>NW_022989883.1:0-307500 GCF_902827175.1 Gymnodraco acuticeps | reverse complement strand
AATCCCTTTAATGCATTACATTCATATAACCCCAGAAATGTGTGTAAAAGAGATGAGACAGTGGTGCCAACCTGGTTCATTGGAGCATGCAGAGGAGACCTCTGACCCATCGACTGCATCCCCATCGGACTAAACTGGTTCATTCCTAGATGAGAAGGAGAACAGAAATTATTTATGGAAAAATTATAAAAGGCAAGGAGAACAGAAATATGGTCCCTTTTTATACCAAATGTCAAAAAGGTCAACAGTGTATGTATAACAGAAGCTTTGTCCTTAATTGGTCTTGTTTCTTCTTCAGTAAACTTACATGGTTATTTGTTTCTTATTCTCTCTAATTATGAACTAGGATTGCTTTAAAGCCTCCTCTTCTGCAGCACAAAGCCTGTCCGATACACTATTCATGAATTTCTATTTGTATTAACCTTGGATCTGACCTCATTGTTGAAAACAGTCTGGTTGCCTTTTTAATAATATAATTTACAAATACTAGACGTACCTCCTGGACTCTGCATCCTGTTGACCATCTGATTGGGTCCAGCTGGTCGGACCATGGACGGATCGGCGTGAGGACCATCTGACGGAGAGAAGAGTTACAGGGATCATAAATCAGGATTACTGAATACTAGTAAAACCATAAGTGACTAAAATAAGTTTAAAAAGGGTGAGAAAAACTGAGAAATACTTCCAAGAACTATATAAATGATTCAGGCTGTTGAAGAAAACTTGTTTCACACGGTGTCACTCAACACATGCAGTATAATCTAGATCTCACATGTCTAAACAAGTACTGTCTCTAACCCTTGCTGTTCAACACACTTCTGCATAAACAGCACTTGTTCAGACAATTCAGACGCTTGGGAAGGCATGCTACTGGTTCTGTAAACATACAATTATAACTATTGTTTTGCTGCAAGAGTTGTGTAAGTTTTTACTTCAATTGATCAAGACTTTTCTTACATTTTCAGATCTTAGGTTCACCCTGAATGCATGTGGAAACACATTTACCTTTACTAATTCAAGGTAATGCTGGATTAGTAATGGAATTGGCTTTCTTTGTCCTTAAAAGGTAGGGTAGGTAAGAATGGAGAAACCAGCTCGAGTGCGCTAGAAATTGAAAATACACAACCGAAAAAAATCGGCCCCTTTCTTCAGACTTCCTTACAGAGCCCCTCCTCCAACACACACGAACGCGCACATGACCAATGAGGGCACGAGATCAGTTTGTGCCCAGATGGAAGGCTGACAGGCAGGTAGGCCATCCAGTTACTTTAGCCGGGCCGGCTCAGATGATTGGTCGTGCTTTTTACAGTACGGCTTCCACAGATGACATTTTTGTATGTATTTATTGTCAAAGTATTTCATGTATTCATTGCTATCGGGATGTTAAGAGCATTCCATGGAATATAACAAAAAGTGTTTCTGAAGTGAATTACCTACCCCACCTTTAAGTATTATATATTTTAGCGTATGGGACAATTGTTTGCTTGTTCTTTTATTCTACTTTAACACTAAACATGTTTCTGTGCCAATTATTAAGAATATTACTGAAATCTAAAAGCTAAGCAGTCAAATGTGTTTCTATTATTTGCAGTCTGGTGTGAATGCATTCAATTGTTTCTACATACACATAGAAGGGTGTGAAGGAGGTTAAAACAAAATGTCTACTTACTTGGTGATTGTCCAGGAGCCATAGAGGGCTGTCCCATGCTGGGGGGCTGTCCCATGCTGGGGGGCTGTCCCATGCTGGGGGGTTGTCCCATGCTGGGGGGCTGTCCCATGCTGGAGGGCACCTGTGGGAGGCCAGGGGAGGGGATGCCGGGCATCATGCCCTGCTTCTGGAGTCGCGTCCTCCTCTTCTCCTCCAGCTCCTTTTGGATTTTGTAAATTTTCTCTGCCAGCAGATGGTAGTACTCCGCCTAGAAAAGGAAGCACCAGCCGGGACAGAGGAGGTTACTTGGTTTAATCGCAACAGTGCATACATTAATACTTGTACTTTCTCTACTGGAAACTGATGGCTTCAACACGATTACAAACTGAGAGGGATTGACACAAACCGTTTTAACTGTGCAGTTTGGCATTCAAATATGTATCAACACCACTCCATGCATTGCAATATACACATTTGTATTGATTTGATATATTATACAATGTGCACATTTTTACTTCAACATAAATGTTTGCATAATTCATTTTATCCTATTTTTACAAAAAAAAATGTCTTCTATATTTAAATAAATATTTGGATTCAATTATTTTAAAATCCCTTGGTACCACTTTACAATAAGACTACCCTTATAAAGGATTCATAAAGGGTTTATAATTAGGTTATGAATTAGGTTGTAAACACTTTATTAATCATTAAGAACTATTTATAAACCAGTTCTAACAGTTTTCATACATCAACACAGGCTCACTATTTGGCAAGATGACTAAGCCTTATAGAGAGGCGAAGTCCCTCCCTTTCCGGGGGAGCTCCATGGGACCTTATTTCGGAAAAAGTCTGTATTGAAGTCAATGAAGAGAGAAAGATTATCTTTCGATCCCGTTTGAATTGTGCAATTTAAAAGATCATTTTGCAAGTCAAAAAATAAAAAACTGTCGTAAAACTGCGAAGTAACACTTTTTTTTGTGTGAAACGCTCAATGATCTACATCTCCCGTCTCGCACCACACACCAAGACGGCCGTCACGTTGGCACATTTCACTTCTCTCTTTCAGAATGAGGCGGAAAGTATTAAAAGAGGTACAAATCACTCCATGTCTGGGCACGTTGAGAGCTGTGCATACACACAAGGGGAGTTAGTCGGTTCTGTGAGAGCCAGCATGCGGGACCGGGATTCTGGGATTTGTAGTCTTTCTAGTTGCGTATTTTTCATAGTCTTTTATTTCAACAGTTTTACGACAAACTGACTTTTTTTACATAGAAATGATTTTTTAAGATTGACAAACATCATATGTGTAATTTGTGGCACAAACGGGATCGAAAGATAATCTCTCTCTCCCCATTGACTTCAATACATACTTTTTTCGAAATAAGGTCCCATGGGTCGGAAGTAGAAGGGAGAGACTTCGCCTCTCTATACCCCAGGTATATCTCTCTATATTGGCTACCTAGCTTACTTCGTCTTCTTCCTCAGCTAGCATCCTTGGTATCTGTTGTTCACCGAGTTGATTCCCCCCCTTCCATCTTGATGTTTCTTGGCATCTCTTTATGACCATTTATTTACGAGTTACTAACATTTATAGTTGCCAAAAGGGAGCATTATTGTAAAGTGTAAAACACATTCCCATTTATGAATGAGTTACTACCATTTCTAATAAGACTTAGCAGTACAGATAAATGTGGGCTCACTATTTGGCAAGATGACTAAGCCTTATATTGGCTACTTAGCTAGAATCAACTCGGTGAACAACAGATACCAAGGATGCTGGCTGATGAAGGAGACGAAGTAAGCTAGGTAGCCAATATAAGACTTGGCAGTACAGATACATGTGGGCTCACTGTTTGGTCACAGTCGCTCTGTTTATCTCATGTCTTAAAATATTCTGATACACTCGGTGTGTGTTGGTTTCTTACCCGGCTGTTGGCCGACTCGTACATGTCCCCCTCGACTTTCCGAGCGTACGCCACCAGGTTCTCCATCCGCCGGTCCTTCAGGGCGGCCGGATCAGGAGTGGGGAAGATTGCCTGCACACTACTCTCACACATGCACAAACAAGAAGGACACACAGATACAATTAACTTGAGGCAAGAGGATGACACCAGGTGCTGAATATTATCCAATACCACTGTCTATACTGTGCATATGGGATCCATAGTGAAAATACAGTATTTATACATATTCCAGCTTTTAAACTATCAGTATTTATTGTACTACACCATACGGCTACTACTGTATTTTTACCCCTTGCTGTTTTTCAACACATTTTATTTCTTTAGTTCCCGGCTCTAGTGAGATATCCTGAGGGCGCATACTCACAGCTTGTGGACGAGGTGGTTTCGGAGGTCCTGTGTGATGTCTTCATGCCACGACTTCCTCATGCCGGGAGCAGAGGGGGGGGGTCGCCATGGGCATCGAGCTCAGGGTCGCCAAACTATCACTCATCAAACTAGAACAATTACAGACAAGAAGGAAAGGAAGGAGTGAGATTTCATCCAAAACAGAACATAGTTTGTCTTTGTTAATGTCCAATGTAAGAAATATAAAAATGGTCCTACTTCTGTGCACTCAAGCTGCCATGCAGCAGGGAGTTCGGCAGTAGACTCGACTGGTTGGGGGATTGCACCCCCACTCCACCATTCACTCCCATAGAGTTTCCACCTGGAAAGAGTGAAAGAGTTGTGATTATAGAGTTTGAAGGACATGATTATTAGTACGACACTATAAGCAGGCCCCGACTGCGTTATGGTGGAAACTGATTAACTCTTGTTTTGGAACAAGCTTTGTCTGATCTCAGTTACGCCAGTCGTGTGTCCACCATTTGGGCACCTGGTCTTTAAGTTTGTATAGTGGTTGACACGGAAATGTACTGAACAAGCTGTGACTGAGGGAATAAAAGGCAGTATAACAATCAGAGGGTCAAGGATTTGATATCATTCCCGGCAGTCAACATGTCGAAGTGTCCTTGGACAAGATACTTTACCCTAGATTTCTCTGTAAGCATGTCTACGGTTTTGAAGTGTATGCAAGTTGCTTTGAATCAAAGCCTCAGCTAAATAACATGTCATTTCATATAAGAAAATGCAGGCAAAAGACAGCAGGGTAACATCAAACACCATCACACACATTTCTAGTTGGTTATTCTGCCTTTAAGAGACACACATGTGCTGTGACGACACTTAAGGGACTCCAATCATCTTATTAAAAAAAACAGGAAATGCCTTTTAAAGCTCTCAAACATCTGTTAAGTGGCCCTTTGCGTTTATGTTTTCTATGGCATAACATGCTGACATAAGATCAAGAATACAAATAATATTTTCTCAGTGATAAACCTAAAAATGTGATTGTATTAGAAACGAACCCATGGAGTTGAGGTTCCTCATCCCCGGCTGGCCCTGGTTGGACATGCTGCCCTGCGACGGCTGGGGGATCTGGTTCCCCTGGTACGTGAGGCCGAGGGCAGCGTAGGCTCTCTCGATGGAGCTGGGGTCGATCTGGTTGGGGGGGTTCATGCTGGGAGAGTTGGACTGTCCACCGGGAACCCCTGAACCTAAAGAGTTCACCAGACCCACCCCGGCACTGTTTACAAGAGCTGAGAGGAGAAAGAGAGGACAGAGGATGAGCATCTGTGGACAAATACTTTGCTGCATATATTTGAATGCACACTTTTTTTAAATTGTATTAATCGTTGGTTTACATATTTTCCAAAGTGCACACATTATTACTTTTTATATTTATATAAATAATTGTATTAAAAACATATTTGCACATTTTTATTTTAACATGTTTGTATAAATACTTTGTCTTTTATATTATCCTTTATTGCACACTTTAAAGGTGGGGTCGGTCATTTTGGAGAAACCAGCTCGAGTGCGCTAGAATTTGAAAATACACAGCCGGAAGAAATCTGCCACTTCCTCACAGAGCCCCTCCTCCAACACACACGAACGCGCTCATGACCAATGAGGGCACGAGATAAGTTTGTGCACAGATGGAAGGCTGACAGGCAGGTAGGCCATCCAGTTACTTTAGCCGGGCCGGCTCAGATGATTGGTCGTGCTTTTTACAGCGCCACGGCTTCCACAGACGATATTTTTTATGGATTTTTTGTCAAAGCATTTAATTTATTCATTGCTATCGGGATGTTGAGAGCATTCCATGGAATATAACAAAAAGTGTATCTCGAGCCGGTTTCTCAAACTTACCTACCCCACCTTTAACATCTTATTTTTGTATACATTTTTATTCTAAAATGGAGCAACTGTCAAAAAACTCAATTTAATATATAAATTGGGTTTATAGATCTTTTGTAATGATGACTTAATGATAAGAGTTAACACACAGAGAGTGAGGAACACTCACACTGCTGATTCCTCTTGTCTCCAGCGTTTTTCAGCGGCAGGCAAACAGGACAGTCATGTCGTGTGCAATTCTTCCAATGAGAGATGATCTGTCTGGATGAGGCACAGTGAGCCACTGCGGGGGGGGGGGGGGGGGGGGGGGGGGGGGACAGAAAAGGAGATCAGTTTCAGAAATAAGGAAGAATCATGAAAAGGGAGGGAGAATGAGTGATATGAGAAGAATGTGACAGAGGAGGAGGAGGAATAAAGACGATAAGAGAAAAGGGAGAACATTCAGTAAAAAGAGAAGCCAGAGAATGAGAAAGTTACTGTATGAGTCACTCAGTGAAATAAAACTACATCCAGATGAGAGAGAGTACAGTAAAGCTCAAGATCGAATAACTAATTTTGATACGACGATAAACCAAGAGGGACATAAACAACTCAAGCAAAAGGGGAAAAAATGAATTGCAGATACATGACAACTTTAAACGCTGCCCTTAGTGTTTGATATAAACCACACAACCGTAAAAGCAGCAATCATCATAATTCAAAGGACTCACCCTGGCAGGACTTGCCAGCCTGGCAGTGAGTCATGTGGTTGAGCACGTTCTTCATGGTGCGGCAGTGGGGAAGGTTGCACTGCCTTACTTCCCCGTTCGCCTGCTCCCTGCGCTGGCACTTGTGCGCGTGGAGCAGGAGGACCAGCTGCTGTTGGATCAGCTTCCGTTTCTCGGGGTCTGCGGTAGGGGGCGCTGCGCCGGGACCGGCCCCTACGGCACTGAGCCCGACCTGTGGGCCTCCCACCGCTGCTACTCCTCCGACGGATACACCACCCACCGCTCCGGACTGCTGAGACGCCTGCGGAGAGAGGATCGGGATCAGAATACCTTACTTATCGCAGGGAAAGGTGGGTTTTGTGATACTTGCTTCATTTTTAAAGCAGATGTGTGACTCTGTAGTTTGGCGTAAAGAAGCGGAATTCTTTGCCGAATGATTTAAAAAGGGCTGTAAGAAAAATTGTATGTTTAAGAAAATGTATAAAGAAAGCGTAATTAGACAGTATGAAGTTGACTGTTGATTGTGTTCTGGTTTTATGTTTCAGTATTTGTAAGCTACTGTGACCAGCGTTTCCGCCAGGGGGCGTCTTGCCGTCATTTGACGCCCTTATTCAGCTCGGGACGCCCTGAACTCGAGCCGAGGGCGTCCAACAATATTAATAATTCGAGAGAAGATCGAGAGTTTTTATCGCTTGAAATGACGAAAAGGAAAAAGGACAAGGACATCCCTCTGTTGGAGGGGCAAAGGAGTCTGGTGGGATTATTTTCGGAGTATTGAAGATCGTTTCCCCGACATCGAAGGTGCCTGCTACCGGACAACACGGAACGTGCGCGATTTGGAAGCAATGAGCGGGGGGGGGTTTTAGTGGAGCATGCGCGTGAACTGCGAGCGCCGAGCCTCGCAGCGGCGATACTGAGGCTCTGCGGTAAACTGTGGTAACATGAAGAGCCGTTTGGGAGCCGAAACAGCCGGCGCTTTAAGAGAGCCGAGCCAAATGACCCCCAATTGAACAGGGTGTTAATAACGTTCAGTGACTCACTGCCATCTGACAGGGACATTCTGACTTCTGCGGCATTTGATTAATCTCACTTCAAAAAGGCGGTTTAATTTCTCTAAGGCAGGTAAGATTATTGCATTGGTAATTCTTCACTATAATCCCATGCAAGACAACAGTCGTGATGACCATGTTTCTATTCAGAGGACTCAAGAACCCTTTGCATGGACTAGGAGCTTGTCAAAAAAGATGTGAAGTTTTAGCTGCTTGTAAATACATGAAGGGACCCAAAACAAATGACTTAAGTGGTCAAAGCCATCCTCAAAGGGACGTAACAGAAGAAAGAAGGCACAGATATAAAGTGAAATTCAAAACACAAGCAGAGTAGTGCATGACATAGATGGGAGGCAGTCAAGGGCACATGAGTCACAGAGAAGGACAATAATATACAGTAAGTTATAAACACAAGCCAGGTGCAACAGAGGATGTTCACCTTGACACTGGCTGTGCGGATATGTGGCATTACAAATATTTCCAATTATTATTTTCTGTCTTTAAGTCTTGTGATTTCCGCTTTGAACTTTGACAACGGCTAAACACACCTCCAAACAGGATTATAAACACTGTTTACACAGTCAGCCCATGTAAAAGCAAATATTCTAGAGATCAACTCATTATTGGTTTTAGACTACTTTAGACAGAAAGTCACCAAACTAATCCCTTAACCAGGAACTTTCCGCCACATGGACTAGTGATAACTTGATGATGCTTTAGAGACACAGTTAAAAGACTTGAGACTGATTATGTTTTAATTTATACAATTTGAGAGACTTCATTTTGAATGAAGGTCTCCTATTATACTGTTTTTCATCAATATATCACAGGTCTCAGATATATACAGAACATGTCTCTGGAGTGTTTGGCTCCAAACACCAAACAGGTCATTGCAGCATTACCCATAATCCCCTCTGTTTCAGCCCTGTTTCCAAAGTGCTGATTCTCTGTCTGTTACTTTAGATGAAAATAAGGAGCCCCTCCCCACGCCCCTCTGAGAGAGATTTGGTTAAAAAGAACACAATGGTGCTCTAGGAGGAGATTCAGGTGATAAGGTGGGGGGGGTTACCTTGGTTGGTGATTGGCTAATGGTTACACAAGACAAAACATCGTTATGACATCATAAAGTGGCTAAAATCTGATCAGCTCATTTTCAGACAGGTTTTTATAGAAATGGATCAGGACAAAAAGAGAGAGAATCTTTGTTCCTGAAACTTTCAGAGTCTCTTTCCACAGAGGGGACACATGTTGATGTAGAAAAGACATGAAGAAGAGGGGACACATGTTGATGAAGAAAATACATGAAAAAGTGGATTTTGCATAATAGGTGACCTTCAACATAATATACATTTCTAATTAAGCAGAAAAAAAACTGATCTTACCATCCCAGGCATGCCTTGACCCGGCGGTGCCTTCTTGTCCATGTTGAACTGGGCGGCCATATTGTTTGGCATCCCTGCCTTATTCTGGAGCTGAGGGCCCAGCCCTGCTCCAGGAAGCCCCTGGCCAGCCTGGCCGTACGGACCGCCATAGGGGCCCGCGTTGGTCATCATATTCATCTGGAGAGAGAAGAGAGGGGGACAAAGAGAAATGAGAAAGAGGAGAAGAGAATGGATCATTTAGAGATGAAATAAATTTACTCTGACGACCTTTAAAAGCATTACTTAAGTAGCAAGTCAAGTGATATTCCATTTTCAAAGATGAAATATGCCGAAGTTTTATAATGTGTTCTTACATTAGTTAACAACTACAAATACAACTATCAAAGTACACTTTAAAACTGTTTTAAAATTGCTGCGGCAGTGCAAAGGATACTTCTTGGAATTACTTTAAAGGGACTACAGGTAAATATTCCTTCATAATGAGTGACAGTATTAATTCCCCTTTGCCTTGACCTTACTCCACAATGAATTAATAGTAGTAGTTACAATGTAAATGCCACTCTTTATGGTTCAGAAAAAGGTTACCATCTATGGTGTAAGATCCAGCTTACATTTTTCCAGCTACTTCCGTATATGCCCAAACTTTTCCTTATTTTAAAACAGCAAATACATTTGAACTACAAAGAACTTGAGATTTGAGTCAAGACAGGAATCATTATTAGTAACATCTACTGTTGGATTTCCACCGACTAATCTCATTTGTTTCTATACAATTAATGGAGGTAAATCAAACTGTCCCTACAGCTCATCATTTATACAGATTCAACTGCACCATCTCCTCAGCATTGAACATGGATAACACGTACTTTACATGCTTAAGTTAACTACAGGACATTAGTTTTAAAAAATCCGGTGCTTGCCGGTGTACCACCAAAGAGTTATGCTACTAGTTTGGCTGAATCATTTAACAAAGTGGTTTGGTGTATTGTCTTCACACCTTCCTTCAAATCAAAACTATCCTGTGGCATATCGAGGAGGTTAACCATCAATACCACAGAGCAGTGAAGCAGAGTAGAGTCCAACAAGCAACCACACACTATACTGTTTACTACAGGTTCTACTACAGGTTCACTTAAGTCTACAGCTTCACATGAGTAAATGGCTTTTAGAGGGAATTTATCATCATCATCATCATCATCATCATCAGTTTTCATTTATTTGACCAAACTCAAGAAAGCCATCAAGAACAACCATTTCCAGAGTTTTGCCACTTTTTCAATATGTTACGTATAAATGTATACTTTAGTTGATTGTACCAGATAATCCTTAATAACATTTAATTTAGCTGATGCTAAAGTAACTTACAATAAGTTAAATTAACCATGTAGATAAACTCAAAACAGCCAGAAACCTACAAAATGCATGCTCCCCTCGTCCATGTTGGAGTTATGACATATCGACCAATATTTGTAATTCCTATTTTGTAAATGTTGTCAAAATAAAAATACATTACAATTACAATATCCTTGAGAATGTACTCTTGTTAATGCCACATTTCAAATGTAAAAGAGCATTTTCTTTTTGAAAAAAAACTACATGTAGGTTTTCAGCAGTGCACCAAAACAAAACCATAATCTGTTGAGGCCGGCATTTAAAACATTTTAAAATTCAGTTTAAGTTTGAACCAGAACTTAACATTTGCAATGTGTGCTTACCTTGTTCAATGCTCCGGGTAGCTGCGGTCTCATCCCTGCCTGACCCCCGGGTCCCATTTGCTGCCCGCCCTGCTGCAGGGTTTCCGCCAACAAATTACTATTGTTACCCATGCTTCCATTGCCAGGGTAACCCATTCTTGGCGAGCCGTTCATCACCTGCCCCCCCATCAGGCCTTGCTGCTGTCCAGTGTTGCCCTTCTGGGCATTCATCATGGCAGCTGCCCGATTGAGAGCTGCCACCCCTCCACCCATCCCAACTTGCTGCATTAATCCAGGCTGCTGTCCCTGGGGGGGCATGCCTTGAGGTCCACCAGGGGAGACACCCCCCATCATCCCCATGGAAGCCCCGGGTCCTGTGCTGTTGGATGTGGGGCCCCCCTGCTGTGCGGGTGCTCCTGCACGCAACAGCTCCGACAGCTGTTTGTGTTTGGCAGCAGCATCATGGCCGCCCAAACCCAGTCCTCCTCCGAGACTGCCGAGGCTGGTGTGGAGTTGACTGACATCCCCTCCGTTAGTCAGCCCCAAGTCCGACGAGTTGATGAGCTCATCAGGGAGGTCGTGCTCCAGGTCGAAAAGTGAACCGAAATCTAAGCACAAAAGAAAATAAACTTTAAAAACTAGAAAAAAAACAAGGTTCACACAGCTCAGGAAATGTAGGATTTGCACTGCATACATTTTTTAAACCCAACTTCATTTAAGCGAATTAAAACGCTGACATTATTTTGAAAACCCATTTCATTTGTAGCCCATAGCTGGACAGCCAGTGCAGATTTAGCTTCCGCTCAAAGCCTGGATTTCTCTCCTGGGCATCAGCTTGTGGTTTGATGGGGTGCCAAACATGGAGAGTGAACGCAGTAGGGTCGGGGTGGGAAGCCGCAGAGAGTAAACATTACAGTACCTAGGTAGGTGTGTGCATTGGATCTACAATCATGTTGTGCAAGAGCATTAAACAGAAAAGTGTCAGAAGTCATTTCCACTGAACAGCAAATGGGAACGTTTTTGACTAAATATATAAAAATCATACACATTTTTCTTAGTAGACGTTTCATCCAGCAGAAGAAAGAAATGCAGTGATAGCTCTACTTTGATAGTGAAAACCCAGGTTAAAACATAACCTGCATGTTTAGTTTTATTGCATGTATGATGACTTTTAGCATGCATTTGAGTTGTTGACCTCACGCGTTTAGAGAATTTACTGTATTAGGGGCCTAGATACTTAAGGAAATGTCACATGTTTCAAACTTGAAATGTACATAACTTACTTTGCGAGCTTGTATGGCCACCAAACATTTCAAAGTTAAAAAAGTGTAATAAACAAAAGCAGAAATACTACCTACGTCTTCATGCAATTCTGTGTCTTGTTCAGTGGTGGAAGTACATTTACTCAAGTACAAAAGTAAGTTACTTTTACTTTCCTTGAGTATTTTCATGGTATCCTACTTTATACTTTTACTCTACCAATTTTGTAGGCAAATGTTTTACTCCACTACAATTATTTTTACAGATTTAGATACTTTGCACATTTTAGATTATAAATACACACTTTAAATCCACTAATTTATGTATATTTACCATCATAGGATAAGCTACCCAGTATTAAATAAAGTGATTCAAATAAACCCCACTTTTACAAAGTACAACACTGATTATTGAATCAATAATTATAATCTAATAATTTAAAATATATATTGTGCTTAAATGTTATGCAGTACCTTTGCTTTTGGTCAAGTATATTTAGATGTCAATACTGTTGAAGCCTTAACACCTCGGACGTTACAATACCTTACTTTTACTTGAAACAGAGTATTCCTATTATGTGGTATTTCAAATTTTACTTCAGTACAATATATGAGTACATTTATCAACTCTGTATTTAATTATATACTTTTCTTTTTTTTCTACTTTCCAGAAAGCGACTAAACCAAAGAAATATCTAAATTATCATGCACGTCTCGTTACAAATGCATGCAACAAGAGGAAGCCATACGTGTACAGCTTCTGCTTCAATATGTAGAAATGAATTAGTTTTCAAATAAAGTTCAATTCCTAACAAAAGGGAACCGTATTTAACAGTTAAATCGTTTTGAAGAGTAAATGCAGAAAGTGCAGCGCCGAGTCAACGTGCAGTGAGTCAAACAATGGAGGATGAACAAGAATGGGCTTCGTCGGTCGACTACAATTGAGAATCTAAAAGCCTTTGAACAAAAAGACATGAAAAGAAATGTTTCGAAGACGGCACATCGAGTTCCCCCTTTCATTTAAAAGCTTCAAAAAGTATAACATGTACACACTGCTGTTTAATCGGCTGGGAAACAACGCTTTGCGCAACTTTGTGACGAACAATAGCTACGACAATTGTTCGCTAAAAACAGAGCAGCGGCTAACAACACGTGAAGCACACGACATTTCTCACCACAAACGGGTTTATTTCCACTATATAAAGTATTGGTTCGCACAGAAAATGAGTCTTATTGAACAGAATGAGGTTTTGTTTGTGAAAAATCACTTATTTTCTTTGCTAGCTTCGAGCTCAGCTGAGCCGGTGGCTAGTTAGCTTAGCTAGCTCGGTAACCGTTACTTTCTCCCAAAGCTAATTCAGGAAACGGTGCTGTGTTACTACTTTAATGGATAAACTATAACGCCTGGTGTTTAATGAGGAGTATGTGCTCTCATGTTTTCAAATTAATCAACTTTTAAAAGTACTAAGACAACTTGAAGCAAACTGGGGTGACTCTGCTCTTCCATTGTTTGGAGATGGGTCTAATAGTTGGTGGCTAGTTAGTTAGCATGTTGAAGCTAACGCATCAAAACACCCCTGCAGGAAAGTTGCTCCTTTTCTTTTTCACAAACCAAACTCTCAGTTTAGCCTTTTTCTACACATAAATAAAGTAAAAGTTCTGGAGCGGATGTGTCAGTTAAGATGCTGTGTAACTCTGCAGGGACTCAACAGACCGATCCTAAATTAACACACAGTTTGAGGTGTTTTATATGTTACCTCCAGCTAGTTAGCTAGCTAGCTCAGTAACCGTTACTTTCTCCTAAAGCTAATTCAGGAAACGTTGCTGTGTTTCTACCTTTAGGTAGACAATATAACGCATCCTGTTTAGTGAGTGTGTGCTCTTATGTTTCACATAAATCAACTTTCAAAAGTAGTAAGACAACTTGAATCAAACTAGGGTGACTCTGCTCTTCCATTGTTTGGTCTAATAGTTAGTGGCTAGTTAGCTAGCATGTTGAGGCTAACGCATCAAAACATGCCTGCAGGAAAGTTGCTCCTTTTCTTTTTTTACAAAAACATCTCACAGACTAGCTTTTTTATCAACAAAACTACAAATAAATGTGCATTTAAAAGCATTAGTTATTGAGCAGCTCTGTGTCAGACCAAGTTGCAGAGTAACTCTGCAGGGACTCCAAACACATTAATGAACACACATTGGGAGCTATTTTATATTTTATCTGAAGCTAAGTTAATGCATGCCTATATTTACCGTTTCCATCACTGGCAGACACGGAGAGGGCTGGAGAGGACAGCTTGGGCCTCTTGGCTGAAGGCGGGCCGGACTCCAGGACATTATCGGCCATATTTTTGTCGAATTAAAAAAAAAAAATCTGTAGATCCACGGAGGGGCAAACGTATTTCCTTTTGATTTGAGTCTCCTTTTCCCTTTAAGAAATGGTCGTTCCCCCACCGCTTGGGGGGACGGTAGGGGAGAAGAGAGCAATGTTGAACTCTTTCCTCACCCTCTCGGTTTATTCCTCTCTGCAGCTATCAGTCCCCCTCCCCTTTCGGAGATTCTGTTCTTCACTGATTTCAACAGGAGGAGGTGGGAAGGTGGAGTCGGCGAAAAAGGCAAGCGTGTGCGGCCCCTCTGACAACCTCATGTAGCCTCTTCTGCGACACAAAACTGTCCCAAGATCCGTCCTCCGTGCTGCTTTCAGTCCTTTCCGCCATAGTCGGCCGGAGAAAGCCTGTAATTTCAGCTCTGAAATGGGGAGTCTCGATCAGGGCACGAACAAAAAAGATAAGCAAGATCCAAAAAACACAAACCAGGAGGGTTAACTTCTGCAGGCCGTTTTCCTCATGCAACAGTTATGAGATCCACGGTTGCATTGACTATTTCTTTCACCTGACTAGACATCTCACTTAATTGTGCAGAGTAGAAGTAGCTCTCTAATACAGTTTAAAGAAGTACTCTTGCATTGGCTTAACAGAAACTGAATAAATACTATAACAGTTCTGCAGAAAGAAAGTCCCACACTTGCAGTTACTCAGATAGGAGAATATATAGCAGATGTCCATGCATGTATTTTCTTTTGCATGTGCATGCTGACAAAAAAATATGCACTTAGTGTTTGACCACGCAAGGCACTGGGTCAGGAACTCGTATTGCACGTTTGGTTGTTGCAACCCCCTTTTTCCTCTTGCAGAGCAGCAGGGTTGGCAAAATAGAAAATCTTGTCAGAAAAAGCACCGTGCAATCGATCCTGATGCAGAATGTAGTTCTTGGACTTCTTGTGGGCAATCACAGCGTCTAATTGGCAATCAGTCAGATTGATCCAATTAGTTTTTTATTTTTGCAGAGGTTACTTATCTTGTGCTCCACAAGAGGTTTCCTCCTCTGGGTTTCCCTTGGTTTTTAGCACTTGAAATAAAAAATAAAAAGATAAATATTCCCCAAAAATTAGCTGTCACTCACTGCTTTATAGGATGCAAGTGAAGAGAAAAAAAAAACCGGAGCACAGTTTGGGCGACAGGCGAAAATGTGAATTAAAAAAATGACGATTGGTCGAAAAAAAAAAAAATTATGGCTATTTCGGAAGCGGAAAGATTCAGATCGGTGTTGACACCTAGCTTTAAAATATTTTGCACTGACCAAAAAATCCTCTCATTTACTCTTTGTGATGGAGAAATGCCCCCCCTTCGTGTTGATCCTGGCAATTTTTCCCCTTCTCTTTAAACCCGTCTTTCTTTCCACCTCTCCCTTCTGCCCGGCAGCAATTTATTTATATAATTGTCTATGCGGACTCTTTCCTTCCTCCGCGACGGACACATAGTGAATTTTCATGTTTTCCCTTTTTTCGCAGTTTTTTTTCCTCCTTATAATAAGATATATTGCGCTCTTCCGCCTCTCCTCTCTGTCTCCGCTCCGCAAAACACCCCCTTCCTTGGATTTGGAGTATTTCCTTCTCATGCATACATATATATATATATCACCGACTCGGTTTCCCTCCACGGTGATGCTTTCTCTCTCTTAGAAACACGGACAGGTTTTCTCCACTCTTTCTTTCCTTCCCGGTGTGGCTGGCCGTCGGTAGCCGGAGAGTCGCTCCTTCCTCTCGGTTATCTCCTCCTGTTTCTGACGGTCTGTCCGCACAAACAAAATGGCGGCTTGTTGTTTCTACTCCTCTGATACGGGGGGGAGGGTTGGAGGTACAGCAACATTAGGCGTGAAGGGGAGGAGGGAGAGGAGGGAGGAAGAGGGGAGGTTTGTCTTCGGAGGGGTTCGGGAATGTCCGGATACCGGTTCCGTGATCTTACGGGTTTCAATCGGTTTCAATCTGTATAAGAGTGTTGCTCGGTGTTTCTCTTCCTCACACAAACAGTAACAGAGGTGGAAGAAGTACCACAATCTTGTACTTCAGTAAAAGTACAAATACTATGGCCTGAAAATACTCCATTACAAGTAAACAGTGGGGTTACTCATCTACTCAAGTAGGCCGACTGTACTTAAGTAAAATGGAGGTACTTTACTTGAGTATTTTCACATTATATTACGTTATACTTTTACTCCACTAAAATGTTTTGTTGACAAATGTTGAACTTTTTCCTCCACTACATTTATTTTACATATTTAGTTACTTTGTAGATTTAGGTTAATACAAATCGACACATCATACATTATTCTAGGCTAGTTACTTTCTGTAGGGGACAGTGGCGCTCCATGGATCTCTTCCTCACACAAACAGCAGAGGTGGAAGAAGTACCAAGATCTTGTACTTCAGTAAAAGTCCAAATACCCAGATCTGAAAACACTCTGTTACAAAAGTCCTGAATGCAAAATGTTAATGGTAGCACAGAAGCATTGGCTAAGAGCAGTGTTAGATCCAGATCCAGAATACTTAATTGTCCATCAGATTTACATATAATGGAAATATGTCTTTGGCAAACAAGATAAAATAACATCATAAGAAGTACAACATACAATTCCAGAGGTGGAAGAAGTCTGCAGATGGTGTACTCAAGTAAAAGTAGAAGTGCCAGAGTTAAGGAATACTCTGCATTTAAAATGTTTCTAAAGCTAAATTAGAACAATATTATCATCAAAATATAGTTAAAGTACCTAAATTAAAAGTACTCATTCTGCAGATTGGTCCAATTCAGAATAATAATGTTTTGATTATAATTCTTGATGCATTCAAGTGTTCTCAAAGCTGGTAAAGGTACAGCTAGTTTGAATGCCTTTGTATACTGCAGGGTAGCATTGTGAATTTACTCCAGGTGGAACTAAAGTCTGATTTAAGAGTTGATTATATTTCACATTATTCATCCACATCTGTCAAGTAACTAAAAGGTATTCAATAAATGTAGTGGAGTAAAAGTACACCATTTACCTCTGAATTGTAGTGGCGTAGAAGTACAAAGTCACAATATTATATTTTTATATAATATTACATTGTCCTATTTTTATCACAAAAAAAAAAGACAGGGCACTTAAATGTTGCAGTTTGTAAATGTGGAGCCAATTTTAGATCCTTTAAAAAACATTTGAATGTGTTTATTAAATAGTCTAAGTATAGTACTTGAGAAAATTTTCTGGGTGGTTACATTCCACCACTGTCAACAACAGTTGTATTAACAGTGGTGAAAGAAGTACTCATATCCTTTACTTAAGTAGAAAAAACTATGGTCTTAAAATACTCCCCAACAAGTAGTACAACTCCACACAAAATAAAACGTACTTAAAGTATCACAGGGAGAAGTACAATGACTATTTTCCCAACATTATCCATCCCAACATTATATAAAATCACATCATCGTGTTTTTATTACTAATAAACACGCTTTTTTTTTTGCAATGTTACTTTTTGAAAAACTGGGTGCATTCCTTAACAATAATTTCCCTTATTTTTTAATGAAAGTAAAATAAAAAATTTGACGAGATCTTTTTAATACACACACATTTCTTTAGAATAGATCACATTTTTCTCTCTCTTGAAAAGACACACACACACACACACACACACACACACACACACACACACACACACACACACACACACCACACACACACACACACACACACACACACACACACACACACACACACACACACACACACACACACACACACCACACACACACACACACACACACACACACACACACACACACACACACACACACACACACACACACACACACACACACACACACACACACACCACACACACACACACACACACACACACACACACACACACACACACACACTTTTCAGTTCATTGGACTCACCATTACAATCATTCCATATTCATTAGGGGAAGTTGTTTAAGACAGGTTCATTTTCAATTCTCACTTGTGTGCATTAACATAATGGACTTTATGATCTGTCTGCAGCCTAGGGAGTGGTGTTTGGTGTTTTGATGTTTTGTAATGGGAAATAATCATTTGTGTGAAGTTCCTTTTTACCCCAAAATGAACACGTGTATGCAGGTACTGTACACACATGAAAAAACTGCTGAAAATATCGTATTAGCCTTTTCCCATTCACAGTGGATGTGTATGCCATTCGGTTTTTTCTCCTGTTGTGTCACCCTGTTTGAGTAGAAGACATTAAGTGGAAGTTTGAGGTATTAATCATAATAATGTACTTATTATACCCTATTGCCTTCAACACATGTCACATAGCATTGTACCTAAAAAGGTTTTTGAGATACACAACAAAATGATTATATCCCTGTGTGCCATGATGATGGTAATACTGGTAATAAAAACAATACTGTTTAGGAGCAAATAGGTTTTAAGGATGAAGATGAGTCCATGGTAGCTTGATCTAACCACGGAGTCTTCAGCTGAACATAAACTTGATGCAAGTGGTTAACAGTTGTTCCTAGATTCTTTATTTCTGGCTCTGGATGACATTTCCCGGCTGATAGCACCATCACAACACTATTACACATTTGTAAGAACGTGGTTTTGCTTTAGCTGCCGTAGCCCTGATTTGTAATTACATTTTAACAAGAAATACGTCTGTATCAATGCAGTAATAGCTTTCGTATTTCGACAAGTTAAGTTCGTTTTGAATCAAGTTTTGAATCAGGTGACTCCTGTGTCCTTACTCCTGTCTTTTTCTCCAAACTTTGCCATCTACTGTAGGTATCACACCAGTTATGGCTAAGCAGTACGCTATGCAAACCAACTTCAAACTATTCCATACACACAACTAAACCCACCCTTTATCCTTTATCCCTCTTCATAATCACTCACTGTTGAAGACAAATACGATCCAGTTTCTTTAAACAGTTAGAAAGATGTCAACATATATGATCTTCCACATCATATTGTCTGTATTTTGGAGGCCTTGCTGAGGCTAAAACTAGAGTCTTTGCAATGTGCTCCCACCTTTCATGTACCTGGGCCCTGAGCCGGATGATGTCATCACGGTGGAGACGTTTGGAAACTCCCAGCCCACAGATGAAGTGTCTCACTTTGTCACCTGTCTGTCTCTCCCTGCCTTTATCTCTGGGCGCAGGCTTTCTCTACATCAGCGATGGTCTTTGGTGCGTCTGAGGACAGAATCAAAGCGCCTCCCTCGTCTCGGATCACCACGTCGTCCTCTATCCTGATGCCCAATCCACGGAAACGCTTAGGCACCTGGTCGTTGTCCTCGGCTATGTACAACCCTGTGATAAAAGAAGGAGGAATCAGAAGTCCTTTAGTCGTCCCACAGAGAGGAAATGTATAGGAACGCATAGATAGTGACGAAGAACACTATAAAGGCTTTCACATAGTCAGGGTTCATACACTTTTTCACCAATGATTTTCAATGACCTTTACCTAATTTTCCATGACCAAAAACATTACTCTTTCTCAGCGGTACCACTGAAAATTGTTTATTTTAACATGGAACAGAAAAATAAGGTCTGCATCTGAAACATGTCGTGCCTATCTAAAACAAATCCAATAGTAGCTTCTACAGGCTAAAGCAACTAAAATCTCTTACCAGCAAAATACCTCGTCAGTTAAAAGCCATTTTACGTTTCACTACTATACGATACAGTATTTATTATCAATATAGTATTACTATTTTGGCGATTAGATAAAATATAACATTTCATTTCATTTCCATGACTTTTCCAAAACTTTGGGAGAAATATTGTTTTCCATGACTTTTCCAGGACCTAGAATTAGCTTTTTGAATTTCCATTAATTTTCCAGGTTTTTAATGACCGTAAGAACCCTGCATAGTATTTAAAATGAAAAGTATTACTGTTTAACAGAGTATGCAGGTAGATAAGTAAGTAGCAGGAGTACTTGTAACATATAATAAGTGTAGCATTGTAGAATGAAGTGAGGTATATAACAGTAGTACAATTATTATTATTGCATAGTTACGTAATGATTCTTGTTACAGTAATGGATAGACTAACTCGGAGTAGCATCCATTAGTAATAATAATATTAGCAGGAACATATTGCACATACTGTTGTTTTAGGACAGTGGTGTCATAGTCTTTGTTTTTTACATTATTGCACATTGGTGCTAACAGAGGTGTTAATAGTATTTTTTATTAGAAGAAGCAGGAATAACGTGAAAGATAAAATGTAGAAAAGATAATGTGTAATGTGAGAGTCAGTTCCTCCACCAAAGTAACTGGATTGTCTTTTAGAATAAGCCAAAGACTAAACAGGTATTAAAAAGGGTAGTTTGTGTAAACCTGGTTCTATGGTGATGGCCATCCCCGGCTGCAGAGGTTGTGAGCGGGACAGCTCAGGAGTGTCGTGGACGTCCATCCCCAGGTAATGTCCAATGTGGTGGGGGCAGTACCGCCGTGCAGCCTGGGTAAACACATGTAAAGCTTGATACAGTTGCATAAAGGTTGGTCATCGTATAGTCCTATGCCAGACCTGATTTGCTTCTAAACATTAAGGAAGTGAAATGAATGGGGGGTTACTGTCATGGGTGAGCCTTGTCAAATCCCTTTTCAACGACACCAAAGAATCAAGAAAGCATCTAAACAAGAACATTACAAAAGGTGAGCACAAATTCCAACATGCAAATCTGGGGAATCTATCACATTGTATCTCTTTTGCACTATGTATGAATGTGTTAGAATTAGAATCAAAAGTGTGTACTTGCATTTCAAAATAATCATTGTTGAATGTTTAAGTCACAGTTTACCAAAATGTTTGACTTGGGTTAAGCTTTGAATTAGCTTTCGTCTAAGGCTAAAGGCACAAAGTAGGGTTTTTTCTGTGGTTCTACATCGACAGTCTACAAATCCTCAGCCATGCTCACTTGATCAGTTAAGCAGCAATTGAGTCATAAACAAAGGTACTAGACAAATTGAATGTTGGACCTTACAACAGTTGTTACAATTCATAATTGAAATCAGGGAAATATTTCAATTAACATTTTGCAATTGAAAAATACTGTAAATGTGTGCATGTGGCTGTGAATAAATGGTTTATAGAGTAAAATATGATCTTCTTATTCAACAGAGACCTTATATTCAACTTAAGGAGCAGCTGAATATTTGTATCTGGAAAACATAACTTTGTTGTATAGTTAATCATCTGCTACTCATCCTGAGAATTGTGTTACTTGCAGCAGCTTTGTTTTACAAAAACAAGCACAATTTGATTCTTTTTTTTCAGCAGAATTGCTCTTCATATTGGATAAAGCATCATGTTTACCAGCCAGACTCCATGCCATTTCAATTTCTCTGATTCTTACCTTCAGTACATCAGCCTCACTGCTGCTGGCCTTCACGACGCCGAGCCTCCTGAGCTGTCGCCCCAGCAGAGCCAGCATGCTGCTGTAGATGTGATCCAGACTGACGCCCGGCGAACACATGGACAGACAGGAGCGCTGCACCTCCAGCACCGCCTCGTACAGCTCCGCCTGCGCAGGGCTGAACCTATGGGGAGTAGGTATTTCACTTAAATCAATTCTGTATAAGTGAACTCAACTCCACACCATGTATAACACAAGTCTAGTCATATATATTTCATGCAAAGTTGTTACATATTATATATTTAAGTGTGTGTTTGTTGTTGTCATCAGAATACTTCTTAAAAACACCTTTTAAAAAGGTTCCCAAATGTAGAGACATAAAAAAAACTATAAAGCTAACAATACACAACACAACCTAATAGTATCCAATAAGATACACAAATAAAGCAAAGCTAAGCGTAATTAAGGTTTAAGAAACAGGGGGTGAGTTCTGATGTAGGGATCAGATGGATTTCAGGTAAAGCTCTGCCTTTAGAAAACAAACATAGTGAAGGATTTGTTTAATTGCTTATTTTGACAAACTTACTTTCCATTCACTGGCCATGTCCGAGTGATATCACTGACGTAACCAAAGTATTCACAGCCTCCATCGAGCAGCACCATCTCACCATCCTGACGGAGGAGAGCAGAGTCAGTAAAGCTGTTCAGTTATTACTGTATATAAATAATAACATGCTACACCTTCCTTTTACCTTGATGATCTGGTTGTTGTTGATGTAGTGCAGAGTGTTGGCTCGGTTTCCCCCGGCAACGACAGGCGGGTAGGCCAGGAAGTTGGCGCCATGGATCCGATTCTCGAAATCAAACTGGAAGGATGAAATCACCTTGTGAGCATCATGTTAGGTGTCATACACTGTCCGACTAAATGAAACTGCTCCATGCTGCCAACTTTCATTTATTTACCTGATTCTTTGGTATATTTTAGTTGAATTTGCACTTTTTAAAATAATAATTATCCTGTTATTGCACTTGATTGTCAAGCAATTCAAACTACACTTCCTGTACGAAAGGTGTTATATCAATAAAATAAATGAATAGAGTTTATTATAGACCTTTTTTTAGTTGAAAAAGGTATAGCTTAATGGCATATTGTGTAATTCCTGTGGACATTTTAATTTGGACAAAACAAAGCTATAAAGACAAACCACAGTAACTGCACTAACCTACCAGGTCAAGTCAAAGCTAGCTCGTGCCATAACAATGAACACATCTAAATAATTGATGTGTCTTTATTTAAATACACGCTATAAAATGACATCTTGATTATACTGTTAAAAAATTCACAGGAATGAAGGAGACAGTAGCGGTTATACATTCTGCTGATAAAAACTAAATATCTTTAGTTACTTTAGCAAAGATCACAGCTTCATCCACGTCTCCTCGACACATAGCCATCGTTCTCCGAAAAGCCTGAAAGAAAATAATTCAGTTACATACCACCTTGGTTGGTGATTGGCTAATGGTTACACAAGCCAAAAAATCGTTATGACATCATAAAGTGGCCAAAATCTGATCAGCTCATTTTCAGACAGGTTTTTATAGAAATGGATCAGGACAAAAAGAGAGAGAATCTTTGTTCGTGAAACTTTCAGAGTCTCTTTCCACAGAGGGGACACATGTTGATGTAGAAGAGACATGAAGAAGAGGGGACACATGTTGATGTAGAAGAGACATAAAGAAGAGGGGACACATGTTGATGTAGAAGAGACATAAAGAAGAGGGGACACATGTTGATGTAGAAGAGACATGGAGAAGAGGGGACACATGTTGATGTAGAAGAGACATGAAGAAGAGGGGACACATGTTGATGTAGAAGGGACACATGTTGATGTAGAAGAGACACGAAGAAGAAGGGACACATGTTGATGTAGAGGAGACATGAAGAAGAGGGGACACATGTTGATGTAGAAGAGACATGAAGAAGAGGGCACACATGTTGATGTAAAGAGACATGAAGAAGAGGGGACACATGTTGATGTGGAAGAGACATGAAGAAGAGGGGACACATGTTGATGTAGAAGAGACATGAAGAAGAGGGGACACATGTTGATGTAGAAGAGGGGACACATGTTGATGTAGAAGAGACATGAACAAGTGGATTTAGCATAATAGGTCCCCTTTACCAATCCATGTTGTTGAAAATGTTGCCTTACCTGCAGGCTTTTGTTGGTAATTGTATAAAGTTGACACTGAGCAATTTACACACACTAACCTGTGCACTGATGTGACCTGCTTCTTGCATTAGTGCCACCTCAGCGGAGCTCTTGACGGCCCTCAGAGAGTGGACGAGGGGCCGGAGGGAGTGAGGCATCGGCCCCTCGTCCAGCAGGGGGCCCACGTGCGCCTGATGGAGCCGAGGGTGGGCCGGCAGAGAGCTGTCGTACCACAGCACAGTGCCTGGAAGAAGGAGAAGAGAAAGTGGTAACAATGAAGTTAAAGTTGTAAACAGAAGGCAGTCAATTGTCAGCTCCGGTTTCTGTTATTATTTCGTTTCAAATATTTATATTGAGAAGAAGCATAGTCTAAGCAATAGTACAGATTTCTTTGGGGTGGAAATCATGCTTCTCTTTTTCAACATAGAAGACAAACAGAACAACCAAAAAAAAGAAATAATAAAGAAAAAACATAGCATGACAGGAATACCATACGTAATGACATACATAGCCATAATGGGAAAGAACATACAAAATAGTATATATAATAAAAATAAATAAATAAACTTGGTTTCTTTTTATTTCATTTGAAAAAATAATTGAATCCCTAAATTCAAATATGATACATTAGCTATAGAAGGCTAATTTCATGGATTTGTATAAAGAAAACACAAGAACCAGTGAAAAGGGTTATACTGTGTGTTTGTCTGCTCTATAATGCCAAGGTAAATAGAACTGCCTACAGTAGTAACTTGACCCACTCGACCATGCTGCACTGCATTATATTATATATCAAATGCACCCTATAGGACTCATCATTGCAAACTGTATAGCCTAACTGGATGGTCCTCACTTACTATGCGTAGGATGCAGCATGGGTTTTTATTATTGTATAAAGCCATTTTAGGTACGCTTCCACTGTATATTTCTGCCAGATTTTCTCCAGTTTGTGACTCTTACGACCTCAGATCCAGTGCCTGGATACGGTTCCAGGTTCCTGCCGTGCGGACTGAGGCTGGGAAAAGGAGTCTTTTTTTATGATGGTCCTTGGTCTTGGAATGACCTTCAATCACGCCTCAAACTGAGGGCACTTGTCTCAATAGCATGTTTTAAATTGAAGTTGTCTGAAGTCCTTACCACCAGCTGCTCTTGCAGTAATAAGTAGTGCACCTTTCTTACTGTCCTAATGTGCACAATGTAGTGACTGCTTTTTCGTCTTTTGTTTTCTTAGTTATGTTCTCTGCATTTTATATGTTTGTGTTATGTGTTATGTGTAACGTTGCTGCCTTCTTGGCCAGGTCAGCATTGAAAATGAGATTTTATCTCAATGCTTTTTTATCTGGTTAAATAAAGGTTAAATAAATAAATAAAAAATGTAGTGTTTGTTCAAGGCAAGAGACAACTTATAGGAAAGTGTTTCTTTCATGCATTTAAACTAACCAGTTTGTTTATTCATATTGAAATATAGCGCTTTGTTTCTTCATTCCAACAGTGACCTCATTTCAGTGAGGGGCGTCCGATTGGTTAAACAAACGCACACCTTGTACTATTTCTATTCTATTTTATTTGTATTACTTGCACTATTTTAACTATTTTGTCTGTTTTATTGTGTTGCACTGTTGGAGGAGCCTGTGACCTAATATTTTCATTGACATATCTATATTGTAGCTATGTACAAATGACAATAAAAGCCCTGAATCTTGAATCTTGAATGAGAAGAATCATGCCTCCCCCCACCTTTAAGGCTCTTGAGAACCAGACCCAGTTCTTCTGTGCAGTGAACTCTCTCGATGCCGGTCAGAGCCGCCGCTCCATCCTTCCCCGACCGCGGCCCGTCCCACAGCTCTCTGCTCGGGTCTCTGCGCGGGACGAACAGGATGGCCTGGTCCGGGCGTCCTGTCCCGTACAGAACCAAGGCACTGTCCGGCTCCAGGATGCCACTGAGGTACAGGAAATCCTGAGGATCATATGGACACAGGTTAATGATGACGGCTATCTTAAATTATACACAATCAGTATTCTAAATCAGGGGTTCCGAACCTTTATTGTGCCAAGGACCGGCAGATACATTAAAAAAAAATCGCGGACCGGTTGTCAATTTTAACTGATTTTAATATTTACTCACCACCAGCAGGTAGCAACAGAGGCTAACATCCTGAACAAATACTAGAACAATATGCATCCAAAACATATTAACAACGTTTAAAAAAGAACCGGTGTCGTTTTTGGTTTTTCGGAAAAACTGAAAACCGACGTTAAAACGGGAAGACAGATAAATCAACGTTTTGGTTTTGTTTGTATGATTTACGGATAATCCAGTGAATGATGGGAAAACGAGGAGAAGGCGCATTATGAAGGAGGTGTGTGTGTGTGTGTGTGTGTGTGTGTGTGTGTGTGTGTGTGTGTGTGTGTGTGTGTGTGTGAGACTGGCATTTGTTTTCAGAAGATATTATGATAGTGACGTTCGTTCCGGTGCACGTTCGACAGCATTTCGCACTACATCGAGATTAAGATTAAACTAATTTATTTTGGGAACACCCGCATATAGGCTACCTATGGAGTTAGCCAGATGTGTGTAAATTACTGTTCATGGTCATTTGAAAACAAATGCCGGTGTCGGACAGACACAAACACTGAACACACAGAGCTGAGCAGAGCACATACACACACATCATGCGCCTTGGTAACTGGACATCTCCTTTAAAAAACGAATTGTCAAGATCTGTCTGTGTTGTATTTTGTCTTGTCTTTTTCTGTCTTTTGTTTCATGTTTTACTTTGAAAGGTCTTCACCTCCTGTCTTGCCTGTTTCTGTCTGTGTTGTGTTTTGTCTTGTCTAGAGCCTCATCCCAATACCCTTCCTCGACTCCTCTCTTCCCCTCCTCCGGGACTTGACCCGGAAATCGATCAAGACACGCCATTTTGAAGGACATCCCAATAGCTGAAATGCACACGGAGGAGTCGAGGAGGGGTGAGGGAGGAGGGGTGCGGGAGGAGACGAAAGGGAGGAGACGAAAGGGAGGAGACGAAAGAGGATACACGCGAGCAGACTACGCGGAAGTGTTTTCACTACTCGCATATAAAAGCTCCGCCCCCACCTTCACAGCTGGTCGATTTCAACAGAGGAAAACCGACAACTGGAAGATGAGTGGAAAAGCGTCACATAAATGTATAAGTGCTCACAGCTCCGTGGGAATTATTATGTGCAATTCATTTCTAAAAGGCTTCACATTACTATAATTATATTTTTATTTAAATGTAGGCTACATTTTACACCAAAACGGAACACAAAAGCAGGACCAAACATCATTGCATTCCTTGACTAACAAGAGAAAGATTCATTCACTTAAATACATATTTAACCAGAAATGGACCGGTTCTAAGTGGTTATTCAGTTAAGCCCGATGAGAGGGGATACAGCTGTGCGCATGTCATCATTAACAGATGTCGTCGTTTAAGAGTGACGTTTGAGTGAACGAGGACATCCCAATTAATACCTGAGGACTCCTCTGTCCTCGCGTCACCTCCTCGTGTCCCTCACTCGCATCTTACGGAGGCAGAGCTAAGACGCAAGGAAGGGAAGCGAGTGAGGGAAAGGAGGAGTCGAGGAGGGGTATTGGGATGAGGCTTAGATCTGTTTTTGGTTTTCTGTCTGCGTTGTGTCTTGTCTAGATCTGTTTTTGGTTTTCTGTCTGCGTTGTGTCTTGTCTAGATCTGTTTTTGGTTTTCTGTCTGCGTTGTGTCTTGTCTAGATCTGTCTTTGGTTTTCTGTCTGCGTTGTGTTTTGTCTTTAGATCTGTCTGTGGTTCCCTGTCGTTAGTTTCCCTGGTGTGTCTTATTACCCGATTGTGTGCACCTGGTGTCCCTGTGTTTTCTCCTCCCTCCTCACCTGTGTCTTGTTTGTATAATTAGTCTTGTGTGTATTTAAGTTCTGGTTTTTCTGTCTGTCTTTGTCGGTTCGTCTTGTGTTATGACTTGGTCTTCGGTGAGTGTTCTGTTCTGTCTTTGTTTATAGTCCACGGAGCCTCCAAACGGCTCCTAAAAGAAGGAGTCGCAAGGCCAGGTTAGCAGCACGAGCCCAAAGTGCCATGGTTCCAGCCCCAGTTCTGTCCCCAGCAGCCATGGTTCCAGCCCCAGTTCTGTCCCCAGCTGCCATGGTTCCAGCCCCAGTTCTGGCTCCAGCAGCCATGGTTCCGGCCCCAGTTCTGGCCCCAGCAGCTATGGTTCCGGCCCCTGTTCTGGCCCCAGCAGCCATGGTTCCAGACCCAGTTCTGGCCCCAGCAGCCATGGTTCCGGCCCCTGTTCTGGCCCCAGTAGCCATGGTTCCAGCCCAAGTTCTGGCCCCAGCAGCCATGGTTCCAGCCCCAGTTCTGGCTCCAGCAGCCATGGTTCCGGCCCCAGCAGCTATGGTTCCGGCCCCTGTTCTGGCCCCAGCAGCCATGGTTCCAGACCCAGTTCTGGCCCCAGCAGCCATGGTTCCGGCCCCTGTTCTGGCCCCAGTAGCCATGGTTCCAGCCCAAGTTCTGGCCCCAGCAGCCATGGTTCCAGCCCCAGTTCTGGCCCCAGCAGCTATGGTTCCGGCCCCAGTTCCGGCCTTGGCAGCCATGGTTCCGGTTTCAATTCCGGCTCCAAAGCCGGCCCACACAGCCATGATCCAGGCTTCAGCTCCGGACCTTACAGCCATGATTCCGGCTCAAGTACTGGGCCCAGCAGCCATGGTTCCGGCCCCAGTTCCAGCCATGGTTCCGGCTCAAGTACCGGCCCCAGCAGTCATGGTCCCGAATCCGGCTCCTCGTCACCTGTTGACTCATCGGCCGATGCCAGATCCCCGAGTCCTGTCGGCATACCGGCCGACTCCAGCACCTTGTCTCCTGCTGGCTCTCCAGCCGACGCCAGCTCCCCGTGTCCTGTCAGCGTACCGGCCGACTCCAGCACCTCGTCTCCTGTTGGCTCTCCAGCCAACACCAGCTCCCCGAGTCCTGTCGGCGTACCGGCCGACACAAGTTCCTACCCGAGTCCCCTCTCAAGTTTCCTCTCAAATCCCCTCTCTAGTTCCCTCTCAAGTCTCCTCTCCAGTTCCTTCTCGAGTCCCCTCTCGAGTCTCCTCTCCAGTCCCCTTTCAAGCCCTCTCTCGAGTCCCCTCTCGAGTTCCCTATCGAGTCCCCTCTCAAGTCACCTCTCAAGTTCCCTCTCAAGCCCTCTCTCGAGTCCCCTCTCAAGCCCTCTCTCGAGTCCCCTCTCGAGTTCCCTATCGGGTCCCCTCTCGAGTCTCCGTTCAAGTTCCCTCTCGAGATTCCTTTCAAGTCTCCTTTCAAGTCACCTCTCAAGTCAACTCTCAAGTTTCCTCTCAAGCCTTTTCTCGAGTTCCCACTCAAGTCCCTACTCATGTGCCGTTGGAGGTCCCGCAGACTACTCTTCTGCCGGGGGTCCTGCCAACCCCATGTCCTGAGTCGTTGGAGGTCCCACAGACTGCTCTTCTGCCGGGGGTCCTGCCAACCCCATGTCCTGTGCCGTTGGAGGTCCCGCAGATTGCTCTTCTGCCGGGGGTCCTGCTAACCCTATGTCCTGTACCGTTGGAGGTTCCGCTGGGGGTCCTGCCAACCCTTTGTCCTGTCCCGTTGGGGGTCCCGCCGACTACTCTCCTGCCGGGGGTCTTGCCAACCCTATGTCCTGTCCCGTTGGGGGTCCCGCCGACTACTTTCCTGCCGGGGGTCCTGCCAACCCTATGTCCTGTCCCGTTGGGGGTCCCGCCGACTACTCTTCTGCCGGGGGTCCTGCCAATCCCTTGTCCTGTTCCGTTGGAGGTCCCGCCGACTACTCTTCTATCGGGGGTCCTGCCAACTCTATGTCCCGTGCCTTTGGAGGTTCCGCTGGGGATCCTGCCAGCTCTATGTCCAGTCCAGTTGGAGGCCCCGCCATTTCCTGTCCTGCCAGGGGTACTGCCAACCCCTTGTCCAGTTCCGTTGGAGGCTCCGCCATCATCTGTCTCGCCGGGGGTGCTGCCAACTCCTGGTCCTCTTCCGTGGGGGATCCTGCCGAAGCCTGTCCCACCGGCTCCGGTTCCTGTTGGGCTGACACTGGGTCCTGCCCGGCCTCCGGAGCTGTTTGGCCTTCACCCATCCTGAACTCTGCCTTGCCCCCGGGCCGTCCGCCCGAGTCCCCCTTTTTGAACTCTGCCTTGCCCCCGGGCCGTCCGCCCGAGTCCCCCTTTTTGAACTCTGCCTTGCCCCCGGGCCGTCCGCCCGAGACCCCTTCCTTGAACTCTGCCTTGCCCCCAGGCCGTCCGCCCGAGATCCCTTCCTTGAACTCTGCCTTGCCCCCGGGCCGTCCGCCCGAGTTCCCCTTTTTTAACTCTGCCTTGCCCCCGGGCCGTCCGCCCGAGACCCCATCCTTGATCTCTGCCTTGCCCCTGGGCCGTCCGCCCGAGACCCCTTCCGGGTCCTCCGCTGTCAGCCCAAGCCCGTCCTCCAGACCCCCTCCACCCACCCTGTTGGCCTTAGTTTTGTGTCCCTCCTCCGGTCCCCCTCCACCCACCCTGCTGGATTTTTTTTGGGACGTCTGGGATCCGTCCCTTGAGGGGGGGGTACTGTCAAGATCTGTCTGTGTTGTATTTTGTCTTGTCTTTTTCTGTCTTTTGTTTCATGTTTTATTTTTGAAAGGTCTTCACCTCCTGTCTTGCCTGTTTCTGTCTGTGTTTTGTCTTGTCTAGATCTGTTTTTGGTTTTCTGTCTGCGTTGTGTCTTGTCTAGATCTGTTTTTGGTTTTCTGTCTGCGTTGTGTCTTGTCTAGATCTGTCTTTGGTTTTCTGTCTGCGTTGTGTTTTGTCTTTAGATCTGTCTGTGGTTACCTGTCGTTAGTTTCCCTGGTGTGTCTTATTACCCGATTGTGTGCACCTGGTGTCCCTGTGTTTTCTCCTCCCTCCTCACCTGTGTCTTGTTTGTATAATTAGTCTTGTGTGTATTTAAGTTCTGGTTTTTCTGTCTGTCTTTGTCGGTTCGTCTTGTGTTATGACTTGGTCTTCGGTGAGTGTTCTGTTCTGTCTTTGTTTATAGTATAGCCTTGAAATAAAGGAGATATTTTTGACACTTTAATCTGCATTTGGGTCCTGCTTCCTGCACACACCGTAACACAAATAAAAGGGGGAATAATCGGGCAGTTCGATGTGTGTAGAGATGTGTGTAGAGGTGTGTGTGGTTAACACGTAGCAGCCTGCAGTCACTCGCTGTTCTGATGGAGGTAAACACAGCGAAGGCGGTGCGTAAAAAGGCACATCTTTACTCGCTGGCTGGTGTTGCACTTCTCAGAGGCGGAGTATACGTCCCGCTGCCTCCTGATGCTGCAGCCATTTTATGAAGCGAAGGAGGTTTTCCTTCTATAAAACAGCTGTTGACAGCAGATACCGTGAGAGTCCCGGACATGAATTCATAGATCAAGGCAGACTGGTTTACTCTCCTGTTTTGCCAATCCGGTGCTTAAACAAATAGCTCTGCACCCCTGGCCGACATATCCTTAAAATGAAGTTTTTCATTCTCATACTGATATTCTGAACAATCTGTGCTGTTGTATTTGTAAAGTGTCTCTACTGTAGGCTATTTTTATTTTATGTACAGCACTTTGGCTCGACCAAAAATCGTTTATAAATGTGCTATATAAATAAAACTTGATTTGATTTGAAGTCCGAGTTTGAAATATATCTCAAATAATGTATGCACTGCCATTTCCCCACATAAACATAAGTCTGCAATTAAACGGTTGTCTCCTGTGCGCTCCTCTTCCTACTTGGCGCACCGGTAACTTTCTTGTGCGCACAAGAGGCTGAGACCAGGCTGAGCCGCCGAATCCCTCGGAACATCATAAAAGCCATTTTCAACGGTTTTCTAGTGAAAGATTAACTAGGCTACTGGATGAAATAATATGACTGGTATAGGTGCGAAAATTAAACAGTTTTTGAAAAAAATATTATGATAAAATATTTTTATATATTTATAATTCTGCAAATATTACGATAAACTCACAGCTATTTCGCGGCCCGGCAGTAACACCGGGGGAACCCCTGTTCTAAATGACAAAAACATAGGGAATGAGTCCTAAAACCCTGACATAAGTCAGCTTTATACCACTTCCGGGTTCCCTGAAGTCAGTGTTTTTTTTTTTTTTTTTTAATGGGTTTTTGGTTAGATGCCTGAAATAAGGTCTGTGGTTAACACAGACCTTATTTAAAAAAATAATTTGTTCTACGACATAAAATACGCCAGTGAATACCCCACTGGTGAACGTCTAAATCTATGTGTCATAAAAACGGCGTTTGCTAACAAGTGACTAAACGTCATCACGCCGAATGTTATAAACACATCACAACAATTATGAAAGTATTGTTTATACAGTATGTAGGGATTATCCTTCTGAATAAAACATTGAAATATCATAAACATGTGTTTGACAGAGATCTTATTTTCTGAAACATTCCAAAATCCAATAGAAAACCCAATTGGCGTTTAGTTAAGGGGAGCCCTTGTGATGCTAACTTTGAAAACACATCACTGAACCTCTCTCTTGCCTCTGACTGTTAAAACCCCACAAAGGCACAAGCAGATACAACTTATCTTTGGTTTAATTTTTTTAAATTCAAGCTTGCACCTGGTTCTGGTGGAAGGGGTAAGGGATGTCGTTAGTCATGTAGCGGGTCGGGTGGGACAACAAGACGACCACATGGGTGCTGGAGGAGGCGGAGGGTCCCAGCCTGTCGGCCTGCGCCTCGATCAGTGAGGCCAGCCTGAGTCTGCGGAGCTCGAACTCTGTCTGAGTCAAACCCGGGGTCACCTCACCTGAGGAGCAGAGATCACAACATATGGCGTATCAAGGCAAGGCAAGGCAAGGCAAGTTTATTTATATAGCACTTTTCAACACAAGGCAATTCAAAATGCTTTACAAAAAATGAAAGACATTAAGAAAAAGGCATTTAAAATCAGTCATTAAAAAGAAAAGCTAATAAAATAAATATTAAAAGAAAAAATACATGGATAAAAGTTTCAGTGCAGTCTAAGATATAAATAGTTCAATTAAACATAAAAAGAAAAAGTACATGGATAAAAGTTACAGTGCAGTCTAAGATATGAATAGTTCAATTAAAAGCAGCGACAAAAAGAAAAGTCTTCAGCCTGGATTTAAAAGTAGTCAGAGTTGCAGCGGACCTGCAGGTTTCTGGGAGTTTGTTCCAGAGATTTGGAGCATTATAACTGAACGCTGCTTTATCATGTTTAGTTCTGACTCTGGGGACAGAAAGCTGACCAGTCCCAGAAGACCTGAGAGATCTGGATGGTTCATAATTTAGCAGGAGGTCAGAAATGTATTTTGGGCCTAAACCATTCAGTGCTTTATAAACCAGCAGCAGTATTTTGAAATCTATTCTTTGACACACAGGAAGCCAGTGTAAAGACTTCAGAACAGGAGTGATGTGATCTACTTTCTTAGTGTTAGTGAGGACTCGAGCAGCGGCGTTCTGAATCAGCTGCAGCTTCCTAATAGATTTTTTAGTGAGACCTGTGAAGACACCATTGCAGTAGTCGAGTCTACTGAAGATAAAAGCATGGGCAAGTTTTTCCAAATCCTGCTGTGACATTAGTCTTTTAATCCTAGATATATTCTTTAGGTGATAGTAGGCTGATTTAGTAACTGTTTTAATGTGACTGTTGAAACTCAGGTCAGAGTCCATGACTACACCTAGATTTCTGGCTCTATCTGTTGTTTTGAACATTGCACACTGAAGCTCAGCGCTAACTTTTGTACGTTCGGCCTTGGCTCCAAAAACCATTACCTCAGTTTTATTTTTGTTTAATTGGAGAAAGTTCTGACACATCCAGTCATTGATTTGTTCAATGCACTTACTCAGTGTTTTAACTGGAGCATAGTCTCCTGGTGAAATTGTTATGTAAATTTGTGTGTCATCTGCATAGCTATGGTAACTTATTTTGTTGTTCTTCATTATCTGAGCCAGTGGTAGCATGTAGATGTTAAAGAGAAGAGGCCCCAAGATGGAGCCTTGAGGAACCCCACATGTCATATTTGTCAACTCAGATGTGTATTTACCTATAGAAACAAAGTTGTTTCTGTCCTTTAAGTAGGATTCAAACCAATTTAGAACTGTTTCCGAAAGTCCCACCCAGTTTTCCAGTCGGTCGAGTAATATGTTGTGGTCAACAGTGTCAAACGCAGCACTGAGATCTAATAATACTAACACTGAAGTTCTGCCACTGTCTGTGTTTAAGTGGATGTCATTAAAGACCTTTACAAGAGCAGTCTCAGTGCTGTGGTTTGGACGAAAGCCTGACTGGAACACATCGAAACAGTTATTTAAATGCAAGAAATTACTCAACTGTTGAAAAACAACTTTTTCAATGATTTTACCTAGAAATGGGAGGTTTGATATGGGCCTGTAATTTTTCATTACTGAAGCATCTAGATTATTCTTTTTTAAGAGTGGTTTAATGACTGCAGTTTTCAGGGCCTGTGGAAAAATACCTGAGTGAAGAGATTTGTTTACTATATGAAGTAGATCTGAGGCCATGCAAGGCAACACATCTTTAAAAAATCCTGTTGGAATAATATCAAGGCAGCAGGAGGAGGATTTCAGAAGTTGAATAATGTCCTCTAGGTTTTTATCATTAATCTGATGGAATTGTGTCATGGTGTTTGAATTGATGTTAAGTGGACACAGAGACAACACATTTGCTGTTCCTGATGCAGAGGCACTGACTGCTTGTCTGATTTTCTGAATTTTGTCAGTGAAAAAGGAGGCAAAATCATTGCACGCCCTGGTGGATAGAAATTCAGAGGCTACTGACACTGGGGGGTTAGTTAGTCTGTCGACGGTAGCAAACAAGGCATGTGTGTTGTTTTTGTTTTTGTTTTTGGTAATGATGTCAGAGAAGAATGATTGTCGTGCGTTTTTCAATTCCAAATTATAAAGGCCAAGTCTCTCTTTATAGATTTCAAAGTGAACCTGGAGATTTGTTTTTCGCCACCTGCGTTCAGCTTTTCGACATTCTCTTTTTTCTGTTTTCACGGTCATGGCCTTTCTCCATGGAGATATTTTCTTGCCAGACACTTCCTTTACCTTAGTTGGAGCAATGGCATCTATAACATTTTTAATTTTTGAATTAAAATGATCTACTAGCTCATTTACTGAGATGTTAGCAGGGGCAAGTATGGAAGAAAAATTCTGAGTAAACATTTCCCTAGTATTTTTAGTTAAATATCGCTTTGTGGTTACCTCTTTTTGAACATTTTTGTGAACAGAAATAGAGCTCTCAAAGAAAACACAGGAATGATCAGAGAGTGCAACATCAGTCACCACAACCTTAGAGATATTCAGACCCTTTGAGATAATTAAGTCCAGAGTGTGCCCCTTATTGTGCGTGGGCTCCGTCACATGCTGAGTCAGTCCATAGCTATCAAGAACACAAAACAGTTATTTTGCCCCTCTGTCCTGGGGGTTGTCAACATGGATGTTAAAATCACCAACAATGACTAGACGGTCAAAGTCAATACACACTATAGACAGCAGTTCAGTAAAGTCATCAAAAAAGCTTGCACAGTATTTGGGTGGTCTATAGATATTTAGGAACAGAGCTCGAGAGGAGCATTTCAGCTGAAGGGCCACATATTCAAAAGAATCAAAGTTTCCATACGATGTCTTCCTGCATTGAAGGGAATCATTGAACAGAATAGCAACTCCACCCCCTTTCTTATGCATTCTTTCCTGACTCATAAAACTAAAGTTGGGAGGGGTTGATTCGATAAGAACAGCTGCACTGTTATTTTGTTCAATCCAAGTTTCTGTTAAAAACATAAAATCGAGATTGTGCTCAGTAATAAAATCATTGACTAAAAATGTTTTTCCTGCCAAAGACCTGACATTTAATAAGGCTAGTTTAAGTTCGTTAAACACACTATCAGTCATGTTTTTTGTAACAAGCTGTGGCTGACATGGAATCACTGCTAAATTAGATAAACTCACACAAACGTTTGAGCGCTTCCTGTATCTAAGATGATTCACCGCTCTTAATCTATTACCTATCAACACAGATATCGGCAAAGCTATAGGCAGGCAGGGCCCCGGCATGTCCTGGAAAGAGTTGAGAGTGCCATACGTATCAGTGTTAAACAGCAGATCAAAACCTAGACATATAGTATGTATTGTCATTGTGTTGTATTCTAATTATTTCTTTCAAGATAAGAAACAAACTATCAATACATTTTTTGTCCAAAGCAAGGAAACATGTTTTAATTTTAAAGGAACATATAATCCAATTTATATTAGATATTTTAGAATAATTACAATGATTGGATTATGAGATTAGTGGGCTAAAGAAATACTATTAGTCTATTGATTCCAATTATGACTTCCAAAAATGCTTTATATCTTATATATTTTAGCTTAGCTTCTGAATGGCATACATACTGCTCTTAGATGCTTTTTGATTATACTCTTAACGCCAATACTGTTTACTTTGTATACGTTGATATAAAATAACCTTGTGAAGTCTTTTTTGTGACATCGTTTCTAATTTTGGGAATGTCCCAGAAAATGTCTGACTTGAAAATGTAGTGAAAATATAAGAGATATTAAAGGTCCCATGTCATGCTTTTCTGGTTATTACCCATCTCCTTGTGTGTTGTGTGGCTTTTTCTGCATGTAAACGGTCTGCAGTCACAAACCCTCAAAGTACACCCTGAAGCGAGTAAAACTCTAACACAGAAAAGACCTGTCTATGCTGCCCCAGAACGCCTCGTTGGGGATTTCTCTTTTTCCATTGTTTACTTCTCGGGTATAGTGACGGGTATAGTGACGGGTATAGTGACGTAACGTAACGGCTCCGCAGACTGGTCAATTTCCGTTACGTCACGTCCGCAGAGCCGTTACGTTTGGACCAATCCGCGAACTTCCTCACACACACACACACACACACTCGGCAGGACGTTGCGAGGCTCGCTGCTGCGAGGAGCGGGACACTGTGAGCTGGCTCAATGGTGTGGGGTCGGCGAGACAGCGAGACACAGCGGAACTCAGCCTGGGCGCACACACAAACTCCCAGACAGGCTGCGGGTGTGTGTGTGTCAGGCTTCGCTGTGTCTCGCTGACGGCCACTGGGCTCACAGGGGGGGGGCAGGAGCTCCAACAAGTCGTTTAGGACAGAGAGTGAATACACATACTATACAGAGATGTTGTATGAGAAACCAATGTGTGTTTGGAAAATTGCACAATATAAATTTATTTTAGTAGACCTCAACAATGGAATTATGATCAGTAGAAATGGCCATGACATGGGACCTTTAAGAGAAGTTTTCTGCATGGGTACTAATGAGTCTGTTGCAGGTTTTCTGTAAAGAGGTGTATATGTACCGGTCCAGCGATCCATTGTAAAACTCACCATGTTTGATGAGGTGTGGATGAGTGAAGGGGCTCGGCTGGCCCAGGTACCGCTGTGGAAGAGTCTTTGGTCTCGAACCTCCGGGTTTCAGAGAAATGTTTCTGCACGGACACCAGACACATCCTGCAGACAGACACACAGATAAAGAGACAGCAAAAAATCTTAAACTGGGATCCTACAATGCTGCATACATCTGGTTTAACCTTTAATTCAGTTTAATCTGCTGTCAAAGGCTGATTCACAGAGGAGAACTTCAAAACTTCACAATATTATCACAAATATATAAGTATTGTCATAGTCAGATGTATAAGCAGGCTGATAAGTGACAAGAAATTGCAGCAAAACATATAGTTTAAATGATTTCCATTGATTGAATACCAACTAAATATAAATGTTTACTTTACTTACACTTATATAACAACACAAGTGGAGAACAAGGTTGTATAAACAGTGAAATATAGTATTATCAGCTGCACTGTATTTGTATCTATATCTATGCTGTATGTCTATGTAAAACATTCATCTGATAACTAACTGTCATGTACTGGCTTAATATTTCCCTCTGAAATGTAACATAAGTGCAGTAGAAATATAAAATAATGTTAATTTGAAAAACTATTTAAGCAACAGTACCTTATGATTTTATGTAAGTACAAATAAAACATAAAAACACTATATTGTTCTCACCTGGCCTCCAGGTTCTCAGCAGCCTGGCAGCAGACCTCACCATGGAGCTGTTTGAGGGCAACATTTCTGCTGCAACTGGAGGACACCGACCAGTCACAGCAATGTGTTCTAACCTCTGTAAACATGAGACAACATACAGTGAAGTTGGTCAATTAAGGCTCTATATTTACAGAGAAACATAGCGATTTGTTGATGAGACTCACCTTTGTTAAAAATCCTCTTATATAACTGTTAAATATCTCCTAAGGTTGGCAGTTAGCATCGTTAGCTTGATGCTAACCCCGTTCATGTGTGTAGATTGAGAAATGATGCCCTGAGTTTTGCCTCCCAGGACGGTTGTCAGTTGACCTGACAGTAATACCGCCATCTTCTGCTTCGGAGTGTGGAAAAAGTACTCAGAATATTTAAAATAAATATTATTATAGGTCATACTATCAAGAAGGATATCAAGTAATTAAAATAAACCCAACCTTTACCATCTGAAAGACTGAAGAGATAAGTGACATGAATGCATACCTTATTATAATTCAGTGATATTTATGGCTCTGAAATGGGCCATTCTGCAATATGCTTACTGTTGGTACTTTAAGTTAATGAGACGCTAAAACTTCTCTATAAGTAAGTCATATTTTGAATTCAGAACTATGACACAACGAGAGCCATACTCAAGCTTTAATGGTTCATTTATATGCATCCTATTTGTTGCCTGACAGGCTTACCTCAGGGCAATAAAACCCCGGGTCCTCTGTCAGTCTGTCCTGATTCTCGCCTGAATGAAAACACAGAAGCGACGACACTTCACTGAAGCAGAGTAGTGTCGATAGAAATCTCCTGCAACCTTCTTGTTTTTTATTCTCCCGTGTGAACTGTTTGCGTCTTCTATCAGGTGCGTTTCCCTTCATTCACTGTCATTCTTAGCTGTAGCTTTCCAACTATTTTTAATTAATCACGGCCCATTTTGCAAGCTAACGCTAATTAGCTAACGGCGTTATCATGCGTCAAATTGGGACAGATTTACATTTCCAGAAATTTCCACAAACTCATGCCTTCTGCGACCATTAAACATAGCCATTAAAGCTTTTTGTGCACGGTTGCTTCATTGCTAGTTTATCTGAATTGTGGGGTAAGCAACGCGAGGTTTTGCTAATCCATCCTCTGTTGCACGTTAGCTAACTTAGCTTAGCAAAGCTGGTATTAGCGTTAGCACGTAAACAAAGCCACACTGAACTGAGTTGTTGTGTGTTTTTCCGTCTGTTTTTTTGTTACATAATTCAGTGTGCTGTCTGCTCGACGCGACAGAGCAACATGGACCCACGGAAAGTGGCAGAGTTAAAGGGCTTCGTGCAGATGTGCGAGGCCAGTTCTGACGTCCTGCACCTGCCGGAGCTGGGCTTCTTCCGGACCTGGTTGCATGGGTCAGTATTCGTGTGTGTTGGGGGGGGGGGGGGGGGGGGGGGTGTACGTGTGTGTTTGTGTGTGTGTGTGTGCGTGCGTGCAAGTAACAGTTTAATTGATTTATTCTGTAATTGTGTCACTGAAGTTCTTAAAGTTTAAAACATTGTGCAAGTTTACCACGTGCATCAGTCCCGCCCACCTTCCAGAAAGAAACATGGAAGTGTGTGTGTGTGTGTGTGTGTGAAATCAATTGCACCACATCAGAACCCATGCAAAGAAAAAGGTTTCATCCCTTTCTATTTTATAGTCAAATCTAGGGATGTATCGCGATAAATAAATGTCTCGATACCGTCGTGAGACTGACAAAATCTACCGCGATTTTTTTTAAAGATTTAAAAAAAAAAAAAACCTTTCTTTAACCAGGTGGTCCCATTGAGATCATCGATCTCTTTTTCAATGGAGACCTGTCCAACATGGTATCGTTACATCCCTAGTCAAATCACATGGAAGCAGGGGTGGATCTATGGTGGGGGCAAGGGGGGGCAGCTTCCCCCCCACTGTAGAGCCTTGCCCTCCCTCAGCTTTTGTGTCCCTAAAACTGTACTTGTAGAAATAAACCTACACTAATGGCGCATTAACACTACAGTGCCGTTTTTTGTTGCGTTTCCACTAGGCGTAGTACCGGCTAGCGGGTACTATTTCACAGTTGTTCTGGCCCCATAAAATCGAGGTTCTTAGCGGGCCAACAACCAGGCTGAGTCGGGCTGAGTATGCTAAACTAGAGAGAGAATCGCTGGCAAGGGGGCTACAACTACAACACAATGAACATATTTGACCGTGATGTAATTGTAATACACGTTTCAAAATAATGCCGAAGTAACAACATACTGATACCGGTTAGTAAAAACCATGAATTAATGCTTTGACAAGTCTGCAGACAGACGGCAGGCCAAAAACCTTTTTTTAAATGCGTGTTTTCTAAATGGAGATCGGCTAAGCTATCGCAGTATATGCTCCGACCGTCCACACTCACAACGGCCTACAGACATAAATAAACCAGCGACTGTATTCGCCATGACACAGGCAGTCTGTGGTTTGTACTTGTTTAACTTTTGTCTAGTTTCTGAACAGATATGAGGAGCTCTGAGGGCTAACGGCTGATGTTGTTTTTCTGTGGTTCTCATTGAAGATGACGTCACGGCTCCGCCTACACTGCGTTACTATAGTTACTGCCCCAGCTACTAAACAGTAATGGAAACGCAGCATAAAGTGAGCCTGGCCTAACAAGGCCTAACTATACCGTACTAAGCCGAGCGAGGCCCTGCAATGGAAATGCGCCATATGTCCACAAGCAACGAAACAAGCAGTTCATTAATTCAAAGTGAATCATTTTAAATATCATCTTAGGCCTGTTAAAAACGCAGCTACGGCCCTGCATTAATCGGGGTTCGCAGACCGCGGCTGACACCGCTGTAGAGAGGGAGCGAGCACCTGAGGGTGGATCAGCGTCCCCTGGGTGCATTTCTCCTTCCACTAGTGTTGTTTTTACTAAGGACGAGAGCTTGAAACAAAATATTAATAAAATGCTGCCGTTTGAATCGATAGCGTTTAACAGACGGTCGCTGTTTGGGGCGTTACGTTACAAAATACTACGCAGAAAGCGCTAGCTGGGAGATCGATCACTTTATTTGCTAAACTATGCGGAACTATTAAATCCACGTAAATTACACATCACAGCAATGAGGCCAGATAATTTAAACCAGGATACATCATTTACCGTCAAACTGGGTCTGAACACAGCTGCCTGTGTGCGTTTGATAAATACTTTCTGATTTTATATTTATTTGCTATGCTTCTTATTAGCTACATGGCCCTAAAGGTCCTTACATACCGAGCCGAATTTTGGAGTCGATAGATGTCGGGCCGTCGATGAGTGTCGTGTCGCCCTACTCAGATTGGTGTGTACTGCACCGTCGTGTCTTTTCGGCCGTGCCGACACCTTCCGCAGCCGATTCGACATGTCGAATGTCGCAAAAAAACTCTGATTGGCTGTTCAGCTTAGCGAATCAGTGCATGAGAAGCGAAACGGAAGTGAGGGACCCAAACAAACGATTAAGAAGGCAAATCTGAGATTTCATTTAACTCCAGCTCTCGACACAGGTTCGGGAAAGCCCCATGAGCTTCTCGTTGTAGAGTGAAAATGGAACGCACAAGCTATTTGTTGTTTATTTATATATCGGGCAGGGGTGCAGATCGCGTGTCACTACCCGTTCTGCCACCCTGCCCTATCTGCAGCTATCATACTGAATAAATATTTACTCTGAATGTATGCAAAACTGTATGGCATATAGCTGTCTAACAGAAGTTAAATCCATTCTTCACTTATTCTGACAATGTACTTAACCCCAAATAAAAGAACCCAATAAAAAGAGTTGTTAAATAATAGTGAAGTCACGTTGTAAGAACAATAACTTATCTCTCTCTTTTTTTCTTTTTGTGCTTTGCCAAAAGCCACTGTGTCAAGTGTCCTACTTGGGTTGCAGTACGGATTTGTCCAATATGGCGGACCATCTCGCACATGCGCACTGCAGATAGGGCAGGGCGGCAGATCGGGTAGTGACAGTCTGTCTTCCGGTTGTTGCCTCTTTTGAATGACGAATACACACTACCGCTAGGGCTGAACGATATACCGTGTCATGGCGATAACCGCGGTATGCGCATGCGCGGTATTCACACCGCAGGGACGTGCGGTTTTATTCATTAAAAAAAATAAATGCTAACGCACTTTAGCACAGAATTCAAAATAAAGATACCCTTATTACTTATCGAAACTGCACATACAATATATCCGCTAAAAGCTGAGACTCCACAGATTATTTAAGTATAGTATCTAAGCGATCCGATCTCGCAACAGGGGAAGCAAACACAGACATCACAACACGTACCTTTTACAGGAGATCGTCTCACCGTAGCTGTCAATCTGATCAAAAGACGTGTTCAATGGCATTAAAACGAGAAAGAAAAAAACGCGGCTGAATCGGTTGATCCATAGGTTGATAATGTATCTGTGGCTTTGAAGCAATTGTTTATAATCCATAATTCCATTTTTATGTAAAAATCGGAGCACAAAAGTTAGCTGCTAATGGTAGCCACCAGAGTGTATGCAGCTTCCGGTTTTGGCTACGCGTCACACTCACTCCTTATTTGTTCATGTGTTGGTGTGTGTAGAACTTCCCCTGCATGCACAGCAAACCACCAATCACAATCATTCTGTATCAAGATTGATATTTGACCTTTTTAGACAGATTTAGCACCAAAAAAAAACCTCTTTTGGGGCCATTTGGGTGGATTTTCCATATCTCTGGCCCACCTTGCTGGATTTTGACATGTGACATCTCTTTCTGACCGTCAGAGCCAATGGAATCGAGGGGAAATCACACAGTCCTAATTTGGTAATGTGTGTGTGAGACTTCCGCATATCCAAGACCGGAAGCAGCAACCACTCTGGTGGCTATCATTAGCAGCTAATTTTTGCTCTGCGATATTTACATAAAAATGGAATTATGGATTATAAATTAAATCATTTTTTTATACAGACGTTAAAAACCTATGGATCAACCGATTCAGTCGCGTTTTTTCTTTCTCATTTTAATGCCATTGAACACGTCTTTTGATCAGATTGACAGCTACGGTGAGACATCTCCCCTAGAAGCTACGTAAAGGTACGTGTTGTGATGTCTGTGTTTGCTTCCCCTGTCCGAGTTCAGATCACTCAGTGATGATACTATATACCTAAATAATCTGTGGAACCTCAGCTTTAATCGGATATATTGTATGTGCAGCTACGATAAGTAATAAGGGTACTTTTATCTTGAGTTCTGTGCCAAAGTGTGTTAGCATTTTTCGCTCAGGGGTCATTTAGATGCTTCTTATGAGACTTGTGTTTTGTTTTGGTAAAAATGGTTTGTATCGTCAGTTAGCTGAGATTATTTCCGTTAATCTGGTATAACACATTAATAGGTTCTTAAATATTACGATGCCCTGAGACACTGTCGTGAAAAAAAAAAGTAAAGTACCCGCCGGGACTTTGGGGTTTAACAGGTTAAAAAAACCGCAATATATACCGCAGGGGGGGGGGAAATCGCGATGTCAGTTTTTTTCAATACCGTGCAGCCCTAACTACCGCCACCTGCTGGTAAGGAGAGTTATTGCCACTCACGCATGCGCAGTTCGTACGTGCAACTTGGCCGTCAGCTGAAGTCTTTGCGGTGTGTTCCAGTGCGAAACATGGCCAAGACGCAGGAGACGTGAGCCGACGTTCCGTCGGGACGTGTTCTTTGCTGTCAGTTTGGTGTGTAAGGAGCGTAACGTGTAAAGTTACAAGCATTTGTACCAGTGCTTTTCACAAGTAGGCTCTTGCAGGCCAGAGTATAGGAGTGATTCAACAACAACAAAAAGACATATCTGAGAAGTGATGAGGACGAACAGAAGGAGGAAAATTAAAAGAGAGTACACTGAAGAGACCAGGAGGGTCAGAGCAGGAGGAAGAGGAGGAGATGAAGAGACCAGGAGGGTCAGAGCAGGAGGAGGAGATGAAGACATTAGTGAAGAAGAAGAAATGTATGTGAGGAATAAAGATGAAGTGTCAGAAAGAGGGACAAAGGCAGTGATCAGGGGGCAGATGAGACTCCAGCTGGACCACATGGTATGTTCTTATTCTTCTTGCATACATATTCCATTACAGCAGCACAATCTAGCGGCTCTTAGTATTGACAAATATTGATTGAAATGTGTTGCTGCACAGGTCACCTTTAGCTCTCTTAAGAGATGGGTGATGTCATTTGTGTACTTCATTACCAAGTACTTTTACTGTACTTACAGTAAACAGAATTCTAGGGTATCATAAGTATTGAGCTGTTTTATACTATATTTTTGTTTGTTTGTCTGAACACCTTGATTCTCTTGTGCATTAAGAACACTTGTGTTAGGGCATGATTTAACAATAAATAGGATATATATATATATATCAGGGTTTCCCACACATAGACTATACCTGGGCGGGCCGCCCAGGTATATTAACGGCCGCCCAAGTATATTTCGCGACCAATTTAGTTTTTTTTTTTTTTTTTTTATAAGTTTTTTTTTTATATAAGTTTTTTTTTTTTATTCGTCCGTGACCACGACGCCATCTGTGATCGATTAACTTGTAGACAATGATCCCTCGCTCCCTTGCTCTGATCTCGCCTCCTTCTGGCCTGTTAAGTGGCCTGCCTCACACAGGGTGACTGGCTGTCCACATGATGTGGCCTGCCGACATGGCCACTGTCATACAGATCATAAATCAAAGCCCTTGATTGGTCTCTGTGTGTCATTCAAGCTCGGGATAACCTCAGCTCAGGTGAGGTAAAGGACACTCTGAGTGTTTAGATAGTTAACTTAGTCTAAGTTCTCAGTGGGTCTCAAACGGTGTGGTCACCATTTATGTAAACACATATTTCCATTTGAGAGGGTAGTGATTGGTCTAATGGAGAGTGAGGTGGGCTGAAGATCGGAAGGCTGTGAGTTCAAATCCCGCCAGGAACACCACCACTAGTGTGCCCTTGAGTAAGGCACTTAGCCCTTAGTTACTCCAGGGAGAATGTCCCTGTAATCGGTCATTATAAGTCGCTTTGGATTAAAGCGTCAGCTAAATGAAATGTAAAGTGATTAGTAAAATATGCATGAATAAATAAATAAAAAGTTAACTAGGTGAAAAAAGGTAAGATACACTTTTAAAACTTGTTGAGAGAAAACTAGTCTTTGCTGCTGCCTCAAACAGGAGGGGGGGAGAGGAGGGAGACAGGAGAGGCTGATTCAGGAGCACAGACACACTCACAACTATAAATGAACCAAAAATAAATTAACAAGTTTCAGTGTTTTTTTCATATTGGAAATGGTATGTTATTGGTTATGGCCTTGATTTTATGATTATTGAAATGTATACAGTTCTGTTAAATATAGGTGTTTCCATAGATCTAGTCTCTTTATTTTCCCCTCAAAATGCACCAGATTGATGCATTTAACTCCAAAATAAAAAATAAAATCTTACCGGGGGGGCATGCCCCTGGACCCCCCTAGAGGATTTGAGGTCGACCCCCACTAAAAATCACATGGATAGGTTCCTAAATACATTAATAAATACATTTATTTTTTTAAATAGTAACCCATTTCCATATGTTCATGTGTGGGTAGTAGATTTAAACTATAGGGCTATCATTATGGGCCCTGCCTGTACCTGTACCTGTACCTGTTCGCTCTGCCATCGCGTGAAGGGTCTGCTAACAAGCGACCAACAGAAAGGTTAATGTTGTTGCACGTCACCTCAACCCCCCCCGCTACCACCACCCCCCAAAGTATATTTCAGATCTGTGGGAAACACTGGCAGTTAATGGACCAGCACCAGAGGCATTCCCATACACACAGGCGTTGGAGCTGTTCTTCATGAAATCCCAGAAGGATGAAGTGCTCTGACAAACAGTGCCATCTTTGCGCAAAACGATTATACCGGAATGAAAAGTCAATAAATAATGTTGTTAAAACGCACCCCCCCCCCCCTCCTTTGCCACCACCCGCCCAAGTATATTTCATATCTGTGGGAAACACTGTATATATATATATATATATATATATATATATATATATATATATATATATATATATATATATATATATATATATATACACACACAGCAGAGTTTCCGTTAGAATATTTTTTTGCCGGTCAAAATGTCCGTTAAAGTTGAAATATTCCGGACAAAATGAGAAAAGTGCCGGTCAAAGGTCTTCTTTGTTATTTATTAAGCTTTAAAACAAATTGATATGATTCGATATTAAACAAACTAATTATAGTAGATTAACTACATTATTCAAAAGTGTACAGTAACTTACAATAACACGTGAATAATAAACGGAGTGCTCTCTCATTCTCCTGACAGCCCGTCAGTATCATGGAGCTCGCGGATCCAGTACGAGTGACCCGACAGTAAAACTAAACATATCTATAACTAGTTACGGTAGTTTGAGAGGTCATTAAAATAGCTACGTGTGATATTCTAACCTGAAGTGTGTTTTCCAGAGAAAACCCACAGTTTAAAGGGAAAAATGGGAGAAACCTCAGGGAGAGCAACAGAGGAGGGATCCCTCTCCCAGGACGGACAGACGTGCAATAGATGCCGTGTGTAAATTGTTTGCTGAATTGTTCTCCATATTTTATATTTCAGCATGGATTCAAAAATCCCTCCTCCATCCAAGCCAAAGGGGTCGTGCCATGTGAGACATAAATAAATCATTTATTGAACACTTTTGATACATTTTTTTTCCCCACATTTTATGCTGTAACTACTTGTTCTCTGATTTTTATTTTTTTTAGGGCGGTTGTCCTTGTGGTCCTCCTCCTACCTCAGCTCCAGAGCCACAGCCTACCGGACTGTCTGAGGACGAGGAGAGTGATTTAGGTACACACAGTTTCACAAAGTTAATGTGTGTTATGCAAGACAACAGCATAGTGTAACTCTAGAAAAGACTAAACCAAGATATTTGGTATCAGAAAGTCCTCTGCTCAGAGATTTAATTCATAGGAAAACCTGCATTTCATTCAGCATATTCAGTCAGTAGCCTATACTCAAAAATTGAATCCGAGCTGACAGAAAATGCTCCGTTTTAGTTTAATACCCACAGTTAAGCTCACACACACTATTATGAACATATAGGGTCACCTATTGAATTAAAAATGAACCAATGAAAGTGAAAAGCAGATTCAGGCAGTAGGCGTATAGATTCACACTTAAAGTATTAGCCTACAGTTTACAGAGAAGAGATAACATCTGATCCTTTTACAACAAACACTATATGCTCTTTTTAGTTACTTAGTACCATTGTAATCCCCAGTTTCTAGAAGTTTAACAGTAATCAGATTTGTGTTAATAGGGTTACCATTACATGTAATCTGTTACTCTCCAAGCCTGGAAAAGAGTAGATACGGCACACTAATGAATTATCGTTTTGACTCTTGGGTTTCTGTCACTTTTGGATGCTAGCTGAAGCTTCACATTTATAGTACAGACATTAAAGGTGGGGTAGGTAATTCACTTCAGAAACACTTATTGTTATATTCCATGGAATGCTCTTAACATCTCGATAGCAATGAATACATTAAATGCTTTGACAATAAATACATATAAAAAATGTCATCTGTGGAAGCCGTGGCGCTGTAAAAAGTACGACCAATCATCTGAGCCGGCCCGGCTAAAGTACCGTAATTTTCGGACTATAAAGCGCACCTGCATATAAGCCGCAGCAGCTAAATTGAATGATGTGTACATATATAAGCCGCACTGGACGATAAGCCGCAGGTGTTTTAATGTTTAATTACCATATGTAAGGGTTCGTGCACAGAGGGGATTGTCGGGAAAGAGATGGCTGTTTGAGGAAGCTCCCATTTATTAACATTTCAACAAACAAGTTGCATATTTGCATAACGTATTCAAGTGTTACCATTTAGTGCAATAGTAGCTACAGAACATGTGCTGTGTAAACTGTACTGTATCACATAGCGTTTCAGACACACAAACTTTTCAACTTTCAAACTTAAACGGTGCGCTCCCAGCGCACGTACCGGCAGGGTTTGTGCATGAAAACTTCCTTTGCACAAACTGTCTCGCTCTCGTAATGTCTGTCTGTCTTGCTCTCGTTCTGTCTCTCGTACCACTCTCGGTTCCACTTTTACTTTGGCGCGCTACCTGTCTCACTCTTTTCCGGCCTCCAGCTTTTCCTGCTGGAGCCCGCCGCTTAAAGGTGGCGGGCGCGGACCGGTCATAGAGCCCATAGTGTTAAAGGTGGTGGACTGTAACCTGTAAAATCCATAGATTTAGGAGGTTCCCTAGTGGCCGTTAGCTGTAAAAATCCATAGATTAGCCGCACCGTTATATAAGCCGCAGGGTCGAAAAATGGGAAAAAAGGCGCGGCTTATAGTCCGAAAATTACGGTAACTGGATGGCCTACCTGCCTGTCAGCCTTCCATCTGTGCACAAACTTATCTCGTGCCCTCATTGGTCATGTTCGTGTGTTGGAGGAGGGGCTCTGTGAGGAAGTCTGAAGGAAGGGGCAGATTTTTTTTCGGCTGCGTATTTTCAAATTCTAGCGCACTCGAGCTGGTTTCTCCATTCTTACCTACCCTACCTTTTTAAGGTGAAATACATCTTCTTATCCAACTCTGAGCAGGAAAGCAAAATTGATTATTATCCAAAATGTCAAACAGTTTCTTTTTGTAGGTATATTTATAGATTCAGGTCTGAAGGAGGAAAATTACATAACTTTGCTGCAGTGCCGTCTCCAACACTAAGGAAAATACACCAAGACATCGAAAAGGCACATTTTAAAGGCCTGTAGTGTGTCGTATATGTTTTTGTGCATGGAAATGGTCTAAACTAGACTAAAATCCCAAAGTTCCCTCCAAAATACAGATATGAGCCTGAAAATGAGCATAATAGGGCCCCTTTAATAAAATAAAAAAAAGCAAGTGTCTATCAATAATTGAAAAGTAGATTCATGAGTGCAGTTCGCAGACATGTCCCCATTTTCAAACCTGGCTTTAGTTAATTAGTTATTGAAACGGCAGCATTCCTGAATGTGTGTGAGGCCGTCAGACTGCCGATTTGATTTCCTAAGAATATCCCAAAAATGTTCATAGATTGTGTTCCCCACAAGAGCTCATTGTAAGTCTTGGGTTTATCTCTTTGCTTCTTCAGAAATTGAAATGGAGGGAGTGATTGAACCGGACACCGACGAGCCGCAGGAGATGGGAGATTTTGAAACCACTGAGGTACAATGTTGAGATTTTTCTATATTTTCTATCAAACATTACTTTTTTTGACCTTTTATTAATAAAAGATGGAGAATAACTAAGCCACATTGTGTGCATACGTTCCCTCAGGTATCAGAGGAGATGATGGATCAGGCCAATGAGAAGAAGATTGAGGCCATTGATGCTTTAGGAGAAGGTGGGTTGATATTATATTTAGAAAAGACAGACACATCCATTGGGTAACTGTAACAACATTTACAATTGAATTATATTTATGATCTCTTTGTCTGTTACAGGCGATCTGCAGAAAGCCCTGGATCTTTTTACGGAAGCCATCAAGCTGAACCCCTGCGTAGCCATCATGTACGCCAAGAGGGCCAGGTGAGAATCCTCCATGCTCTCTTAGCTTGATGACTAATCCTTCTATATATGATAGAGTGTAACCAGTCGCCCTCTCTCTCTGTGTCAGTGTGTTTATCCAGATGGAGAAACCCAACGCAGCCATCAGGGACTGTGACAGAGCCATCAGCATCAACCCAGACTCTGCACAGCCCTACAAGTGGAGGGGAAAAGCTCACAGGTACATTCCTGACTTTACACACACACGTGACATAACCAAACACTCAGTGTAAACACAACACACCTAATCTTGTTTTAATCTCAGCTGAGCTTATGATCTGATGGTATCATATCTGCTTGCTTATCGTGTGTGTGCTGCAGGCTGCTGGGCCACTGGGAGGAGGCCGCCCGGGATCTGGCTACAGCCTGTAAACTGGACTATGACGACGACGCCAGTGCTTTGCTGAAGGAGGTCCAGCCCAAGGTATAAAGCCAGAGAAAGGAGGGAAACGAGCCCCTCTTTCACAGTGACTGTAATGCAAATATGTTTCCTTTTTTAAAGGGGACCTATCATGCAAAATGCACTTTTTGATGTCTTTTATACATAAAGATGTGTCCCCGGTGTGTCGGTGTGACGCAGCGTCAGAAAATAAAACCCTCTCTCTTTTCCTCCGTACCCAAATCTCTAAAAACGGGGAACAACGGAGCTGATCCAGATTTGTGTCCGATATGACGTAATATCTGAAATGTGGACCCATGGCCCAATCAGAAACGTTGCTATCAGAAACAATGCCCGACTGTTTTGGACGTAATATGGTCTTTGCAGAGAATCAGCCATTTTCTAACCGGGCTGGAATAGAGGGATATGATGGGAGATCTTTAATGTAGAGGAGTCAATCCATATTTGTGAAGCTCCTAATGGCAGAATGTGAGTTTGTGCTTCATCTTTATCGTCATCTGTCCCTGTTTTTTTGTTCAGGCTAAGAAAATCATCGAGCACAAACGCAAATACGAGCGTAAAAGAGAGGAGAAGGAGGTCAAAGACAAGCAAGAGCGGATAAAGATGGCCAGAGAGGAGCATGCACGAGCTCAGAGGGTGAGTGGGATGGAGGTTTCCTTTTTCAGGCCAGCGATGTGTGGTTTTTGAAGAAATCCGTTAACAGAAGAAAGCACTCCTGATTCATCCTATCCCTTTGTTTCCAACAGGAGGAAGAAGCACGACAGGCCGGAGGAGGATTCTTCCCAGGTAGGAGAGCAGAAACACTTCAAATGTCATCATACGAGAATCAAATCAAAGGAGAATACCCTGTGGAAATGATTTGATACTCTTATTAAAGCTGCAAAATTTAGAAAACATAACTGCGATTGTTTTGAATCTGGATTTTGGAATTACGATGTGATAATTGGAAGCCCAAAACCCAAACCAAAACGGTGAACGTGTTATTTGAGGAATTGTGTCTCGAGAATTACAGGATGATATATATTTGTATCCAGAGTTTTAAAGGTGGGGTAGGTAATTCACTTCAGAAACACTTTTTGTTATATTCCATGGAATGCTCTTAAAAAAAAATTGTCGGCTGCGTACTTTCAAATTCTAGCGCACTCGAGCTGGTTCCTCCATTCTTACCTACCCTACCTTTAATGTTTACATCTCCAAACTGCAGAAATGCTCAGTGTCTCTCTGTTTAGTTGGGATGTATTGATGTGTTATGACTGATTGATTGATCCTGGTTGTTTTTAAAACAGGCGCTGCTGGGTTTCCAGGAGGATTCCCTGGTGGAGCCCCCGGTGGATTCCCCGGAGGATTCCCCGGAGGATTCCCTGGTGGTTTTCCCGGTGGATTCCCTGGTGGAGCCCCCGGCGGAGCCCCCGGCGGAGCCCCCGGTGGATTCCCCGGTGGAGCCCCCGCCGGCATGCCTGGTCTCGGTGATCTGCTGAAAGACCCCGAGCTGCTCAACGCCATGAAGGTGAGATAAACTGCATAAATCCAGGATGGATATGATATGCAGAGCTTTAAGGAGAAGGTTCGACAATATGGGAAATCCATTTTCTTACCGAGAGTTACATGAGAATAGATGCCACTCTAAAGGATTTTAGTTAGAAATTGTACTTTGGGTCATGTATTGGGAAGATGTATTTGTAACGCTCTTACTTCGATTTGAATATTGCACTAGGCCATCTTGCTAGGTTGATATGATTTTGATGAATTGTGAAGACCTACATCTGATTTTGAATGCCCTCCCTGGATGAATTTGACCGTGTTTCTCCCCCGTATTCCCCTCCAGGACCCCGAGGTGATGACGGCCTTCCAGGATGTCGCACAGAACCCAGCGAACATCTCCAAGTACCAGGACAACCCCAAAATCATGGCGCTCGTCACCAAGCTGAGCTCCAAGTTCGGAGCTGCCCCACAGCCGTAAACGAAAGAAGGACCAAAGAGGAGAGAGAGGATCCGTGGTGAAACAATCTGGAGAGCCACGACGCATTTCAACGATTATTCCACTGTGTGCAGATCAAACAGGGCAGCGGGGGGCGGCGGGTTAATTAAGTAGAGAAAGTGGGGCGACTTTTTAAATGATCTTAATGAGCCTGTTACACTTAGCATCCTCCTAACTCAGACTGACTAACCTGTATCCCGAAACGCTAAACTGGGGACCTCCGCATTAAGATGCTAACACACAGATGTTTTTACAGCCATTTAACGCGTGGTGATTGTTCAGCTTCCGGTTTGTTTTTCCTTTCTCCAAACAGGGCCGTATTCACAGACAACTGTTGGGATTTCTTTGCTATCAGATGTATTGTTAATGCGTAAAAAGAAAAGTCACTGTCCTTGATGTCTGACCCTGTTGAAATGTTTGATTCACAATAAATCCTTTGTTGCTGCAAACAGGTTTAACATTTTTTTTAGTTATTTATTTCGTTATACAAACTGATTTGACAGAATCACATGCAGTCTTTCTTTTCTTTTTTAGTATCCAGAAGGACTCTCAACTAGGGGTGCATACTGGTACCACCGAAATACCGGTTACTGGCGGCTTCGGTATACCGTACCGAAATCAGATCCGGTTTACGATACTATTTTTTTTTTAAATATAAAAGTAAGGCATAATATCCTTAAACTCGCGCCCAAACCGTCTAAATTACGATGTGAATATCGCCGTGAAACTCCGCAAACGAGTCACTGTGGAGTGTGGGCTGCATATGACTGCCAGTCTGAATGGTGGGGTCTGTAACCAGTGCCAGTCTGAATGGTGGGGTCTGTAACCACTGCCAGTCTGAATGGTGGTGTCTGACTGTAACCACTGCAAGAAGTTTATTTCTTATTTATGCTGTCTGGTATGGCACCAAGTACCTTTGTGTTCAGGGAAGCAGCGTGCCAAGCGAGAAAGTGTTCAGTTCAGCAGGTGATATCCTACACTGCGGTCAAGCCAGCCTCCACTCGGGAAAACCTAGTCAAGCCAGCCCGCACATGATATTGTGGTGCGTGAATATCCTATGCATAACGGTAGTCATGGAAACACTGCCTCTGTGTTTAGATGAGAATAAAACAAAAACTGTCCAGTATCAAAGACTCATTTAACTTCAGGGTGATAGCAGGACATCCCATCTAGTCACTTAGAAAAAAATCAGGACATTCTGATGTACAGTTTCAAAATAAAATACCTTTGAGGTCTCATATATGAGCTATCATCCCTGTTTTTAGATGAGAATAAAACAAACGCTGTCCAGTATCAAAGACTCATCTCACTCCAGGGTGATAGCAGGACACCCCATCTAGTCACTCAGAAAAAATCATGACATTCTGATGTACAGTTTCAAAATAAAAGACCTTTGAGGTCTCATATATGAGCTATCATCCCTGTTTTTAGATGAGAATAAAACAAAAACTGTCCAGTATCAAAGACTCATTTCACTCCAGGGTGATAGCAGGTGATTCTATTTTATTTTGAAACTACATCAGAATGTCCTGATTTTTTCAAAGTGACTAGATGGGATGTCCTGCTATCACCCTGAAGTGAAATGAGTCTTTGATACTGGACAGTTTTTGTTTTATTCTCATCTAAAAACAGGGATGATAGCTCATACAATAGAGATTGCAAAGGTCTTTTATTTTGAAACTGTACATCAGAATGTCCTGATTTCTTTTGAGTGACTAGATGGGGTGTCCTGCTATCACCCTGGAGTGAGATGAGTCTTTGATACTGGACAGTTTTTGTTTTATTCTCATCTAAAAACAGGCATGATAGCTCATGCAATAGAGATTGCAAAGGTCTTTTATTTTGAAACTGTACATCAGAATGTCCTGATTTCTTTTGAGTGACTAGATGGGGTGTCCTGCTATCACCCTGGAGTGATATGAGTCTTTGATACTGGACAGTTTTTGTTTTATTCTCATCTAAACACAGAGGGATGATAGCTCATATATGAGACTTCAAAGGTCTTTTATTTTGAAACTCTACATCAGAATGTCCTGATTTTTTCTAAGTGACTAGATGGGATGTCCTGCTATCACCCTGAAGTGAAATGAGTCTTTGATACTGGACAGTTTTTGTTTTATTCTCATCTAAAAACAGAGGCAGTGTTTCCAGGATTCTACCGTAATGCATAGGATATTCACGCACCGCAATATCACGTGCGGGCTGGCTTGACTAGGTTTTCCCGAGTGGAGGCTGGCTTGACCGCAGTTATCCTACGCCAGGGGTGCCCAACCAGTCGATCGCGGGGAGATTCCCAGTCGATCGCGAGATGTGTCTAAAAATAGAACAACAATATTCTGCTTTATCGTTAATGTCCTATAAATCATCTTCCTGTGCCAGAATAATACACTTGAATGCATCAAAGCTTTGTGATTGGCCGTCGTGACCCCATGTGTCGGGGCGTGGCTGGTGGGCAGTGGGCACTATTTCGCTGCCGTTGTCCGTGTCAACAGGAGTGACAGTCCGCACACACACAAGACCGCAATTATGGCAGAAGTAAAAAAGCCCAAAATATATAATTTTCACTTCGAGTGGGAGGATGATTCTTTTTGTATCTATTCCAATTCAAAGTCCATCTGTCTCATCTGCAATGCGAGCGTGGCTTTATCGAAGAAGGGTAATTTAGGAGCGGCATTTCAAAACAGTGCACGAGACCACTAACCCTAACCCTACGAGACGGAATTCCCTCCTAATTCTGTACATGAAGTCTTTCAAAGACGGCGAAGTTGTAAAAGAAGCATTCCTGGAGGCTGCCGACGCGCTTTTGGGGGACAGTAAAAATAACCGAAGCATTTCAACAGGTTTTTGATATGATAAAAACTCAAGTTAGATACCGTTATTAATCAGCTGTAAGTTTAGTTTGTTTGAAATTATTCATTATATTATTGTACAAAATGGTATAAGAATGCAAACTTAAATTGATTATAGTATATCAATTCAGGTTAAGAAACTAGTGTTGCTTGCATCCTATTTTAAAGGCATTTCTTTTTATACTCTACTAAAATGCAACAAAAAAAGGGTTTGATTCTATTAATTGTGTCCTTTTTATTGCACTTTGGCAGCAGATTCCTGTGTAGCTTCAGATCTGAGTTGTCTTATTAGTAAGCCTAATTTATACTTTTGTAGCAACACTATTTTTATATAATGGCAAAGAAAGGATTCAGAGTCTTTTCTTTTTTTCCTGTGTCATATGTGGCAGCACTGTTCAATGTTTCTTGAAAACATTACCCACTGTAGTGACGTGTGAATAAACTCCAACTCTGTATCAACAACACTGTTGTGTAACTTCAGTTAAATACTTGTATGTGTGTAGATTAGAAAGAGGTAAGATAAAGGATCTGCAGTATTTTATGAAGTATTAATCGTACAAAGGTCAGTTTTATACAAGTAGAAGTGTGTATTTACCTGGTAGTAGGCTGTCAGTAATGGCTACGCCTCTCTATTTGGACTGGTAGATCTCGGCAGACTGGCAACTTTAAAAGTAGCTCTCGGTTCAAAAAAGGTTGGGCACCCCGAACCTACGCTGTGAAAGCGCCAGTTTGGATCCAGAGAGAGCAGATATTCACAAAACTGAACTGTGATGGGATTTGTTTTCTTTCTTCAGGCAAATGTTGATTTTAATGATGCTATTTGTTTTATGTGCAATGCCGAGATCTCATGAACCTTTACTTGTTCTCTGGTCAGTCGAATCTCAGGTTGAATATTGATTATACTGGTCCTATTTTCTTTTTGCATTGACAAGATGTACTATTCACGCCTGATGGTTGTTATAAATGATATTGCAGAATCTGTTTTCTTCATAGATAACGTGTTTTTCATTGTTTGTTCAGTACTAAAAGGTCCAAGTCCCACAATTGAATTTAATATTAATTTGACATGTTAACTACATCATAAAGCGCTTCATGGGAGTAATTGCGGAATGATTCAATGTTTCCCTTATGCAACATGAAAGTATCACGATATGTATCGGTTGAGTATCGGTATCGTAAACAAGTCAACGATATGCATCCCTACTCTCAACCTGTGATTCTGACATGAGTTTAGGTTTTTACTGTCGAGTTTTACTAGCAATGTCATGAAAGCAGCACCTTGTATGTGGAGTCCTTGTGGAATCCATTTTGTTATTTAGCATAAATAATTTAATCTCATACTCATTGCTTTATCTGAACAAGAAAGCTGCATTTTGAAAGTTAGAATATTGACAAATATGGCTAGATGTTAAGTAACTGAATTTTGGGTCTCAAAAGTTGAACTTATCCAAAGAGTAAACGATTTGGATAATTGATAGATCTTGTTTTATCAAGAAAAATGACTAACCAAAGGGAATATCAGCTTTTATTCCTAATGGAGTTTGATTATTTTGGATCAGATAAACAAGCAATTGAAAGATGTTACTCGATGGGAACATACCATTATAGACTAACTACCAATTGTTTTGCACATTTTCCTCAATGTTTTAATCAATAAAAATGCAAGTCCATTCTAGGCATTTTCTATAAAAGTCAAGATGTTAAATGTATCTTTTCGGGACCAACAGAAACTAAAATATCTATGAGTCCCTACAGGTGCTGCAGTGTAAACCCGGCAGAGGGCAAGGGGGTTGATAAGGGATCTGATTCAGAGGATTACTGCTCTATGACACATGGGCCGTTTCTCAATGTCGAGTATACCATCGAGAAACGGCCATGGAGTCCTGAATCACTGCTTCAAGCTGTCCACCAAAATGAAATTAAACCATTAACCAACATCTGAAGATCTCGGTTATTTTCAGCAGCTGGACTTCCCGTTTCTCATTTTCTCTCGCTGACGCGTCAGCAGTAAAACAACCCGTTCTTTGTGAGAACATGAATGTTTATTTATGAACTTACAACATACCAAAACAAAGACATTTGCGTAAAATAACAACTAGGCTTATTAGGCTGGCGGGGGTGGGGTGGGGAAGCAGTACGGGTGATGCTCGTAGAAGCCAAGAAAAGGTCAGCATTAATACAGCTAGTGTCCGTATCTGTGGAGATAAGACAGAGAGAGGAAGTACCGTTAGTAAAGGGGTTCATTTCAGGAAATACTCAAAACATTTCACTATCAAAGGCAACAAATGAGGAATTGAAATAACAACACACATCTCCCCAAAGCTATACATCTCTGGTTAAAACAAAAAGTGATCTATAAGTACTATTACTCACTTCTGAAACTCCCACTCCCTGTTGTCCAGAGGGCACACCTGTCTGGTTTTCAGCCAGCGGGAAATACAGTGGAAATGGAAAGCATGCTGTGGAAGAAAAAAGAAAAAACACATGAATTCAAGCTTCGGAGAAATATGTGAGACCAGCGCTACATTTACAATCTTATAGCCAATGCCCCAAATTTACAAAAATGTAGCTAATAATTAAATCATTTGTTAGCAATGATCTACTCTATTAAACTAAAGAATCGTTGTTGCCTCTGTTATGTTAGTAAATATAGGAAACACCTATAGAAGTGTGACTTAACATTGAGAACTTCAACACTAACAGTTTCCCTTCACAAATACAGATTATATATGCATGGAAACAAATATATTTGTTAATGTTTGTAAATTATTTAGGCAAAATTCACTCCTGAACTACAAAATATGCCAACATTGTGAAAAGAAGAACCTCTTGAATACTTATACTATGAAAATGTAAACCAAAAATTGTTGACAGGTGTAATCACCACGATAATGGCATGTGCTTGATATAGAGTATCGGAACTCACATTGCAGACACCCCAGGCTACAGTGCACTCCTCAGAAGTTGCTGAAGCTTGGTTGGCCTGGCACTCTATACCTGAAGAGGGAGAGAGACATCTGTCAACAATTCAATTCACACAAACAGGCTGACATTTAGAGCCTCATATGTGTTGCTTATGTGCTCTTTGACAGCTGACCAAATCATTTCTTATACACAGTCCATTATGTATACAAGGGTAAACTAAACTCACAGAGATCCATGATGTGGTTCCTACAGATGGCACAGTTATCCACCACAATGTCCCAGGCCCACAGCGCCACTGCATTCCACTGGTGGGAAATGTAAAAAATACAATAAATATAAGAAGATGCATTACATTCACTGACAAATGTAGCTAGTAAAAGTAAATGACAGTTTCACAATACATTTTAAATCCCACAACCAACGTTATGATTGGTGTACTGTTAAAAGATAGGACACAAACAAAGTGTGACTTCGTATTTTGTATAAATGATATGAACTTCAGCCAGATGTCAGTTATTTATAAATAGATAAGGCAAATAATCACCACACTGCTTCTTTCCCACTCTTAAAAATAACCTCAGTAGTTTTGCTATAGAATATGAGATGCTTGCAACATCAAATCTGAGAAGCTGTCACCCATCTGATAAGTGTTTACATTACTGTAATATGACTCTTAACTGTAAATGCGTCATAACATTAAGCTGCTGTTGCTAATGATAATTAACCATTGCTAAATTAATCGATGAACATGTCATATAAAACTGGGTTCCTAAAACGCAGTACGCGGGTAGTTTGATAGAAAGTAAGCACAATAAATATTGAAACACATAGTCAGATTGTATATTCAAACCATATTATATACACTTCTTGCAAGTTATAACTTAATGTTTTGAATATTTCTGGAGGCTATCAAACTCCGGAGGGCGGCTTAGCTAAGCTAGGCTAATTTAGCTCGCAGTTAAGAGCTTAGTTATTTACCGTTACGTAGGTCAGGATTTAATGTTAACCTTGGGAAGGCTTTTCTGTTCATTAAACCGTGAGTATTATTGGCGATCCCTGTAACATCACTATAAGTCCTAAGAATATATTTTTTGCTATGAAAAAGATAAGTGCACATTCATGCCCTATTTGTAGCAGGCTAACAGCTAATAGCTAACTGTCTCTATGTCATTAACGGTTACACTTAGAAAAAGTTAGCTGTATTTAGCGGTCATTTGTGGTTAATGGCAGATTATATGCTATCTTTACATCAAGAAACCGTGTCAAACTTACCTTTTTGACTTCAAATCGCTTCTTGCTAGCCCCACTGTTAGTGCCGGTCGGCGTATCAACATCCATAGCTGCTGCCATCTTGCGAGGAGAAATTTTGCCCTGAAGTAAACGTGACCCGGAAGAAAAACAGCGTTTCCGTAAGTGAGAAACTACTTACTGTTGATCCCGATTGTAGTCGTTTGTGTCACGATATGTTCATTGTGGAAAGAATCTTATTGCTCTGATGTTGCTTAAAACAAATGCTTGCTCTGTAAGACACATTTACATAACGTAAAAAGCGCACAAAAAAAGTTAGGTTCTACCGAGATTTGAACTCGGATCGCTGGATTCAGAGTCCAGAGTGCTAACCATTACACCATAGAACCACATGATGTACTATGTTGTACAGTAACAATATATAGTGCCACTGGATTGAAACTATTTGGTAATTTAGTGCCTTATACATTTAAAGTTGACTTGTTTTAACACTTTTTCACGATTTTGAACTGTTATTGAGTCATTCTTACCTAAAAACTCTCTTAAATTTGCATCTTCAATACATTCGGGGCCACTTAGAAATCCCCTTCCACAAATATTGAACCTTCTGTGAGTGAGTGACATTACATTGCTAAACTGAACCGGAGCCACTCCCATCTCCACAATTCACACTCGATGCATAATATAAGTGTAGCATCAGCATTTCAACGTCCAACCTACAATCATATAATGCATGTTTCAAATACCAATATCAGATCAGTCTGGCTGGAAGAGTATTATCTTATTCACCTCTCAGTTTAACATACAACTCGAAATGACCAGATAACCCCAAGCTGGCCAAGCAGATAGTCATTTATAGACTATTTATTATTCATTGGAGTGTACTCTCTTCATTTTTTTGTCCCCTTATTACTTTTTGCTATTCTGTTTTAGCATGCTCAGACAGTCAATTGTGTATGCAAAGTCTTTAACAAAAAGAGGCTGTTCAGACTTTCAATTTGTTTTATTTAACTTATTACATTGTCTTCTGGTTCTTTGTCACTTTTGGTGCCACAGGTTTCCTTTCAGGTTTTTTCTTGGTTGGTTTTGGTAGTTTAGCTTTTGGTTTTGCAGGTCTAGCTTTGACTCCAGAGACCTTTGAGACACTGGCTTTGGGTTTCTTGACTTTTGGAGGTCTGGGGGCCGTAACAACCTTCTCATCTGGAGGAGATACGCTTTCTGTGCAGGACTTGAACACAGGGACGTCCCTGACCTTCTGACCTCTTATCTCAAAAGGCTGCCCACAGGTCGCGATCACCTCAAACTTAAGCTTTTCCATCCACCTGGGAGAGAGAAACAGACAAAAAATAGTTGTCATTAATTATCCAGAAAATGCTAATTCATTTCCAGGTTTTAGGACACATTCCTGCAACACAAGATTCCCAAAAAGAGTGATATCTGGTAAACTTCCTTCTCTTATTCCAGGTAAACTGACCTTCGTAGTGGCAGCAGAGCACAGTCGCACAGCAGGGGGTTTTCCTTTAGGTCGACCACCTCCAGGCCGGTAAGGGGGCTCAGGTCAGGAAGCTCCGTCAGCTGGTTCCCTCTCACAGTCAGAGCCTTCAGCCCCGGACCGAGCCCTCTCAGAGCGTCCAAGGACATCTGCACAGATACAATATAAAAAGTTGATTAACAATAAGTCCTTGCCAAGCTGTTAGCATGGATCAGGCCTCAGTGTAATTAATCGTGTTAATCCAACATTTTATTTCACGCATATGGTCATATTTATGCTTACAAACCTGATGAGGAGGCAGATGTTTTTTCTTTTGTTAGATCTCTTAACTCCATCTAGTACAAATGCTGACTCCAGAGGAACTCACCCCCCATTGCTCTTCCTTTTAACAATATAAACTCTTCTCAATGGAGAAAATAACTTTTACTCTCAGACTCCTTAAGAAGAATGGATGAATGATTGGGGAAAATGGCATTGTAATAAATGTCCAGAATCTTAACAATGTCTTGTATATGCATTGTGAACTGAACCTGTGCTTTTATTGTGCTGTTAGCATGATACATCTCGATACTAATTTGTATTGAATGGATCTTGAACGCATCATAATGTAACCTCGGCTCCTTACAGCTAACTAGCTCTCCTGCACAATTCAACATATATTTACTTTTCAAAGGTCTCTCCTACCTTCTCCACGCCCATCTGATCCATGTAGAGCCTCTTCAGACTTTGAGATATGGGCTGGAAAGCGTTTGGTCCCACGTAGCGGATTGAATTCTGCGACAGGTTGAGCTCCTCTAGGTTCGCAGCCCGGGACAGAGCGTGGGTAGGAATCTCCTTCAGCTGGTTTGAATCCAGGTGAAGTGTACCGAGGAAAGCAGAGTCCAGAGAACCCTTTGCAACTGAAGTTATGGTGTTGTTGGTCAAGTAAAGTTCTCTGAGTTTAGGGGTTTTCGAGGACAGCAAACCAGCGGGTTCTAGTTTGGAGATGGCATTTCTCTCCAGGTGTAACACGAACAGACTTGGTAAGAGAGCCATAGCTACAGGAGGGACACAAAGAGACATCAAATATCATGTTTTTTTTTTACTTTCCTGTGCTTCTTATATTTAATCTATCTAACCACTCACCTGATCCTGGAAATTGTAGCAGTCGGTTCCCTTCCAGGTGAAGGTAGTTGAGCTTTGGGGCTCCAGAAAACGCTCCAGGGTCCAAAGACGTGATGTCGTTTTCCGAAAGATACAAATAAAACAGGTTCTTCATTCCCCGAAAGGCCCCGCCCTCGATTTCGTGGATTTTGCAGGACTCCAGATGAAGAGAGACCACCTGGCTGGTGCCGGGGAAGCTGTTGGCAGGGAGGTGGTGGAAGTGGTTACTGCGGAGGTCGAGCATCTGCGTCTTGGCGGGGAAACCTCGCGGGACTTTGGTGTGACCCCGATCCTCACAGGTGGCGTGCTGGGCTTCAACCTGGGGAGGGTTGAAATCAGAGTATTATCAACAATACATCTTAGTGGGTTTTGTAACAGTAGTGGGTAAAGTCTTCAGATATTTTACTTTATTTGTAAATAGATTCAAGATTCAGATTCAAAGACGACCTGAGCTTCTCCAACAATGCAAAATAAAAAGTAGTGCAAAAAGTCGATAGAATATGGGATATGTACAAGAACAGAATATGAAATTAAATAATGTAAATTAAGACAAAATGAAATACGGTTTATTGCGATGATAACTATTTATATAAATTAGTAGATTGCAAGATGACAACAGGAATGTTTATCTGGGCACTTAACATACATACACAAATATTTTCAATATCTAGTCGCTACATTTGTCTGTGTGTAAATTTGTGCTCAGGCAATAAGTGTTAACCTAATTTTAAGAGCAGGTAATGATGTTATGACGTGGGTGTACGAAAAAAGCTATGCTAGGGGCTGGGAAACCAAAACACAAGCTAAAAGACAATAAAAGGTCTAAAGTAACTGCAGAGCTTGGTGATAATTATCTGTGGGCTGGAAAACCAAAACAATTAGCTAAAAGACGCCTAAAAGGTCTGATAGAACTGCAAAGCTTGTTGGTAGTCATCCGGTTTCATTTCTAAAAACACCTTAATTTGCATTCAGCCCAACTTCATCACATTAAAACCACAAAACGTTGTTATTTCTCGAAAAATTCCACAATTCTTGTATCAGACAGTAAGTCACTCACATCGCAGTCACAGTTCTCCGGACACTTCCCTTTCTGTTTGGGCTTCGCTGTGGGGGGGGCGCTCTCTGTGGGCTCCAACTCAAACTCCTCCTTCAGCACTTCCCCCCGGCTGCGGCAGCGCAGATCCAGAGGAGCCACGCTCTGTAGGGGCTCCTGTGAGAGGTGGGGGGGCCCCACACAGGCCCCCAGCAGCTTCACATTACGGACCCTCGCCCACTCCCTCAGGGGCCGCATGAAGCAGTTACAGTACAAGGGGTTGCCTTTGAGAAGAATTAGTATAAGATAAAAAAAACGTAATTAATCAGTTTTTGGAAATTTGAAACGTTATAGCAGCGACAGAGATAAGAGTGAAACACAGGATGTAAAGGTGAGAGTTTGAACAAGGATAATAATAATAATAACAACAAATAAAAAAAAGTACATAAAAGTATACATTGAATTATAGATATTTATTGTTAATAATATTTAAAATATATAAAAATGTCAATTTGGAAGTGCGAGGACAGGAACAACTAAAGATGACCCTAACTTTTTACATTTATTATTTTTTACTTATTACTTTAATTGAAGTGATGTCATTTATGTTGATGTCTTTTGTATTTTATTTTATTTTAGCAATGTTGTTTTTATATTGTCGTGGTTTATATGAATAAAGATGCATCTAGAGCAGGGGTGTCAAACTCAAATACACAGTGGGCCAAAATAAAAAAATGGGTGCTACTCGAGGGCCAATGTTCAATGTTTATTGCAGAACTTTGAAATGAACTTATTGCACATATTAAACCTGGAACTAACAAAGCTTAAATTATTGCCCATAAAAACAACATTAAATAATCAGGTGCATTCATTTCTTATGGCTCTATCTGCAGCTTTTCCAGAGTCATTTCTTATGAGTACATTTTTCCACAGGCCAACAACAGCTTCAACAAAACTATTCCCCTCAAAGAGAAAACCAAACATGCCCTGTTGTCGTGAGAGAAAGTGCAGAAGGAAACATCCATTAAACTCAGTGTGCTGCTCGGTGATGCTAGTTCAAGCAGATACTTGGCATCTCATCTCGGGTGCAAGTTCATCAATGTTTGGGCTCAGGCTCTGAGCTGAGGAGACCCTCAGGATGGAGTGAAGGTGTGCGTGCAATATACCGGCGGGCCAGATCTAATAGTAATTAGAAATTATCCTGCGGGCGAAATTAAATCCACCCCGGGCCTTGAGTTTGACACATGTGATCTAGACTAGAAGATACAGAACCCTGGGTTGCCAAATCATCGAATGTAACAATACTAAAAAAAGACAGTAGGGAAAAATCATCTTTTTTATTTATTATTATATTTAATATTTTATTTCGTTTTTTTGTATTATTATTATACTATTACTTATACTGTTATGTTATCATTAATATTTTTGGGTCTCTTTTAATGTGAAAAATAAAATAAACATCTGTATTCCTCGTCCTTATCTGTGTGGATTCAAACAGTGGGATCAGATTTGTACCTGTCAGGTTGAGGCTTTTCAGCTCATACGGACCCTTCAGGGGCTCCAGGTACCGCAGCTGGTTGTGGCTGAGGTCCAGGTGAGAGAGGAGGGGGGCCCGGGACAGAGCCTGATCAGAAAGGTCCTGCAGGGACATGTGGTCCAGGTACAGGTGAGTGAGCTTCACCATGGAGACGGACTCTTCACCCAGGTAGGTCATGGGGTTATGGCTCATGTCCAGACGCGTGACCTCAGGGAGTCTACGGGGAGGAGGATTTACTGCTGTTAGTTTCATTATGTACTAGACTCATATCTACCTTTACACACACACACACACACACACACACACACACACACACACACACACACACACACACACACACACACACACACACACACACACACACACACACACACACACACACACACACACACACACACACACACACACACACACACACACACACACACACACACACACACACACACACACACACACATACACACATGCTGCTATGGACAGTCTTAATGTGTTCATATGTATACATGTGTCTTTTGATTGTGTATATATAGGTATATTTGTATTCGGGATTGTTGGAAACGGTATTTCAATCTCTCTGTCTGTACACACAAACTGTAGGATTGACAATAAAGTTGACTTTGATACTGTCATTCTAGGGTTAAATAAAATAAACTCTTGGATTGTGTGCAACTACTTTAAGGCTGGATGAGCCCTGCTGAACTGTCTCAATCAGTTAGGGGTAATTGAATTAGTGCTATGTGCAGGCCTCAATCACATTATTAATTAACCAGATTTTCATTCAGAGGCTTTATTTGTCATGTGCACAATAGCTACAGTGTGGTTGTTGGCAATTCAGATCTTAAGTATTAGGCTACTCCAACACTGCAACATGAGATATACTTAACATTTAAAGGAAGAAACAGCAGTAGACATGATGGCGCAAGTAGGTTGCAGGAATAAGAACAATGATTACCCATTAGATAAGATAAAGCAGAATGTGAAATTAAAGACCGTACAGTATAATACATTTAGGCATGTCCCTAAAAATGAAAAATGCCAACGTAATGCTGGCACTGGAATCAGTAGGGCTCATCCTCTGGGGACCGTGAATGTCCCTAATTCTTTAAAAGTATTTTAAGCTTGGTTTTTGCCAATAATACTTTGCCAATAGCTATGCTCTATTTGTGGTTAATAGCAAGAAGCTGTGGCATTTGTAGCTTAAGTGCCACTGCTGAGAAGCCATTAGCAAAGTTTACCATTATAATATTAAAATACTTCTCATATAATGCCCTTAATAGTCCTGCAGACGGTCCCACCTGCTCATGGTCTGCGTGGGGAAGAACTGCAGCTCGTTGTGGTCCAGGCTGAGGCGGCTGAGCGTGAACAGGCCGGTGAACGCCTCGGGGGCCAAGTTGTTCAGGGAGTTACGGCTGAGACGAAGCCACTTTATGTTCTGCAGGCCCTGGAAGAGCGGTCAGAGTGTCGTGTGATCATACAGCCAGACAAACTTATAACCTGTGGAGAGTGTGTACAAAGTGTGTGTCGCAGCTTCCTTCCTGATGGCTTTTAAACTGACAATTCCAACGTGTTGTTGATGACTTGATGTTATGTGGCTCGTGTGGTTAATTAAAATAAAATAGTTTCCACAACCATTCAAAAATAAAATAGGCATTTACAAGAGGCAAAACAAATCAAAACTAGAGGCAATACTCTAGTCAGATGATAAGGAAACTTAGATGATCTGTCCTTGTGTAATTATGTAATTATATTTGTTACTGGAAATTTGTATTTCCACATGTATATTTTCCACATCCACATGTGTCTTAATCCACGTGTCTTGATTTCTCTTATGTACATTGACTTGTTTTTTTATCAATAAAGTACCTATCTATCTATCTATCTATCTATCTATCTACCTATCTATCTATCTATCTATCTATCTATCTATCTATCTATCTATCTATCACTACCTACCTATCTTTCTACCTATCTATCTATCTATCTATCTTTCTATCTATCTATCTACCTCTCTACCTCTCTATCTATCTATCTATCTATCTATCTATCTATCTATCTATCTACCTCTCTATCTATCTATCTATCTATCTATCTATCTATCTATCTATCTATCTATCTATCTATCTATCTATCTATCTATCTACCTCTCTATCTATCTATCTATCTATCTATCTACCTACCTATCTCTCTATCTATCTATATTTCTATCTCTCTACCTATCTACCTATCTATCTATCTATCTATCTATCTATCTATCTATCTATCTATCTAAGATACATTTAAGAACTGTCTCTTCACAAACATGTTGCCCATATTTGGGTCTGGTAATAGGCCGGCGCTGTGGTAATTGTAGTCTTTTATCGTCCATGGACTACAGAGGTTGCATAAACTGGTTCTAACAGTATGTGTGCAGCAGCTTCAGGATTCTTGTATCGGTGTGTTTTAATTAAAGGTCTATAATCCCATAGGTCTGAGTACCTGGAAGGCCATGTTGGGGATGTAGACCAGCTGGTTGTGAGTGAGTGCGAGCATGTTGAGGAAGCCGAGCTGAGTGAAGGCTCCGGGCCGGATCTCCTCCACGCGGTTATGGTCCAGCTGCAACTCCTTCAGAGCCGAGAGGCCGTCGAAGGACTCCTGCAACAGGAGGAGGATGAGGTCGGAGGAAGGAGGGGGAGAAATGAGGGGAAGGGGAAATTGGCTACACTCAAATCACCCACAAATACATTTTGTTGTTTTTTGACCAACGGAAATCATCTACTCGGCCCAAAATAAGGAGGGAAAGTGAGGTAGAATTTATATTGAAAGGTTTGATTAATACTCAATTGGTCCACTTTTATTTTGAAATCTCAAGTTTATTCTCAACATTTAGATTTTATTTTGAAAATGTATTTAACATTTTCTTGACATTTTCACTTTATTTTCATCATTTTCACTTTTTTATCTGAGATGTTTTTGTGGACTTTATTTTGAAAATGCAAAACAAAAACTCTTTCTCTGATATATATTTTTTAATTCTATGATACTTTGTACGTGTGGCACAAATACTGAAACTTGATTTTATTTTTACTTTAAAATCGTAACTTCATTTTTTGACTTAATTCTCAAAATGCAAAAAAAATTAATTGTTTTACTTTGTTTAATAACTTAATGTAATACTAATAAAACGAAAACCTGTTTGTCCTCCTTATACATGGCTCTAATAATCCTCCGTAGAGTTCTGCCCTGTTTCTCACCTGATAAAGGACGTCTATCTTGTTGTAGGCCAGGTTCAGAGACACCAGGCGGCCCAGGGACCTGAAGGCGCCCTCCTTCACCCTCAAGATGTTGCAGCGCTGCAGGGTGAGGTGGGTGAGGTAAGGGGTGAGGCTGAACGCCCCCTTGGGCAGCTCCTGCAGGTTGTTGTTCCTCAGGTCCAGTTTCAGTGTAATCTGTGAGGGCGATAAAACAGAACAGAGGATGCATCTAAGACAGGGGTGTCCAAACTGTTTGTATCTCAGCCTGTGGACTGAGACCATGGAACAGTGTGAATGTGGAGCTAAAGCGATGTCCAGACATTAACCAGTTCAAGAGGAAATACAGAGAAATTATTTTCTCGAGGTACAGCAATAGGGAAGGTGTTTGACTATGTGTATGTGTATGTGTGTATATGTGTGAGTATGTAGGTGTGTATATGTATATGTGAATATATGTGAATGTGTGTGTATGTATGTGTGTATGTACATATGTCAATCAACAGGTAAAGCAGATTAATAATCATAATAACAATAATAATTAATAATAATAATAATTATTGCAGATTATTGATTATAAATCAATCATTTAGGGAAAAGGGGGTGAGATTAAATAAATTATACTTCTTCTCACTCCTTTTTGAACACTAGATGTGGGACTGTTTATGTTGCTAATGCTGTTGTTGTAAATGTCATTTTTTGTTTTGATTTCTCTTACATGGCAATGCACTGCAACATTTGTTTTGTTTTGTAATTATTTATTTTACTTGTTCGAAATAAAATGTATCAATTAATCAATAAATAAGTCATTGGGCTTTTTTCTTATCAACTAAGATGTGTTAGAAAGTGTTTCCAACTCTAATTGACTGCATTTATTTGAAAAGTGGTCTTATTTATTAACATGACTTCTAACGTGTAATATATCTTTACATTTATATTTAAGAAGTACAATATAAGACAAGCACAAGTTTCATTTGTGGGCCATATTCCATTATACTTTTTGAATTTGCTGAGGGCCGATTCAAAATGGTCCGTGGGCCGTAGTTTGGACACCCCTGATCATGCTGTCATAGCTGTACAACAGTATGAATACAAGAGGTCTTGAAAAAGCAAGAGTACATTAACCCAATTCCTTTTGGATGCATAAATATAAATTAAAGACAAATCCTGAAACAGTCCACAGCTGCCACTCATTGTTCGTTCCTCAAACACTGTTTTGGAGATTAAAGGAAGGAATCCCTTACCTCATCTATAGTCTGGGGAATCTCTGTCAGGTTCTTGCCGACGCAGGTGACCGTGAGTTTTCTGCCGTCACAGCTGCACTCTTTCGGACATGTATTTGCTTCAACGATTGAACTCATCGCCAAAACCAGCAGGATGGAAGCAGCAGAGAAGAGAACCATCTGTGCCGGGAAAACACATTTTAGAATTATGAATAAAAGTCAAAGCTGTTGTCAAAACAATTCAGGTCAGTAGCTTATATACGTTGTTGTGCATGTAAATGGGCTGCAAAAGTCTCAAAATTCCCTCCACATAGTCCTCACACACACTGGTATTTTAAAATCAAAGAAACATATCCACATTCACCCACAGTATGCCTTAACAAAATAATGAATATCACTCCACTACTTGTGATAAGTTACTACTTATTTGGATATTTTTTCAAATGCATAACATTGATTATATTTGAACCGTCTTAAATACTCAAGGCAAATAAATAAAACACAATTGTTGGTTGTGAAATGCTGTTTCGGGGTCTGACATTTGAACTACAATCAGCTCAAGTGAAGAATAATTCCAAGTAAATCCAAACTTTAACCTCAAAAACAAACTAAAAGAAACAAATAACGAATAAGAAAAATCTGTCTTACCTTCAAGCAAAACGTCCTCCTGTCACAGCCTGTGAACTAAAGGCAGTTTAAATGTTAATCTGTTAGTTATGGCTTCAGATATGTGCCGCTGACTTCTCTCTATAGTGTGTCCAGAGCTTACTGTCTGTGGTCCAGCGGCTAACAAACAAGGCTTTGGTAAATTCTTTAAAGATGACCCCTGATCCCCGAGCCCCCTCACTGCAAATTAACACCTCAGCTTCACATTTTCTGTGCCGTAAAAAGGCTAGACCCACAGGCAGAGTCTACGTTGAGAGAGAATTGGTTGATATATTGGAAGACATACTGGTTTCTCTCTGTACTTCTTTGACCCCCACTGCCTCAAAACTATACAGAATAGGAATTAAATACATATATAGAAAGCCCATTTTCCATAATGTCATCCATAGGTCCACTGCTAATATTAAAGGTCACCTATCATGCTATTTTTAGGCAATAGCATAGGTCTCAGATATATAAAAAAATATAAAAAACATGTCTATGAAGTGTTTTGGTAAAAAAACAAAACAGATCACCCATTCTAGCCATTTTTAAACTGAAAATAAAATAAGGGGGCGGAGCTTATGCCGGCTCATGCGGGACCTGGCAGATACTGTCTAAAATGCTGCGGTGATGAAAACAAGGATTATTAGATCAAGGATTATTTCTGAAACAGTATGGAGCTCAAAGGCTTTCTCTCTTGCCGGTTATACCACAAGGTGAGTTCCTTTTTACTTCCTGCTTCTTCACACACATGCTCTCCAGTACAGGTTAGCTCTGAGTGTTAGGGATGCTAATGTAAACACCGACCATATTACATCCAAAACAGTCGGGCATTGTTTCTGATAGCAACGTTTCTGATAGTGCCGTGGGTGTAAAGCCAGCCCACATTTCCGATATTACCTCATATCGGACGCAAATCTGGATCAGCTCCGTTGTAGCCCCGTTTTTAGAGATTTGGGTACGGAGGAAAAGAGAGAGGGTTTTATTTTCTGACGCTGCGTGAGTTCCCTGACACACATGTTTATGTATAAAAGACATCAAAAAGTGCATTTTGCATGATAGGTCCCCTTTAATACTCTTGTGTTGCTTAGTTTTTATGTACTTGAATGTTGAGCTGGGCAAGATATTGATACAATGATACAAGGATTCAAAACACATCCTGAATTAGCCAAGACAAGTTTTTAGATCTACATATATATATATAGATAAAAAATGAACATATATTATGTTGGTCTAAAACAAAGCTAGATAACGCTAACATTAGCTTATCATAGCTAACATTAGCTGCATTTTCAAACAAACATAAACCAGACAATTGAGATAAGTTTGCATTAAGTTAAGAGTCTAGTCAACCTTTTTATAAACAAGTGCCTTCTGTCTTTACCTCATTGCAACAACAAAATAAATATAGCACTGGCCATATCGATATCTTTACGACACACAACATGGTGAACGCACGGAAAAAAACGCTTTGGTCCACGGGCGCAAACACAAAGATAGTTGCTTTAATAAATAATTATAAGACGTTGAAACATTGAACACTCAAAGCAGCTTTATTTATGCACACAAATACTCTGCACCATGTGCCTCATTAAAAGCAGAATATACATTTGATAAATGTCATCACTTTAATATTTAGTAGTAGTAATAGTATTTTACAGTCCTATTTTGATATTCATCAGTCGATACATATTTTAATAACGCCATTGTTTAACCATATTTCTCGAATTCAGTAAACATTCAATATTTAATATAAAACGACAGAGTAATAAAAGGTATATGGGAAATAGAAAATGTTCACATGGTTTTCTAGTCTTCACCAGACGTGTAATCTGCGCGCACAGATCTAGAGTATGGTGAAAGGCTTTTTCTTATTCACCAATACAACAGGAGCATGGTGACCAAGTTGTCAGTGCCGTCCTGTGGTTTTATGATTGTACACAAAGCACTTCAGTTGTTTCACACCGTAAGAGCATCAGTTTTCTTCAAAACACATTGAAGTCCAGTCCAGAGAGAGCTTTGTTTCTGACGCAGCGAAGTGTCTGAGTGGAGTCGGCTCTGCTTCAAATTTGAGCGCCTATGTGTGTGCTGGTTTCCAAAGGTCCAACAGTGATCAGTCAAAGTTCAGTCTGTGTGTGTGTGATCATGTGTGTGTGTGTGTGTCCTCAGCCCTCAGACCTGACTCTCTGCAGTGTTGACTGGAGGTCGTCTCTGGCGTTTCCGCATGACTCCAGAGCATTGTTGTTTCTGTGAATGAGAACATATATTATAAACACACACACATCTTATTATTATTATTATTAAAGAGGCCCTATTCGGCTAATTTCCAGGTTCATATTTGTGTTGTGTGTCTCTGTGACATGTCTCCATGCTTTAATGTTCAAAAAGCTCTTTATTTTTCTCATACTGCCTGTGCTGCAGCACCTCTTTTCACCCTCTGTCTGAAACCAGAGCCCAGTCTGCTCTGATTGGTTAGCTGGCCGGCTCTGTTGTGATTGGTCAACTGCTTAGAGATGTACAATGTGTTGGAGCGCTAGCCAATAGTAGTGTAAGTTAGGGCTGTGCAATTAATCGTATTTTAATCGCGATTACGATTATGGCTTGCGACGATTAGGAAAACAGCATAATTGACTAAATACGATTATTTTGCTGGGTGCGCTTTCGCCCCTCCCTAAAAGCCCACTCGGCCACGTGGGAGTGACATGTGTTGTGAGTGTTCAGCGCAAGCGAAGATGTCAGAACAAGAGCAGCAACTAGTTAAAAAGAAGGGTCGCGGGGAGATTCCCAGTCGATCGCGAGATGTGTCTAAAAATAGAACAACAATATTCTGTTTTATCGTTAATGTCCTATAACATAATCTTCCCGTGCCAGAATAATGCACTTGAACGCATCAAAGCTTTGTGATTGGCCGGCCTCACCCTATGTGTCGGGGCGTGGCTGGTGAGCAGTGCACTAGTTCGCTGACGTTGTCCGTGTCAACAGCATGGATGGTCAACAGGAGTGACAGTCCGCACACACATAATTTTCCCTCCGAGTGGGAGGATGATTATTTTTTTATCTATTCCAATTCAAAGTCCATCTGTCTCATCTGCAATGCGAGCGTGGCTTTATCGAAGAAGGGTAATTTAGGAGCGGCATTTCAAAACAGTGCACAAACGCTACGAGACGGAATTCCCTCCTAATTCTGCCCTATGCTCCAAAAGGGGAGGGGCCTGAAAGGACAGCTAAATGCACAGCAGTCCATTTTCACCAGGCCCAACAACAAGAGCAAGGCTGCTACCAGAGCATCTTATCGTGTCAGTCATGTTCTTGCGAAACACATGAAGTCTTTCAAAGACGGCGAAGTTGTGAAAGAAGCTTTCCTGGAGGCTGCGACGCGCTTTTGGGGACAGTAAAAATAACAGGAGCATTTCAACAGGTTTTTGATATAATAAAAACTCAATTTAGATACCGTTATTAATCAGCTGTAAGTTTTAGTTTGTTTGAACTTATTCATGATAATTATTGTACAAAATGGTATAAGAATGAAAACATTAAGATCTGTTCCGTTTAAATTGATTATAGTCTATTATCAGTTCAGAAACTAGTGTTGCTTGCATCCTATTTTAAAGGCATTTCTTTTTATAATCTAATAAAATGCAACAAAAAATGAGTTTGATTCTATTAATGTTGTCTTTTTTATTGCACTTTGGCAGCAGATTCCTGTGTAGCTTCAGATCTGAGTTGTCTTATTAGTAAGCCTAATTTATACTTTTGTAGCAACACTATTTTTATATAATGGCAAAGAAAGGGTTCAGAGTCTTTCCTTTTTTCCTGTGTCATATGTGGCAGCACTGCCACAAGTTCCTCTTCAGAGAGGGTCTTCAGTACAGGTGGCAATATTGTCACCTGCCTGCGCTCATCTCTGAAACCAGACCATGTAAACGGGCTGGTGTTTCTTGCAAAAAATCTTTAAGAGATGACATGAGCAGCCCTACCAGCATTTGCCATGGTGGCCAAAACATTTTTATTTGGTCTTAAATTGTAGTTCAACATTTATTTCCTGTTACTTCTGGACCATGACGGTTGGCCAGCCTTCAACGTTTAACTGAGTGGAATATATTGAATATGTTTTACCAAAATGTTGGCTATATGTTAAGGAGTTTTCAGTAGGTTGTGACAGTGCACTGCATCATATTTGATTTAATTTATTTTGGTCTAATTTATTTTTATTTATCATATTAATATATGTTTAGTATGGTTTTGGAAGTGCGCTCCAACACATTTATTGATCTTGTTTATTGGTAAAATATTATTTGTTTTAAAGTTCAATAAATGGTCAATGAATAATCGTCAAAATAATCGTGATATCAATTATTGACCCAAATAATCGTGATTATGATTTTTGCCATAATCGCACAGCCCTAGTGTAAGTGTTACATGGTGATGTCACTATGTGTTCCTAATGTAGAGACTGATCCGCTATCTCTCATACCTGTGCAACTTCAAGTAGTATTGAGGTAGGGCTGAAAATCTAAATAATTATTACTCTCAAGATAAATCACCATTGACCCTTTGCCGAAACTGAAAGTATGAACCCATTGAAAACACATTAATGAGCAATCACCAGAGTGTCCACCATCGCATTTGAGCACACCAAGTGCAAAGACATTCATCATGTGCTTCATTTTCCTGAAGCTAGGACGGTAGACGGGGTATTTTGTACCTGGGAGCTGCCTGCTGATTGGCTCATTCTGTCACGCCCTTACCGGGACAAGAAGGCCTCCAGCACCGCCACGTTCTCCTTGGGGAAGTAGTCCTGCCGAACCACGTGCTCTAAAGTGTGGAGGTGACCGGGAACCACGACCACCGGCTTCACCTTGTCTTCACTCTGGGCGCAGGACAGAGGAGAGAGGAGGGTTACAAACATGGGAGTCAATGACTATTATGAATATTCATTTTTATTTATTTTCAACTCTTTAGTCAAATAATTCTAAATACTTTTTTTTTTTTTTTAAATATTGATGGTTAAACAAAAGAAAAATTGTGATGAATAATTTTTACTGTGTCTATGTATGTATACGTGTACAAATGTATGGATGTATAAAAGCCCATAATAATAATATTATGTCAAAAACATGGATTTAAAAAAAGGAAAAACAAATAAAAACTACTGTAGTTATTTTTTTCATGAATCAAATAAAAAAAGTACAGTAGTTTTAATTTGTTTCTCCTTTCTATCCCCACACGAACCAAGCTCTGAACCTGGGGGGACAGAGCCTTCTCCATCGCTGCCCCCTCCCTCTGGGGGGACAGAGCCTTCTCCATCGCTGCCCCCTCCCTCTGGGGGGACAGAGCCTTCTCCATCGCTGCCCCCACCCTCTGGGGGGACAGAGCCTTCTCCATCGCTGCCCCCTCCCTCTGGGGGGACAGAGCCTTCTCCATCGCTGCCCCCTCCCTCTGGGGGGACAGAGCCTTCTCCATCGCTGCCCCCCTCCCTCTGGGGGGACAGAGCCTTCTCCATCGCTGCCCCCACCCTCTGGGGGGACAGAGCCTTCTCCATCGCTGCCCCCTCCCTCTGGGGGGACAGAGCCTTCTCCATCGCTGCCCCCACCCTCTGGGGGGACAGAGCCTTCTCCATCGCTGCCCCCTCCCTCTGGGGGGACAGAGCCTTCTCCATCGCTGCCCCCTCCCTCTGGGGGGACAGAGCCTTCTCCATCGCTGGAACTCCCTTCCACAACACATCAGAGACTGCACCGACCCCCCCACTTTCAAAACACTGACCAAAACACACCTCTTCAGACTGGCTTTTAAATTTGTGAATTATGTTGTGTTGCTGTTTTAATATTTTTTTATTCTATTATAATATGTGTTGCTGTTTTCATAATTTTTATTTTATTTGATCTCGTTTTATCACCACTGTAAAGCGTCTTTGAGCACCTGAAAAAGCGCTTGGAAATTAAATGTATTATTATTATGTGTACAAAAGTATGTATATCAGGGTTCATACACTTTTTCACCAATGATTTTCAATGACTTCTCCATGACCGTTACCTAATTTTCCATGACCAAAAACATTACTCTTTCTCAGCGGTGCCACTGAAAATGGTTTATTTTAACATGGAACAGGAAAACAAGGTCTGCATGTGAAACATGTTGTGCCTCTCTAAAACAAATCCAATAGTAGGCTTACTAGCTTCTACACGCTAAAGCAACTCAAATCTCTCACCAGCAAAATACCTCAACAGTTAAATGCCATTTTACGTTTCATTACTATACGATACAGTATTTATTCTCATTATAGTATTACTATTTCGACGATTTGATAAAATATAAATTATATTTGATGCAACTTTAGTTACATTTCCAAAACTTTGGGAACAATATTGTTTTCCATAACTTTTCCATAACTTTTCCAGGGCCTGGAATTAGCATTTTGAATTTCCATGACTTTTCCAGGTTTTTAATGACCGTAAGAACCCTGGTATATATACTTATCTTTACTTATAAAATAATTTTTCTTTAAGAATGTACTATTCTACCCCCTTTTCCCTTTAATTCACGTAATAAAATTAAAAAAATGTGCTTGTATTTTGAGAAAATGTAGATAAAATGTACGGACACACCAAGTAAATAAATACAAAGTAAATAAAAACCACCTGTTAGTATAGGGGAAAAAGACCCAAGGGGGAGGAGAAACACAAAGGAATATCTCTCTCTATGCCTTGATACATTTTCTGAATATATGCAGTCTCAGCATACCTTGAGAAGTCCGAGCAGCACCAACAGAGACGATACGAAGCTGTAGCCTTGGAAGGACGGAGTGGCAAAAGCTTTCTTCAGAAGGGCATCTGTGACGAGAAACAACACATATTGCAAGTGTCCTCTTAAAAGACAATCCCATAAAAGGTGTGTGTTGTCAGCAAAGACTGTAAATACATTTGAATATATTTAAAGACAATCAAATCAACTGAACAACGTGTCTCACCGATGCTGTCCAACACAGCAATCTTAACGTCATTATTCTCCTCCTTATACACAGATGCGATCTTTAGGAAAGCTTCAGCTGTTTTTGAAGCATCGGATACATCCACCTGCACACACAGAAGAAAATAAACACTCACTGATGGCCACCATGTTTGACAGAGTTGATAAAGCTCATCATATGTTTGTTTGCATCAAGGAAACACAGATGTATTAGCAGTAATGTCTCAGAATATAACACCACAGGAAGACATTTCATTTAGCCTTCAGTTTCATTAACAGATCAGTGCATGGAAACTGGTGTGGAGGTTTTTGTGGATTCTGTGTTTACCTGCTGCTCGATCAGCAGCGCTCTCTTGGCTCCCAGTTTGAGCAGTTTGTCTGGAGACGGGAAGCTGAGGAAGGAGGAGACGTCTGGAGGCCGGGGGGCCGAGGCAGGGGTGGACAACTGAGAGGGAGGGGAGAGAAAGTCAAATAAACAACAGTATCAAACGTCAGGCTGTATGCAGGAATCCTGAAGTCAGATGTAATTCCTTTTAAGACCTTTTTTAAGACCCTTTCTATACATTTTAAGACCTCATCTCCACTTTGAGTTTTAACCGGTTACATTGGCGACACACTTTACCTCACATTGACTATATACAGTATTGATTGTCCTTCCTCCTTATCTTCCAACTATTTGGACGCAGACTTGCATTTCCCCATACTGATGTTGTTTAACAACCGGCGTAAACGGACCTTCGCGCTATCAAGCAGTGAGCGTGCGATGGCCTGTTCAGATGACGTCAAACCCAACGGGATGCCATCAATAAACTACACAGAATCACACTACACACCTACGCCATGATTACATTCAGGCACACTGTAGAATACAACCTCTTTGGACAATTCATATACTTATTGGAAACAAGCTACAAAATGTAATACTTTGGAAAATGCCGTTTAATACTTTTTAATAGCCTTCATTTTCGCTAAATTGATTTATCAACTTTTAATACTTTTTAAGACCCCGCGGACCCCCTGAACGTACACAAAACAACAGCTGGTGTGGCCTTAGAATTGGATTTTCGATTCAGAAAAATGCTCCTAATTAATGGGAAAGTGAAAAAAAGTACACGTAGGAAAAGGTCATCCAATTTCAAATTCATTTGTCATCTGTTTTCCATTTTTTTTGTCCAAAATCTTATCAAAACTATGGGAAGCTGTTGGTGCAAAGTCCTGTTATCGGATACAGCATGTTTTGGACAGTCTGTGATTCAAGCTGCTGCTGAGAAATATTGTTTCAGAGTTGTGTCATAGTTTAATTAGAATTTTGGGACTTGCAATAGCATCCCCTAGTGCAGGGGTGCCCAACCTGTCGATCGCGATCGACGGGGAGATTCCCAGTCGATCGCGATATGTGTCTAAAAATAGAACAACAATATTCAGTTTTATCGTTAATGTCCTGTAACATAATCTTCCTGTGCCAGAATAATGCACTTGAACGCATCAAAGCTTTGTGATTGGCCGGCGTGACCCCATGTGTCGGGGCGTGGCTTGTGGGCAGTGGGCACTAGTTCGCTGACGTTGTCCGTGTCAACAAGAGTGACAGTCCGCACACACACAAGACCGCAATGGCAGAATCAAAAAAGCCCCAAATATATCATTTTCACTTCGAGTGGGAGGATGATTATTCCAATTCAAAGTCCATCTGTCTCATCTGCAATGCGAGCGTGGCTTTATCGAAGAAGGGTAATTTAGGAGCGGCATTTCAAAACGGTGCACAAACGCTACGAGACGGAATTCCCTCCTAATTCTGCCCTACGCTCCAAAAGGGGAGGGGCCTGAAAGGACAGCTAAATGCACAGCAGTCCATTTTCACCAGGCCCAACAACAAGAGCAAGGCTGCTACCAGAGCATCTTATCGTGTCAGTCACGTTCTTGAGAAACACATGAAGTCTTTCAAAGACGGCGAAGTTGTGAAAGAAGCATTCCTGGAGGCTGCCGACGCGCTTTTTGGGGACAGTAAAAATAACAGTAGCATTTCAACAGGTTTTTGATATAATAAAAACTCAAGTTAGATCAGGGTTGCCAACTCTCACGCATCTGGCGTGTGACACAGGCTTTCACTCTCAATCTCACGCTCTCACGCTGCCCAAACTATTCTCACGCCAAAAACAAGATGAACCGGCGATCTTTTTTGGTTGGTTATTTACAATGTTGAGTTGACAGCTGCTCAAACTGTCGATCCGCTCCCTCCCCGCCCCCACCACTCTTAACAACGTTAACAGACAGCAGAGCAGTGGGAGCCGGTTGGTCAATCCCCGACCCGTATTGCGCAGATCTAAGATCCAGTAGAAATGATAAAAAAGTAAAAGTCTGCTGCTTATCGTTCTACTCCGCCAAAATAGAGTCAAAGAGTGTATGAGACTGAGTGTGTTAATTAATATATTTGGCAGTTTGGAGTAAGTCTGTATATTTCTCTGTGTGTTTCATGTATAGCTCTCACGATGATTAATTTTGTTGGATACATTTTCCCGGAAATTATTGCGATAAACGATAATATTGTCGGCACCGTTGTATGACCATTTCAGACCACTGACATAATGATATATAATAATAATTCAAGTACATCCTTTCAAACTGCTAGTCACATCCTCATGTAAATGGCAATTTATCGAGTTCATTTTTATTAATCGTACGATAAGTCAATTAATTGCTTATCAGGCACACAATAAAACAGTGGAAACAAACATGTGTTTGACTTTCATTAGTGAATTAAACTTTGTGCCCTTTATAGTCTGTGTCCAATTTTGTGTATTTGTATATATTGTATATATATCCTATATATATGCTAAGGTCCCGCTGCTGACATGATAGCAGTCATTTAGTGCGCAATGTGTAATTAAACCCATGATATCAAAATCTTACTCCAGCCAGGAGTTAGATATCGTTATTAATCAGCTGTAAGTTTTAGTTTGTTTGAACTTATTCATTATAATTATTGTACACAATGGTATAAGAATGCAAACATTAAGATCTGTTCTGTTTAAATTGATTATAGTCTATTATCAATTCAGGTTAAGAAACTAGTGTTGCTTGCATCCTATTTTAAAAAAAGGCATTTATTTTTTTAATCTACTAAAATGCAACAAAAAAAGGATTTGATTCTATTAATTGTGTCTTTTTTATTGCACTTTGGCAGCAGATTCCTGTGTAGCTTCAGATCTGAGTTGTCTTAATAGTAAGCCTCATTTATACTTTTGTAGCAACACTATTTTTATATAATGGCAAAGAAAGGATTCAGCGTCTTTTCTTTTGTTCCTGTGTCATATGTGGCAGCACTGTTCAATGTTTCTTGAAAACATTACCCACTGTAGTGACGTGTGAATAAACTCCAACTCTGTATCAACAACACTGTTGTGTAACTTCAGTTAAATACTTGTATGTGTGTAGATTAGAAAGAGGTAAGATAAAGGATCTGCAGTATTTTATGAAGTATTAATCGTACAAAGGTCAGTTTTATACAAGTAGAAGTGTGTATGTACCTGGTAGTAGGCTGTCAGTAATGGCTACGCCTCTCTATTTGGACTGGTAGATCTCAGCAGACTGGCAACTTTAAAAGTAGCTCTCGGTTCAAAAAAGGTTGGGCACCCCTGCTCTAGTGGCAGAAAACATGTGGATTTGTCTGTAAAATATTAAAATGTGTTATGTATTTACTTTTTAAATGTTCTACGGTTATTCAATGCAGCATCAAACTTGCTGATTGTCAGATGGAAATGTAATATTATTATACTTCTGTACAGGTGATATTTATTTTTAGTTGTGTCTGAGTTGATCTTACCTTGATGCCATTGCTATCATCGTCCTCCTCTTCTTCCTCCTCTTCCTCCTCTATTTCCTCATCATCCACATCCTCGTCATCTTCTTCTTCCTCATCATCATCTTCTTCGTCATCATCCTCCGGCTCACCGTCATCGTCACTGAGGCAAATAAAAAACGCTCGTTATGGATGAAATGCATATTTTTGAATGTTCTAAAATCATGCGCAAAGTCATTAAGTTAAAAATCAAATATCGTGTTACTGTATAATAAATCTGTATCTACTGCATATGTGACCTGCTCCATCGAAATCAGTCGCATTGACCCGAAGACACATTTTGAGTTGTATACACTGCTGGAAAGAGGAGATTCCTTTCTAATGATATCAGGATTGTTGTTGTACTCCAAATATTGAGCTAAATATGTCACATTATATAATGACTGTCACCGAGTCATCATTTTGAGAAAAAGGCCTTCAAAGTTTTCTCTTCTCTGGAATCCATCGATCTGATTGGTTATTAGCAAATGATAAAAGTACTACGGAGGGAAGATATTTTCGTTTGGATTACTGGTCTGGGGGAAGCTCGTGAGTGTGTGTGTGTGTGTGTGTGTGTGTGTGTGTGTGTAATTTTGTGTTTGTTTCCCGGGGAAAACACTCAGGAGAAACACCGGCCTGCTGTGACGTCAAGTTACTCCGTTCTCCGCTTGTAATTATGCCGAAGCTTCAAAGTTGTATTTATCTTCTGAATTTGCCAAAACAAGTTTAATGTTCTGAAAGCCAAGACTTTGTTTAATTGAAATCTGATGAAAACAAACTGTAACGGACCCTGTCATGTTATCTATGATTACTATACGCCTTACATTCATAATGTCAGCGGAGGGAGGGGGGCGGCGCTGAGGAACAGCAGGGCGGCGAGGGAGAGCTGTCATCTTCCCTTTACAAGCTTCAAAAATCGTTTATCGTTTGATTTTGGAAATAAAAGTTTCATATTCTGAAAGCCAAGACTATTTATTTAAAATCAAACAAAAAACCCGAACCCCGAAAAACTATTTTTTTACGCAAATCCACGTTTATTTGAAATGAGCCGTTGCGACTTCCGACTGATTTCGATAGAGCGGGTCATTATGTTCTATGCCAGTTAGTACGATGTGATTACCTGAGCGATCCGAGGATATCGCCGATGTTCATGCCCTCCATGGCATCTTTCAGAACTTTGCAGCCGTCCTCTCCGAGACAATTACCTGGAAATCAAGTTATTTTTTGTGTTTACAAATTTATAAAACAGCATTTTTCAAAAAGCTTAAAGGGTAAAGATCTGAGAAATAACTGAAAAAGGTAGATTTGAGAATGTTTTTACCGTTGAGGTCCAGTTTCTCCAGCTGATCCTTGTTCTTTACGGCGTGTACCACAGCCAGAGCGGCTTCCTCTGTGATCTCACCAAACGACAGATTGAGTTCCTGTTGAGCGTAACAGATTAGTTACACATAGGGTTGGGAACCGAAACTCGGTTCCAGATGAGAACCGATAAGAAAATGCCGGGTACCGGGTACCCATACAAAATACACAATTTCGGTTCTGCTTAACGGTTCCTAAACGCGATAGACCCTATATTCCAGCGGGTCCGTCTGCACTGCGGCGCCGCGGTGACCCGGTGGAATACAGGGCGGACCTGGAGAATCACAGAACGGCCTGTCGGTCGAAACGGCATCATATCGAAACGGCATCATGCTGCTCTGATAACTTAAGATCCAGACGTCCGTGACTAAAATCCTTCATCCGGTTAAATATAGTTAAAGAAATACCAATCGTATAGCATTAAAGTTCAAGAAAGGATGGTTTGCGGGGAAAAAAACTGTCTTTTCTTAAATTCCTGTATGTTTTCATATCGCAGGGGAAGAAAATATCGCAATGTCAGTTTTTTCCAATATCGTGCAGCCCTAGCATTCATTTACCTTTAGTATTGGTAGTCCCTCTGATACCGTTTCTGCGATGGCGATGGCTCCTGCCGGCCGCACCAGACAGTCTCCAAAGTTTATCACCTGGATGCTGCGGAGATGTTTCAGAGCCTGTGAAGGACACGGAGCTTATTCACTACAGCTTCAAACCCAGAACAAATATTATTTATTATTATTATTAGCAGAAGAACTGAAACAAAAGCAGAATCATTGCTGAATAATTTTCAAAAATATAATAAAATATTTAAGAAATGTAATTCCTTGTGTATCACCTTTAAAGCTCTACTGATCATTATTTGACATAAACAATGTTTAAAAAAACGTATTTTACTGTTGAAACGGCAATTAAACTACTTACGACCTTTAAACGTGTCTTTACAATCTATGATTTAGAACTGTTGTACTGTAGGTTATTCTTAAAGACACTTAAGGATCTTATCAATAAAAGTGAGTTCCTCAAAAACAGATCCTGCAAAAGCAGCACATTAACTCTTGTGTTTACCAGCGATGGGCTCATGAGTTGGAATGAAGGAAAAAGAAGCATTAAATAACGACTTATTGGCTTAAGACATTTGAGGGGACTTCCTTTTCTCAGAAATGATACATTTGATGGCGTATTGATTAAGGGTTGATGATAAGAAGCGAGGTAAGCATCAGTTGAACTAAATACATTTTTCAAGAATCATTTTCAACCAGGTCAGAAACTGTCCCTCAGCTACCTTCAGTAATGACACCAGTGTGAGGTCAGTACCTGTGCCATGGCGATGGCCCCCTTCTCAGTGAAGGTGTTGTCGTTGAGGTTGAGGATGCGCAGGTTGGGGTTGTTCTGCACGGCTCCAGCCATCGCCGTGACGCCCGGGTGATTGATACCGTTCTGCGGCACGTTGATCTCCTCCAGGCTGCCCATCAGCTGGGAACACAGAATGTAAATGCTAAGATTACTCCACCTTCTCGGAGATCTCTAGCAATATGTCTAACAGCACCTCGCAACAAGTATGGTGGATTAGAAGTAAGTTCTGTACCTTGAAGGCTTGAGCGAGAGCGGTGGCCCCTTCGTTCTCCAGGCGGTTCCTCCCTGCCACGAAGGCCTTCAGGCCGAGGGGGGTGCCCTCTGCACTGGAGGTCTTATAGCACTGGATCAACGCGGCAGCCAAGATCTGAGTCCATGAAAACAGGTGTGAACATTTCTGCTTTTCTGCATTTCTTTTCCTTAAGGCTGCTATCAATAAATCAGAAACCATCTCCCTCTCTGTCATGATACCCAATCCTTCTTCAAATACCCAGCAGTAATGCAAGAGGCAAAACAGACTGAATGATATACAATTACACAGGCAAGAAAGGTATATACCCTGACACAAAACTGTAAATGTTACTTTGGCAAATGCTCCACTACAACCACATCTATTTGTATTTGGTTTTATATGACAGTCTAACACATATATACTCCTGAGATGACAAACTGTATAAGCAGACACAAACTGGTGTAGGTTACTGTTGACGTACCTTTCCCCCTCCGATGCCCATGCCACAGTTGTTGAGTCGCAGCTCCTGCAGGGTGTAGCAGGCGGTGCTCTTCAGCAGCCTCTCGATGCCCTTCACCCCGTCGGGGCCGAAGGCGTTGTCACTGAGGTCTAAAACTGTCAGCCGGGCGTTCGCCAGCATCAGAGCGTCACCCAGAGAATTCTACATCACGAGGGGAGAAAGAGATAAGATAAGGCAGGATAAATAGGGTAAGAAAACCTGCTTTAAAAAGGATAATGATATTAAAGGAGAAGACTATTACCAGGGCCGGTGGGATCTCGGAGCGCAGGCGACCTGTGAACATGTCACTCCAATAACAGCGCTGAAAGAGAGACAGTCAAATATAAACAGTGTGAGTAGAGCTGCACAATTATTCTAAATGTTATCCAAATCGCAATAAGGACTAGTTCATATTCAAATAGCAGAAAGCTCAACATTTGTTCAAGTCTAAAAATGTGTCAAAATAAAAAATGTTGAAGTATTGTGGGACAGCAGAGACAGACCTACTAGAAAACATATTTCAATGGTTCAGATCCGGTTAAAAATACAAAACACCATGATCATTTCATATATCTCATAATGATAATGAGAATAATGATGCGAATGATCAATCCTTCCAGTATAGTTTATCAAATCAATTGCAATATCAGTCTAAATAGTTGCAATCCGCTGTTTTTTCCAAATCATGCAGCCTTAAGGTGTGAGAGACAATCTTAAATATACTTTGTGATTTAAAACTGGGCACACTTATGTCTAATATGTTATTCATCAGTATTAGGTTAAATAAAGCGGAAACAATAAATGATGAGTTGAGATATATATATATATATTTGCCGATATTTTAGTAATTCATTAATTGTTTGAACAGATTTGTCTTATGTTAATCTAAATATCTTTAGGTTTTTGAGTGTTGGACAAAACAAATAAGCAATTTGTTGACATGATCTTGGGCTTAAGTCAATTATGATGGGCATAATTCACTATTTTCTGATATTTTATAGACCAGTTCATATTTATCATTTAAAAATACCACTCAGTTCCTGGTTACAGTGTCAGAAAATGTGATGATTGAAATGGAGAATAAACACTCCAGACCTTGAACTTGCTCTTTGTCTCGAGGGCCTTGGCGATGGCCTGAGCTGCCGCTACACCGATAGTGTTTCCCTCCAACCTCAGAGCCTGTAGGTCCTCAAAGTCCTGGATCTCCTTGACGATCTCCTCCACTGTCAGGGCAACAAGGTAAAGGGTTAGGGGGTATCTATTTCTGATAATTAGAATAGCGATCATCAAACTAATTACAAGGAATTGGCTAAAAAATAATAACTTAGTAAACTCACAATGGAATAACTTAGTAAATGAAATCTATGTAAAAAAAACTATTATGAGAATTAGAAACCAGATGCATATCTTTGAGGAAAGGTGGGAAACATTTCAAGTATAGCTGAGTATTAACAATGCATCCGTTATCTTATTTGTAATTATTATTACTATTATTTATTTTCGTATTTGTGATCTGTTATGTAGTTAATCTATGTACTGTACCTAGATGTGTTTATTTTGTTATGTATGCTTTGTGAATATTTTCTTAAAAAGCAAAGAAAAAAAGGGTTAGGGGTTGGGAAAAAGGGGATGGAGTGTTCTAATAAAAAATAGTTAAAAACAGAGATTGTAGTGCGTCATTCGAGTCTGTCTCTCACCCGATTGGGCATCGTCCAGCTTTCTTCCCTGGCCTTTGTAGCTCAGCTCTCCATCTTCTACTCCAGTTTTAGCCAGAGATTCGGCCAACTGCGCAACAATGTCTGTCGCCATCGCCTGTGGACAAACAGATTATTTCGTTTTTATTATAATCCTGACGTCCAGTGACAGAAAGTGTTTCAACAGGTAGCACCGTAAACACTTATTACAAGTATCTAAGTCAATAAAAACCCAAACAGAAAGTAATGTGTGGATAATCTTGCTTCAAACCACCTTGTTTCTTTCTGAAGCTTAGTTCAATAAGAACTGAAAGCGAGGTTTTCGGTGTAATATATACATTTAAAAGTTTACAGCAGTTGACTTTTTATTCATAGATTTTTTTATATTTAATTTGTATGCTGAATAGTAAACAAGCTTTTTTTCTGTATACAATTAAAAATACTTTTGCTATACTACATTTTTGCACAAATATTGAAGTTTTTACTAGATTTCATGTATTTGACAGCTGTATTTTATAGCTTCTTCGCAGATTAAGAGCAATATATAAATATATATAAACTATTCAACCAATAAACTATGATACACTTATTTCATTATTATAGCTTATGTTATCAAGCAGTATATAAAGTAACTGAAATCAACCACAAATGTACCAGCTGCAATGCTGAAGTGATAAACACATTACTTATTATAATTTAAAAATATGGATCTGAAATTAGCCATTCTGCATAATGAGTACTTAGTGTACTTTATAGTCTACTATATTCTGATGATAATACTTTTGTACTTTTACTCCAGTAAGATTTTGAATGCAGGACTTGTACTAGCAACACTGTAGTATTGCTTGCTACATTAACTAAAGTAATAGACCTGAGCACCTCTGTCAAATCACTGTTGTTTTGGGGTAGGTGTTTCCCTGCCTGCGGTTAGCATTAGCCGAGTGCTGCTGTTGTTGTGCTATCACACCTAGGCGGTTTAATGCCAGTGGAGCAGGTGTTGCTGCTGTTGACAACTGTCAGTTCAGGGACATATCGTGCTTTTCAGACACTTAACAAACTCATTCAAGTGGCAACATTAGCAGAAAAGGGAACATGTAGTCAGCTAGCTAGCACTAGTTCGTGGGACAGAGCGTGGCTTTGCTCGGCCTCTCGAGTCGGATATATGGAAACCGTTGGCAACTAAAAAGATGATATTCTTACCCTAACAGTCCCTGGTTGATTTAAATGAATACATGAACGCTATTGCATTCATAGTACTAATACAAACTGTCATATATATTACCAAAACACTGCTGTGCTGATTGAATTGGAATCGAGACCAGTCACACGCTCCCGCTCGCTCCTAACGTTCAAAACTGATTCCAGCGCACGACACACACTAGAGCGCTTGACGGCAATAGAGCTGGGAGGCAAGGGACTTGTAGTCCAACAGAGACTACAAATGTGTTGGAAGCGTTTACCTTCATTCCAGTATATCAGTTGGTCCAACATTCCAAAACGTAACTAAGCATGATTTATAGTATCATCATTACAGGCCAATATTACCAGTCAAAAGAAAAGTCATGACTCTCCTTTTTGTTGATCAATATTTTAATCTTTACATTCTACATATAAATGTTTTCCATTCCTTTGGCCTTTCTTCTTTTTGTTGAATAACTCTCTTACATTGATTTTTTATTTAATTAATTTGGTTATTTATGTAACTTTTTAACGTTTCTTTTTGTTTACTGTTATTGCAGTTTTGCTGTTGACTTTGTGTTCTTTGCCTTAATGCAAAATCTGTCAGGCACCACTTGGGTATTTTAACCGTTATTGAGGAATGCATTGTCTTATTGTACCCATACACAATGTTAAGTCAAAGAGAGAACAAGAATAAATTGTGTTTGGATTTATTGTAGGAAATAAGGGTATAAGGGGGACAGGTTTATGGTGTGTGAGCAGGAAGTGGTGCCTGTCAGACTTTACTCAGGGATATAAGCTCATACTCATTTAAAGGGCCAGTGTAAGGTTGATAACATTGGTTGTTGAGCATGTTTTACTGCTTTGCAGGAAATATAGTAGGAGAAATGTGCTTTTCCACACACTGAAGAAAGCAAAATTCCATGACTTGTCGCTATCAGGGCCGTTTCTAAGAGAAATTGATACATTTAAAATAATCTAGAGTTTTGGTTCTTTGTTTTGTTTGTTTTGTTTATTATTTTCTGCATGGTCTCTTGTCCACACTCCAGTCCAGTTGGTGGCGGTAATGCACCTACAAGTTGGTCTGCCAACCGCCAATAAACACTAAAGAAGAAGAAGAAGATAACATTGGTGTTGCTGGAAAGCGAAACTTATCAAGTCAGACACGGAGGTTCGGCGGGTGTCTTCCTTCTCGGCTGGCTGTTTCTCAGCGTCAGCTCGACTAATATATCCTCAAGAAGTGTCTCCGTCTTTCCGCCTATTTGGAGATTAAATGGCACGCTTTTAAACTTAACTTCAGTCCAATGCACTTCCTCGCTTCATCAGGTAGGTGTGTCGGAAGTCACTCACGCCACGATAGGCAGGGACGCATGCGGGAGTCAGGGGGCTTGCATGCTAGATGTTTGTGCATTTTTTAAAACAGTGGTGTAATGTGAGGACATTTACTCAAGTACTGCGCTTGAATGCACTTTTTGAGTGCCTTGTGCTTGACTTGAGTATTTCAGTTTTTTGCTATTGTGTACTTCTACTCCAGTACAATTCAGAGGTAAATATTGTACTTTTACTCCACTACATGTATTTAATACCGTTAGTTACTTTTCAGATATGGGTTAATAATGTGAAATATAGAGAACACTTAATATGACTTGTTACACCTGGATTAAATTCCAATACCCTGCAGCATTCAAAGTAATTTAACTAGATTCCCAGCTTTGATAAACACATTACTGCATCAATAATTATAATCAAAACATATGATGTATATCATTCTGAAATGGACCAATCTACATAATGTGTACTTTTACTTTTGGTGCATTACGTTTTATTTTGGTGCTAACACTTTTGTACTTTTACTTGAGTTACATTTTGATTACAGAACTTTTACTTGTAACCTACACTCTGTTACTTCTACTTTTACTTAAGTACAAGATCAGAGCACTTCTCCCACCTCTGTATTTAAATACTGAATGAACATGAAGACAGGCTCGATGGTTGTCTTTGCATAATTTGACATTGTTGTTTTGTTTTTGCTCTTCGAGGAAATTAAAGGCTTATTTTTGATGGGCCTTATCACAGTCATGCTTTGTTACAATCTATTTGTGTCTGTTTGTCTTCTCTCCAGGGAACAAGCATGGACCCTGCCAGACAGAAACGCCAGGAGGAGATAACCAAAGCCCTGACTTTCATACAGTAAGATGTTTACAACTTTTCAGTGACGGAAAGTGAAACCTACCGTTCCCCTGAATGACTCATGCCTTTGCTCATAACCCAGCCAGTACGTTTCTAAACTAATATTTGCTTGTTTTCTAGGTCTTCACTAGCGTATCCAGAGCCGGATGGATACCAGGTACCAGTTGTTACTATGAACACAATGTTATGTATTTTCCCTATGTCACTACCCTTTTACAATGTGGGATGTATGCTTGTTATGATCTACAGTCACTTGGCCATAACTCAGTCACAACCCCAACCCCGTTAGGTTTCTGTTTCGTTTCTCCCTTGATATTCCTCTGTCTATCGTTTCCTCCCATTTTTCCGTCCATTCTTGGCTGCATACAAATCAAGGACCTATTCTCACATACTTTGCCCACTCGTCAAATCCTTTTCAAGTTTTTTTTTAGTCAGTTTATTGAACATGTCAGAAACAAAAACATACAACAATAATATATATATATATATATATTCTCTTTTTTCCTTTTTTTTTTTTTTTTCTCACTCAAATTAATAATTATAACAAAGTACAAAAAAATATAAATAAATAATAAAAATTCTCAGATGGTCTCTGTCATGTTCAACAGGGGCAAGAAGAAGCTTAAAAAAACTTTTCTGGTCCTACCCCCTCTAACATATATTTTTCTTATAAATAAAATATTAGGTCATCGTCATCAGCGACATGTTTGTCTTGTTAATTTGTTTTTTTACAAAACAATCAGAAAGAAATTACTTTTACAATTACAAGAAATAACAACAAATGGGATTTTACAGGTCCTGTTCATAACCATTAATGATTTGGCTCCTAAATAATACTTTCAGTTTAGATAGACTTGTGCATCATTACAGTTATTCCACAGACTAACACCTTTGGATGAGATGCAATGAAGTTTGGCATTTGTTCGTACGGGTGGTTTTTTGAAAATGCAGTTTCCTCTCAACATGTGCATGCTTTCTCTCCGTGTGAAAAATCCCTGGATATTATGAGGTAATTGTTGATTTGCGGCTTTGAACATAATTTGAATAGTTTTATAGTCAACCAGGTCTTGTAGTTTTAGTGTTTTTAGTTTGATGAACAATTGTTCTCTGTAGGTAGTTTTATGTATAACTCGTATGGCTCTTTTTTGCAGGATGAAGATAGGATGTGTATTTGTTTTATATGTGTTCCCCCAAACTTCCACACAATACATCATGTATGGAAGTATGAAGGAGCAGTACAGCATAAACAAAGAAGCTTGATTAATTAGGTATTTGGCTTTATTCAGAATTGCTATTGATTTGGACATTTTGGCTTTGATATATCTTATATGTGGTTTCCAGCTTAATTTATTGTCTATGATTACTCCAAGGAATTTTATTTCCGATACTCTTTCTAATTGGACGCCATTTATAGTGAGTTTCTTCTCTGTATTGGTCGATCGATTCCCAAATATTATGAGTTTGGTTTTGCTTGCGTTCAATGTTAATTTATTTTGGTCAAACCAGATCTTCATCCTGCTCAGTTCCTTCTCCATTGTGACCAATAGCTGTTCTAAATCGTCCCCACAGCAGAGTAGACTTGTGTCGTCTGCAAAAAGAATGGTTTTAATCATTTTTGATACTTCACATATATTGTTAATATACAGAATAAATAGTAATGGCCCCAAGACTGAGCCCTGAGGCACCCCATATGTAACCTGCAGTAGTTGTGATTTATGGCGTTGTAGTTCAACGTACTGTTCCCTGTTATGTAGGTAGCTGGATAGCCATGATAGTGCAACACCTCTAATGCTATATCTCTGTAGTTTTTTAATTAATAATTCATGGTCAACCGTGTCAAATGCTTTTTTTAAGGTCCAGAAATATCCCTATTGCATATTCTTTCTTTTCTATTGCCTTAGTAATGTATTCCATAAATTCTATAACTGCAAATGATGTAGTTTTGTTTGCTCTGAAACCATATTGTTGTTCATAGAGTATGTTATGTTTGGTGATGAAGTCATTTAGTCTTGTATAGTAGATTTTTTCCAGTATTTTAGAAAACTGTGAGAGCAATGAAATTGGTCTATAGTTTGACAGTACATGTTTATCTCCAGATGTATGTATTGGTATGACTTTAGCAGTTTTCATTTTATTTGGAAATACACCGGTTTGTATTGACTGATTACAGATGTGAGTTAGTGGTTTGGCTATACATTCAATAATGTTTTTAACTGTATACATGTCAATATCATGACAGTCTGTAGACCTTTTACTCTTAAGTTTTTTAACTGGGTCAATAATTTCATTTTCATCAGTCCCTCTTAAGAATATAGTTTCCTTCACATATATATCTTTACTTTCAACACCATCACTACAACCAGTATTTGGAATTTGGAATTAAAAGTTAATCTCCCAATACTTACTTTGAAAGTGTTGCAACCAACAACTACTGAATAGTTAGGCTTACATTGTGCATGTCTCCAGAGGATGAATCCTACATTATTTCCTCTAGCACCACTCTAACGGTCTTGTTTTTAAGTGATTTGATGGATTGCCACCAAATTTTGTAAATGGCCTAGGGACTATGAATCAAAGTTACTTTGATGATCCACTGACCTTGTAGGCTAGTGACAATGGCCCCAACATTTTTGAGATACCCCTCCCGGAGTTAGGACAAAACACAACTTACTTTTTCCTCATCTCTAAGGCCTCCCATACATGAAATGGATTGTTGTATACAAATATTTTACTGCAAAAGTGGTGAAATTGATATATAAAGTTAGACACCCCAAACTAAAAATAAAGGCTGGCCGTCTGGGGGTTGTCCTAACTCCGGGAGCGGTATCTCGAAAACTAAAGCCCTTTTTGGCTGTTTGTCACAGGCCTATTGCCTGACCTGGTGAATTACTAAATACTTGCTCAATTAATCACCTTCCTGTTATCCTGAGCTGTTCTTTGTTGTTTGTGTGTGCTAATGGGTATATTTAAGCATTAGGGCAGCAAGATTAGTAAACAAAAATTACCTCACTCCGAGTTTTTTAAATCAGATTTTGCAAATTTGAGTCACGATAAAGGAAGGATTTATAATTTTCATTGTGTTGTGATGCCTTTCTTGTCTTTTAAGAAGTCTGCAGGCTATGATTTGTGGTTTAGGATTCCTCCACAATACTTAATTCAAAATGTTTTTAAACACTTTCCACAGATGGAAATTAGCTATTAGCTATAATCTGGCATATTGCATCTCTTCTCTTTGCTGAGATTAATGTTTTTGTATGCATGGTCCTTCTATAAATAAATTAAAAAAACTTATTCTGCATTCACAATTACATTTTTTAACCAGCCCATATTCCGATTTTGATAACATTTAGATTGATTGTGCAGCCCTGGGAAGCATGCAAAAATAGTGACCGTTATTGTATTATAGAAGTCATTGTGATAACTAGATGTAGACTGTACCAATTCCTAGACTATAAAATCATTAATTAAACCATTTTGTTTTTAACTGCTGCACACAGCATATATAAACAAAATAAAGAACATGGTGTTGAAAGTGTTGTGACTACTCTACTTCATGATATGACCCATTGTTTTTAAGACACGCCACCAGCATGATATCTCCTTCTTTCCTTTCCTCTAGGACTTCCTCACCAAGTTGGTGTGCAATCTGCTGGATGAGGGCAACGCCTTCTTCAGGGACGACGACTGGGAGCAGGCGGTGAGACAGTTCAGTGAAGCCTTGAACGTCTCGAGCTACGCTGAAGCCGAGGAGATCCAGATCCCCGAGGTTTTGCTGGAGAGTCTTTATGTGAACCGGGCTGCTGCCCACCACAGCAAGGTGAGAAACAGCTGGTCCCTGAATTTCAGTTGTGTAGAAACTTGTGAAGACGAAGTGTGTTGTTGTGAAATGTGTGCAGCTATGACTAAGGCTTGTGACAAACGCGTCTCCACACCCAAGTCTGATCTGTGTGTTAGTCAATCAGTTGGGGAGACAGATGAAAATGCATCAACCCACAGTAATGACAGGTTTAATCCGTATCAGAAGTCCTTTATTTACAGCATTACACCAAAGAGGACAGTGTTGATAAAAGGCAAAATAAAAACAGTAGACTAACATTTTAAATAAAGAGGCAAGCATGTGCTAAAAGATGTAGACATCCTGGGTAAAACAAAGAGTAGCATCTTTTAATAATGAACATATAAAGGTGTTGAAGTAGCAGTCAGTAGTAACCATTAGTACACTCTAAAGAAAATGTGTATAATGTGTTTTATAGATAACATTAAATAACGTGATTTTTAAACTTGCTTCAACTTTTATTTAACATCTTAATAATTTAAGTGTAGCGGTTAATCCAAGACAGCTTCCTATCAGAAATATATATTCCTCTTTATGAATGATGTCTACTTTATTATGGGAAAGTCCAGCTGTGGCTCAGGAGGTCAATCAGTCATCCAATGCCGCAGTCTACATATCAAAGTGTCCTTGGGTAACATATCTAAGCCCAAGGCCAACAGTGTGTATGAGTGTGTGTGTGTGAGTCTTTGTGTAATCAGGTGTATGGCAGCCTCTATCTCTGAATGAATGTGGGTGAATGTTGACTTGTAAAGTTTGAATAAGTGCTATAAGAATGTCGTCCATTTAATATTTACTTAGAATACAACCCAGGGCCCATGTCCATGCATGTAGCGCCTTTTTCTATCAGAAAGGTGATGGCAGGGTGCTGATATGACAACGATATGTCAATAACGTTTCACCGCTGTTGCAAGACTGACTAGCATGGATTTTGTCATCTGTTTATGCTACTATATATTTTTTCACAATAATTGTTTCACTATATAATATATATATATATATATATATATATATATATATATATATATATAATGAGAAGATTCTTGTTATCACACTTTATGAATGAGTTTGTTGACACCCATAAAATGACGGAGGAGGACAATAAAAGTCACACACTCACCGGCAGCAGCACCCAGCTGGTCTGCTCCAACAAACGGGCTTTAAGGTCTTTGTTGTGAAAAAAACAGCTTTTCATCCCATTTCTAGAGCGACGTCAACAGCGCTTTTCTAGGAAGTTGAAATGTTTTCATAATGTTTTAGTTGAGCGGCCGCACAAAAACGGCTGAACACTCGGAAAAAAGATGCTGGTCCTTTTCTGGAGGCGGTACAGCCGACGGCATGTGCTCAGTTCTCATCTGATTCAATTGAAAAAAGATACATTTTCAATGTACACTTTCATTTCAAACCTTTATTTAACCAGATTGGTCCCATTGAGATCATAGATCTCTTTTTCAAGGGAGACCTGCAGCAAATAGGTTCCACATGAAACATAAAACAATAAAGGACATCATACATAGGGATGGGTATCGTTTGAAATGTATCGATTCCGATTTCGATTCCGGTTCTGCTTATCGATTCCGGTTCTTATCGATTCCCCGTTTCGATTCCAAAATTGTAAAATAAAGAGGTCAAACGTTTAGATAACAAAAATATATTTATTCTTAAAAGCTTTAACTGAAATTGTTACTAAAAAATATACATGCAATACAAATGTATTGCACAATAGCTGTGCTTTATTTTAACTGAGCTATGCCTGTGGCAAGCTATTAACAGGCATTACACTTTGCCTTTTCTTTTTCTTTTTTAGTGTAGTGGAGCCTCACTTCAGAGTGTTTACCGCGACCTATCTTTGGTGTTATGAAGTGACTGAGCTCGTGAAATGTCTACGGGAGGGCGGGGGAGCATCGCTGCGGGGCAACTGTGGACCTCTGTCGCCTGTCAGCGCAACTTACATGATGCAGTTTAAAAAAATGAAGGGCGGTGCCGGCCGTCAGCGTACCGAGCCGGCCGTCAACGGCCCGCTGACGACCGGCCGTTCTGTATTCCACCGGGTCACCGCAGCACCGCGGTGCAGACGGACCCGCTGGAATACAGGGTCTACCGCGTTTAGGAACCGTTAAGCAGAACCGAAATTGTGTATTTTGTATGGGTACCCGGTACCCGGCATTTTCTTATCGGTTCTCATCTGGAACCGAGTTTCGGTTCCCAACCCTAATCATACATTATATTTACAGGATACATTTACATAGTTATAGACATTTACATGTGCCCATAGTATCAACGAGCATTTCATTTAGCCTAGTTTTAAAAACATGCAGAGGTATGAGATTGCTCAGTTTCAATTATTGCTGAAGACTGTTCCAAGCAAGTGGAGCTGGAATTCAGACCTGGAATTGGGAATAACAATCCCCAAATCTCTGATATATTTTAACTGACAAATAATATTTAACTGCCTTTTTTAGGGCTCTTCAGGCAAAGCACAATGAAGTTATCTGTAAATGTAAACTTCAGATAATGTACAAAACAATAATAGACTATAAACTCAGTAAAATAATTCCACCAAAGGAAGCATTTCTGTCCTTGAGTATTTGTGTTGGGTAATCTATGGTAGGGCCGGCTAACCCATACAGTGGTGGGGCTCAAGTCAGTATTTGCAATGTAAATACATACACGCTATATCGCCCCCTTGACAGTGAAACGCCACGCGTGAGGCTTAGATTATTTCCCTGTCTCGTGCAAAATGACATCGAGAGCAACAGGTGTGAGTTAAACCAGTGGTTCTCAACTGGTCAAGCCTCAGGAGGACCCACTTTTTTCCTTCGTCAATAAATCGCGACCCAAAGATATAATACCAAAAAAAGTGCAGTAATATACTGTATGCTTCTCAGCATCCACTTTTAAGTAAAGTGAAGTAGGTTCTGGTCCAGGCTCTCGTCATCTCACGCCTAGACTACTGCAACTCCCTCCTGGCTGGTCTACCTGCATGTGCCATCCGACCTCTGCAGCTCACCCAGAATGCAGCGGCTCGTCTGGTCTTCAACCTTCCTAAATGTTCCCACACCACGCCACTCCTCCGCTCCCTTCACTGGCTTCCGGTAACTGCTAGAATCCACTTCAAGACACTGGTACTTGCTTACCATGCTGCGAATGGATCTGGCCCTTCATACATCCAGGACATGGTTAAACCGTACACCCCAGCGCGTGCACTACGCTCTGCATCAGCCAAACGACTCGCTGCACCCTCGCTGCGAGGGGGACCCAAGTTCCCATCGGCGAAAACACGTGGGTTTGCTGTCCTAGCTCCAAGATGGTGGAATGAGCTCCCCATTGACATCAGGACAGCAGATAGCTTGCACATCTTCCGGCTCAAACTGAAAACTCATCTCTTTCGACTCCACTTCGAGCGATAGAACTATTAACGAAGCACTTTTATACTAATAAAGGACTGGCTTATCTAAAGCCAGTTGAGTAGCACTTGAAATGTTTGGCTCTATGAAACCTGATGTACTTATATGATTCTGTTTTCTTCAAATTTGTATTTTGTTGGTCGAACGCACTTATTGTAAGTCGCTTTGGATAAAAGCGTCAGCTAAATGTAATGTAATGTAAAAAGTACAGTGCATACATTTTCAGTAAATGTGGTCCATGGGAATAAACCCACATCCTCAACATTGTTTGTGCCATGCAAGGCAGATTATATCCCTTCACAGAACTACAGTATGCTTTTTAAACAAGTTTAAACTGATGATGGTCATCAATCCAAATTGAACTGTATGAAACAAAAAGGCACATTTGTCTTGTAGTAAATAAAAAAGGGCGACCTGGAGCCAATCCTGCAATTTCCCCACAGGCGAAAGAGTTGACACTTTGTTCTGAAAGCTGAACCTGCTGCTCCTCACAGAGAGAAGAGGGAAGAGGCTGTGAATTACTTTACATTGTGGATAAGGGTGGATAGCCCCCATTGTTCTGTGTGTCAAAATGAAAGACAGCCCACACACCTACCAATCATCAAACCGTGGGGTCTTATTTCATTACGTGTTGATTTCATGGATGTATAAAGAGTAGTTCTACCGCAAAATTATTCTCCGTCGGGACTTCCTGTAACAACACCTTGCCCAAGGACACAACGGCCTGACGCAGTGGTGGCGGAGGAGGGTTTCGAACTGGAGTCCCCCAACGCCCCCTGACCTGATGATCACACGCACAGCCCATTGCGCCACCCCGCCCAGGGTATTGTTGAAATATCTCCTGAACTTCCCCACCCAATCTATCAAGACCCGAGCAGTTGTGTAGAAGTCCAAGGTAAGGCACGGGCCGGCGCATATCGCTCAAAGTAATCCCTGGCCATATGAACTTTGACCCTAGGAGATAGAGGACAGAGGTGGAGAGGCACAACGTGTCTTCGTGGCAGATCTGAGTGATCTCAATCAGTAATGCGTGACCCACCGTTTCGCTGCTCTGATTGGCTGTAGGGCTATTCAATTGCATTCGGAGGCATTTTGATCTGACCGTGGCCGCGCTGATATTATAACACCAGAGAATTTCCACACCTTTAGCATTTTGCTTATTATTTATTTTAATTTGCTTACTTTAACATCATTTTTCATGGTGGGGCTAAGTCATTTCTTGGTATGGCTGTAGCCTACCCCAGCCATACCCTGGAGCTGCCACTGCTCACACCTAAACCACAAAGCTTCTCTTTAAAACTAAAAAATATTGATCTGATTCTGACACTTTTAACCCTGTTCTTTTACTTTATCTCTCTTCTCCCACAGGGGGAATATGAGCGGGGCGTGAAGGACTGCGACCAAGCTCTGACGGTGTGTAAGGAAAGCCGCAGGGCCCTGTTCAGGAAGGCCCTTTGTCTGAAGGAGCTCCGGAAGTACAAGGAGGCGTACAACTGCACCACAGACTGCCTGCTGATCAACAGACTGGTAAAGATAGGACTGCCAGTGAAAGTGGACACTAATCAGTCGAAGCAAATGACTTTAATTAAAAAAATCAGACGGTGTCTCTTGAAGTGAAATGCTCTATGCAATGAGCAAAACAAAGCACCGCCTTGAGCACATTCAGATCTACAGCTAAATGTTACACTAAAATGTGTTTCTAAAAACATTGAAAGTAAAAAATAGGCAATGCAGTAACAGAATCTTTGGTCATATTTAACCTGTTTGACACGAGTTTAGGAGCAATAGTTGACAGCTTGGCTCTGATTGGTTGTTTCCCTTCGGTGCAGTGGAGTCCTGCAAATGCCATTTGGGAGTTTTAAAGAGGCAGAAGAACATTACTTTATTTATCAATGATTTTCTGTCTCATGCATCAGGATAGAGAGACAGTTGCTAAAATATGACAGTTATCTTTAATATATTAACCAGCTGTAGCTTTAAATGTGTCTTTTCTTAGCATTTGTTACATGAACCTTGCAAAATGTATTGATTTGTTATCTTTCTGTTTACCTCCTCACAGGACCAACAGGTGAATGAGCTCGCTCAGGAGCTGGCCATCCATCTCAAACTGAAGAACCGGAAACCATATGTGGCTGCAAAGGTTAGATTACGGTTTAGATTTCTTCCAATATGAAAAGCAAATGAATCATTGGAAATTGTAGAGGATGCAGTGGTTGGGACTTTGATTAAATGTAATATTACATTCAGTACTGTGGACAATCCCCACAGGAGCAATTTGGGGTGAAGTGTCTTGCCCAGGGACACAACGACATGCTGCAGTGGGACTCGAACTTGTTACCTTTATTTGATATACTTTATTAATCCCCGTGGGGAAATTGTTTCTCTGCATTTGACCCATCCTAGTGTTAGGAGCAGTGTGCTGCCATTTTGAACAGCGCCCGGGGAGCAGTGTAGGGAACGGTGCCTTGCTCAGGGACACCTCGGTAGCACTTGGTCTTGCCGGGACTTGAACTGGTGACCTTCCAGTTGCCAAGCCAAGTCCCTATCGACTTCGCCACCACCGCCCCAAAGTTTTCACCCCCTGATTCGAAGCACTCTATCCACTGAGCCACAGCCGCCTCCTCGTTAATGTTAATATAACAATAAGCAATATAATTTTGGATGAAGGTATTTTATCACATTGATGCCGAACCCTCTTTGATTAAATATGCAATGCAGGGGGCTATTGGCATCCAAAAGTGTTAAAGAAATGGTTCCTACAGTGGAGAAAATCTCCGATAAGGGGATTCATTTAGTTGTGTCCTGGCATCTTCCCCTTGCTCTAACGCAGACATAATGCACATTTTTCTGTATTTGCTGTCTCTCATATCCAGTGTGTTGTTGTTTCTCCTCCAGGAAGGCGGACTCATCGAGAGAGCGGTCACAAACGGAAACACGACTGTTGAAGCCATCAAGGCAAGTTCCTCTCCAACATTAGATTTAATGAAAATTATTCCTACACGGCTCAAAACCCCAAACGTTTACATTTTTTATACATTTGAAAACCTCATAGATGATACTGGTTTTATTTGTCCTTTTTATTGCACTTTTCCTAATTTCTTTTTGTTTTATATAAATACTGTCATTTTATTTTATGCTTTTTTTCTTTTCTTTTTTCTTCTTCTTGCTAATGAAACATTTTTATTTAATTGTATTCAACTGTCAGAAAACCGAATTTCTCCCCTGGTAAAAAATATGATATTGTCCACAACCCATTTTATCTGTTTTAATTGTACCTATATTATATTGTTTTTATGCCGCTCAGGTACCCAGTGCTCATGTAGGAAATGGTTTGAATCCTCTGAGTGGCTGCGCACCAGGTGGGAATTCTGGATTTGACTTGATCAGAATGAATCCTCTGTCAAATTCTTGAAATAATGGTACAAAATCAATTACAAGTAAGATCTAATTAATTGCCCCTCTTTCTTCTCTTCAGTCAGTTTTCCCAGCATGCCTCAGTCCTCCGTTCCCTCCCGAGCTCCCAGCTTCAGACAACCTGCGGTCGCCTCATTTCCTGAAATGCTCGACAGTCTAGATGACACAGAGCTGATGGGAGACGACCTGGACAGCCTGCTCGACGGCTTCCCTGAGGAGCAGGCCCCGACTGAGGTAAAACCTGATTCTGCTGCAATGGGATGTACTAATAATCAAAATGTTATCGAAATCACAATATGGAATAGTGCAGAAAACAACTTCATCAGCAGGCTATCCGAAAATGACCGAATGACACTCTGGCTGAAAGTTGCAGCTTTTTCTAAAAGTTGTAACGGTTGGAAAGATATTCACGAATGCTTCCAGATTTGCTTTTTATTCGTGCAGCCTTAAAAACCATGAAAAGACAACACTCAGGATGTACCAATACCCAAGATATTAGGCTGTGTCTAGTCTCATGTCACTATTGATAGAACATGAACGCCATAATACATCAAAACCTTCAAATGCGAAAGGTCAATCATGGACAAAGTGGCCGAAAGACCCTGATAGTGTGATGTAACCCTGCCTTTGTTAGCCCTACATATCTAAATATCTCTACACGTATGCACATACTGTTGGAGCATCTAAGGCAGGGGTGTCAAACTCAAGGCCCGGGGGCAAAATCTGGCCCGCGACCTAATTTTATGTGGCCCGCAAGAGCTTGCAAAGAATATAATATACAATACAATTGGTGTAATTGTTGAATATTTACTTTCAATTATTTGTCCTAGACTTCTGCTTTCAGACGTAGTTATTTGGGAAGATATTACCAGAACTGATAATAATCCAATGCAGGGCCAACAATGTAATATAATACATTATTTAATATATATTATATATTTACAAATGTATATTTATATATCATTAAAATTACAACCGGCCCTTTGAGTGCAACCATAATGCTGATGTGGCCCGGGATGAAATTGAGTTTGACACCCCTGATCTAAGGAGATAAAATGTGTATACGATTGTATAGATGTGTGTGCAAGTACGTATTGTATGTATATTATGTATAATATTTTCTACAACATAGTAAGCATTTATCTTTACCCAGGATGACCCTGTCTGCTTTCATATTGTTTGTCTGGTCATTATTGTAACAAAAATGAAAAACAGTAAAACATTTTCTTTTCTTTTTTTAAACCTTCAAATGCGACCTCCAAATCGAGCCATTGGGACACTTTGTTCATAGTTCTTTACATCAATCCGCCCATTCCCCTTTGTTTCACCCATCATGACTCCAGTTTCATTCTTCCATGTTTTACAGACCCTCACCCAGGCAGTATTCACAGCCCCCCCTTTCATCCTTCCCGCTCCCACCCCTCAGCTTCCCCCGGCCTTCTTCAGCTCCTCCGTCAGCGAGCTCAACTCCCTGGACTCCTTCTGCGGGGTCATCAGCACCAACACTGGGGCCCTGGACGCCCTGGACGCCCTGCATCATCCAGACTTGACCTTTGGGATTAGCATTTCTCCAGAGTTGCCGTTGCCCTCCGCGGCGCTGGATGGTCTGGATGATCTGGATTGCCTGGATGACTTCTTGGATAACGTTGCTGCTGGGAATGAGTCCATCTGTAAAGTGGAGGCAGGGGAGAAGTCTCTGGACGATCTGCTGGATGAACTGGATCCTCCAGAGTCCGTTTGTGTTTCAGGAGGTCAGAGTGCCGTGGAGGATCTCGACTCTCTGGATGCCTTGGATTTTTTTCCCTCGGGTGAAGGTGTTACGCCCATTTTTCCACCAGTCTCCTTCGGGGCGGCAGGCCTGGACACGCTCTCCGATTTCAGCTCCACCGGTGATTATGATTAACTTGTTGTTTTTATTGGCAAACACCTGGGGCCTCATTTATAAACGGTGCGTACGCTCAAAAGATGGCGTACGCCAGTTTCTAAGCAATGTTTGCGATTTATAAAAACAAACTTGACGGGAAAATGTGCGGTCCTAAACGCAAACTCTGACCCATGCGTACGCACTACGCACAAAACGGGAGAGACGAGAAACTGCGACACCGGCAGAAGGAAGAATGGAGAGAAATATGTGGAAATAATACCATAAATAAAACGTTACCTCATTTATCATATATGAAGAATTAATTCGCAAAAATGGATTGAAGCCAATCTTAAAATGATTAAACAAACGCCTGTTTGAGACTCCTCAGTGCACACAAAAACCTAACTTGGAGAAATAAATATACGGATATGTTATTAAAAACCACCTCGAATATGTTGTCTTAATGTTAAGACATGTATTCTCATAAATGATGCGGTAAGCAGGAGGACAGAATTACGTCTAAACTGAGGCCGTTTTGCTTTTCTATAGGTTGTAGATACGAGCATGGTTTTATATACTATCACGTTTAATCGTGTTTTATGCCGTTTTCTAAAACTTGATAAGTCGCTCGTAAAACACAGGAGGTATGGAAACTAAGAACACCATATATTTGGCAGCTGATATAACTCAACACATTAGTTTTATTTCATTTAAGTGGTGGATAGAGTCAGTTGCTGCGGGAGGGGGGGGTTTAAGACGCACAGGCTGCAGTGGAGACGCTGGAACACAAACCACCAAATAAAAAAATGAAAATGAATTGACTCTACTCCGCAGGGATCCCCCGATCTTACAGTTTCTCATCATGGGGGGGGGTCTCCTGTCCCCGGCACACACACTGCCCGAGGAAGGTTTGTCATGAACTTTTTTCGGACCACTCGCACCTCCATGCTGCTACTCTGGTTCAAACTGCATCCACCAAACAATATGATTTATCTCCACCTCCCCATTAGAACCAAAATCTGACACGGTGTGAGATGTCTTTTTTAGCTGTTCTGTCGTCATTTCCTGCGATCTTCTTCATGCAGTCAGTCAGAATGAATATTAATACGGGGCGTTTCTTTGACTATTTATAGGCAAATATGGGCGTTACGTGAAGTCCGTAAAAGCTAAGCCGCATTTAGAGTTGATTGTGCGTTCTACGCCGTTACAGTTATCAATCGGAAAATGTCTGTGCCTATTTATTTGCTTTGTCCTACCTAAGCAACCTTCCCACGTGAATCCTACGCAAGGCTTTATAAATGAAGCCCCTGGTCTTTTTTTAAAGGGAAAGGCAGCAGGTGGCAGACCAGTTGACGAGTGATCTTTTTTTTGTTTACATGCATCGTCTTGTTCAGCATGAAAAATATCAGATTAAAAAAATTCATTCATTAAAGTAAACATTTTATAATTTATTTTTAAATTATCATTATTTTATTCTCTTTACATTTTTCATAACGTATTAATTTCCAAAATTCAAGGATAAAAAAAAGATAATTAAAGATACATTTATTATATCGCTTATTCTATATTGCATGTCCGTTCATCCGTTGCACTCTGAGGTTTCCCCATTTTTTTTATTCTGGGGTTTATGGGAATTTTCCCTTGATAGATAGAATTGCTCTACTTTTATTAAAAGATCATGCTAGTGTTTGCACAGGTTTTAACCCATATATAACACATGTTCATATTATTCTAACTTGTTTTGTCTTCAGGTATCTCAGGCTCTCAGACTGCTGCAGCTCCAGTGATGCGATCTCAAAAGAATACCTCCAAAGTAAGACTTCTTATCTGGCTTGTGTTTCCTGATCTCTTGTTGTCCGTTTTGTCGGTATTAACTTAAATCTTATTCTTACCAAGGCAACCAAGGAGAAGAAAACCCCCCCGCAGCTTGCAGTCACTCACCCGTTATCCTCCACCCACGAGTTCTTGCAGGCCTGCACCGCCTGTTTCCCTCAGAGAGGTACGTCCATGTTCTTCTCTTAAACTACAATACATTCAATGTTATTTAGCTGATGCTTTTAACCGAATCAGAAACACAATTCCTTTATTAGTCCAGCAGCGGGGACATTTACAACGTCACAGAAAAAGAGACATAACAGATCAAGCAATAATAGAGTAGCATGTTACGAGAAAATACAGATAAAGACAAATAAGTGGCAGCTTTTAAATAGGTACATGTACATATTAGGGTTTGAGATACTTAAAAAAAAAAATGTGTACATTAAAATGATCATGGTTGTTGCACGGTAAAATTGCCCAAAAAGTGTATATATTGCACAGTACACAGGGTTCTTACGGTCATTAAAAACCTGGAAGAGTCATGGAAATTCAAAATGCTAATTCCAGGCCCTGGGAAAGTTATGGAAAACAATATTTTTCCCCAAGTTTTGGAAAAGTCATGGAAATGTAACTAAAGTTGCATCAAATATAATTTATATTTGATCTAATCGCCGAAATAGTAATACTATAATGATAATAAATACTGTATAGTAATGAAACGTAAAATGGCATTTAACTGACGAGGTATTTTGCTGGTGAGAGATTTGAGTTGCTTTAGCGTGTAGAAGCTAGTAAGCCTACTATTGGATTTGTTTTAGATCGGCACGACATGTTTCAGAACTTATTTTCCTGTTCCATGTTAAAATAAACAATTTTCAGTGGTAGATACAACGCTGAGAAAGAGTAATGTTTTTGGTCAATGGAGAAGTCATGGAAAAGTCATTGAAAATCATTGGTGATAAAGTGAACCCTGACTATGTGAAAGCCTTTTTATAGTGTTCTTCGTCACTATCTATGCGTAAGATCGCAACAGTCTGTAAAGGGACTTACATTGAGCAGTTGTGGAAAGTAAATAGTTGCATTTACTCAAGTTCTGTTCTTAAGTACAACTTTGAGGTACTTGAGTATTTCCATTTCACGCTACTTCATACTACAACCCCAATAGTATTTTGGAGGCAAAAATGGTCCTAATTACTTTGATCTGACAGCTTTAGTTAACAGTTACGTTGCAGGTTCCTATAAATATGAATCAACTAATAACAAGATTATGATGTACTACTATGATAATTATATAGAAGGAAAAAAACAATGGTATGAATGCTTATTGAAACCCTGATGTACCTGAGGGATTCCTGCTTTTGTTTTAATGCACTTATTGTCAGTGGTGAAAATGAGATCCTTTACTTAAACAAACAAACATGAGGGCCCTTTTCTCATGATCCTGTCTATATAACAGTCAGCATGTTATTTGAAATATTTGGACACAAGAAGCATATCATTGGAAAGCTTTATCAGTGTGTGTAACTCAATGTGTTTCTGGGTCGATGTGACTGATTCTGATACAGCCGGTCACACATGTCTCTCTTTGTGCCCCTGCTTTTTTCTGACCTATTGAATATTTTTGTTTTCAGGTCAGAGCATTTATTCATTTGTTCACAAGCCGGACCTGGTCCACAGCTGCAAAGGAAACATGTTGTTGTGTCGACGAAGAACCGACCCTCCTTCAGAGTGGACCAGAGTGAGACAGATCCCCAACTGTTCCTTCAAGGGGCCGTTTGTACTCTGCAGAGGTAAGCATCTCAAAATCAGATGGATCAGTTCTCATCTCTTGGCATTCATTGTTGTTGTATTTAAACTAAAATGTGTGTAGCGATTTGTGCGTGTCTCTATAAATATAGTGGTGTATTAGAATTAATAGGATAATGATGCTGAATTGCACAAATCACGTTAAGCCAAATTCTTACAAGCCATGTATTACATTTAAACCTGTGTGTGTAATTCAGTATTTGTATTTCCCATTCTTCAAATTTGTATCTACCAAATTACGCTTTAGTTCAGTGTCTATGGTTCGTCAAAATCAGCATTTTAACAAAGACAAATTGAGGACTAGTCACAGGACTGCTGTGTTTCATGTCGCTGCTGCCCCCACCACCCCAGCTCCACCTGTAGGCTCGGGGGATAGTTATCTAATCATCACTCAATGTTCTTTGTATATCTGTGGAGTGATGAGGCCGAGCCTAGACGCCAAACTCAACTATATGCTGCTTCTAATACATGTTAAAGAAACACGTGAGTTGTCTGACTGAAATGAGTTTTTTTTTTTTTACTTTTCAGAACTGCTGAGCTCCGGGGATTTGGGCAGATGTAAATTCGGAGAGGACTGCACGTTTGCCTACAACCGGCTAGAGATCAACGTTTGGACGGAAGAGAGGAAGGGGACGCTGGACAGACAGCTGCTGTTTGAGACGGAACGTTTAAAACTGGACCCCGTGGATAGCATCCTGCACCTTCTGAAGGAGAACAAGGGCGTGTTCGTGTTCCTCTGTCAGGTCAGTGCCCTTTTGCTCATTATATTATTATTACATTTTATCATTTTTATGGTACAGACATAGTTTCGGATCTCTTCTTATATCTGTTTAACCCAGGGGGGTCCATACAGAAAAATATACGAAGGGTTGGGCCACTCACTAGAGGTATACTGCCTCATAAGTTCAATTCAGTCAGACAACTCACGTGTTTCTTTAACATGTATTAGAAGCAGCATATAGTTTGAGTTTGGCGTATAGGCTCGGCCTCATCACTCCACAGATTTACAAAGAACATTGAGTGATGATTAGATAACTATCCCCCGAGCCTACAGGTGGTGGGGCAGGCGAGCAGCAGCATGAAACATAGCAGCAGGAACATGAACGCATCAATACCAAGTGAACAAAGCAGTGGCAGCATAGCGAGGCAGAGGCAGGCAGACCTGGCAGCTTCAATAGAGCGGCATGTTTAGGAGAATGTGTTTGGTTGGTTGTAAGAGGGGCGAGGTGCGTCACGTGTTAATGTATCATTGGTGCTCGAGTTGACTGCCTGAACTAGCTCGCAGGCTTCGCCCCGTTTATAAGTCAGCAAAATCAATCAAAAGTAGGTGAATGATGCTCGTGAGTGTTGGCAGCTCATCCCTTACAACAGAAGCCTCACATTGATTATAATAAGGAGAAATAGGAAGGGTGTATTTCAAGCTTGTTATGGAAATAAGTTATTGGGCTTTTTTCTTATCAACTAAGATATGTTAGAAAATGGTTCCAACTTTAATTGACTGAATGTATTTGAAAAGTGGTCTTATTAACACATATATAGTTAAGAAGTACAATATAAGACCAGCACACGTTTCATTTGTGGGCCATATTCCATTATACTTTTTTAACTTGCTGAGGGCCGATTCAAAATGGCCCGCGGGCTGCATTTGGCCCCCGGGCCGTAGTTTGGATACCCCTGGTTTAACCTAATTATATATATATATTTATTTATTTTTGTATGAATTATTTATGTATTTGTTTTAAACATCTTGCTGTCTAGTATATTTTAATACTGCATACAGTATATTCTTCTGTATCATACATAATGGATTGTATTGATCAAACAATAAATACAAAAACATTTATTAAATAAAGCTTAATGTAATTAATTTAAAAAATCACGGTCATTTATTTATTCATGTGTGTCTTTTATATTGTACATCTTCCTTTATTTCTGTAAGTAACATTTGTACTATTATCTCTGTAGTTTTCTGTATGGAATCAGGTATGTTTACCTTTTTTATAGTGGTTGAGTTGGGACTACTGACCTAATTAGACACAAATATATATATAAATATATATATATATGGGAAAATACAGCAATGAGCATGTTTAGATGAATAGGAATGTGTGTAAATATCGTGATATGAAATATTTAATTGAATTTATATGATATACTGACTTTTATTTCTACAATTAACTCTTATTTCTGAGGGTAGTTGTATTGTGTAATAAAAACACAATATTGTGTATTAAAAACACAATATTGGAAACATAAGAATTACATTATAAACAGCTTTTTATTGTATAATTTCTTTGTCTCATCTTTTGTTGGTATTGTTTGTCGTCTTGTCTCTGTAGGAATGCTATGACGGTAAACCGAGGATCATCAGTAATCGCTGCAGAGACAATCGCACCACCTGCTCCAACCTGGACGCTCACCACACCTTCGATGCCAACAAGTGAGCAAGTTTACAACATATCTCCTCCTCATCTTACGCTGTGTTTCTGTTCACTAAAGGTCACCTATTAAGCAAAATCCACTTGTTCATGTCTCTTCAACATCAACATGTGTAACAGACAGAGAATCAGCACTTTTGAAACAGGGCTGAAACAGAGGGGATTATGGGTAATGCTGCAATGATCTGTTTGGTATTTCGAGCCAAACACCTATAATATATTGATCAAAAACAGTATAACCGAGGACCTTTTTAAAACGTGCTTTTCTTCTCTCCTGTGCCGTCAGATGCTTGGCGTTTGTGATGAGGACCCACAGTGTGAACTACAGAAAGGTCCGGCCCCTCAGCATCCTGTGCTCTTTGGATTTGTGCCGCCACGCCATCCGCTACGGCTGCCAGCGTGAGGACGGCTGCTGCTACGCCCACTCCGTCATAGAGCTCAAAACCTGGATGGTGCAGCGAGACACAGGTGCAGGAATGAATCCTAAAGCAGGGAATGAGTTAGCATTTTAGCACTTCCAGGTTCCTTCAGCAAGTCAATGGGTTCTTTGAGTGTGTTTTGGATTAGAAGCGTGAAATAAGATCTGTGTTTAAGACAAGCTGAAGAGATTCTTTTGTTCCAAGTCATAAAATACAGCCGTAAATACCCCACTTGTGAATGTCAAGCTTTTACGTGTCTTAAAACATGCAATTGCTAACAAAAATGAGGCGTCATCTCACCGAACATTAGCTGCCTTTAGCTTAGCGGTGGTGACGTGAAGTCATGTGACCGTGATGTAGTTCCTTTATAGCCCAACATTAGCCGCCTTTAGCTTAGCGGTGACGTGCTGTAGTTCCTTTATAGCCTAACATTAGCCACCTTTAGCTTAGCAATGGTGGCGTGAAGTCATGTGACCGTGATGTAGTTCCTTTATAGCCCAACATTAGCCGCCTTTAGCTTAGCGGTGACGTGCTGTAGTTCCTTTATAGCCTAACATTAGCCACCTTTAGCTTAGCGGTGGTGGCGTGAAGTCATGTGACGTGATGTAGTTCCTTTATAGCCCAACATTAGCCGCCTTTAGCTTAGCGGTGACGTGCTGTAGTTCCTTTATAGCCTAATATTAGCCACCTTTAGCTTAGCGGTGGTGGCGTGAAGTCATGTGACCGTGATGCAGTTCCTTTACAGCCTAGCGTTAGCTTTTTCATTGTGTTGCAATAGCCTGTGATGTTTCTCTTTAATTGAATGTTGACTTTATCAATGTGTGTGCTTCTGTTATTCAGGTATCAGCCCTGAGGAGATAGTGAAAATATCCACAAAGTATGCTGAGAAGCAGGAGCACATCTCAAGAGAACAGAATGGAAATAGAGTAAGACATATCTATATATTTGTATAGAAACTACATAGTGTTTCTCCTGCATGTATAATGGTGTGTTACATTTTTTTTAACAGTGTCACCAAATCACTGCTAGTCTTATCAATGTCTTCTAACTATTTTTCATTTTGTGTAACTTACATAATTATACATTTTCATTTCATATACAAATTTGTGTAATTGTTTATATGGGCAGCAGATGAAAAGTTAAATGACACACATTCAAATTCTTTATAATTTGATTTTGAACAGTTGTCTTCTGGAGGCGTTGGGGGTAAACCTAAAGGAGGGAAGAGTCTGAACATGAATATGAAGTTTGTCTGTGCTCGCTGCTGGGCGGACCGCCACATCGGGGAACCTGACAAAGCCCTGAAGTACTGCAGCGCTAAGGCCAGGCACCTGTGAGTAAAAAGAATGAATTGACATAGATTAAAATAGTTTGGGCTTCTTTGTCCTTTTTCAGTGGAAAGAAAAGTTAAAAAATACATATTTAAAGGCAGGGTAGGTAAGAATGAAGAAACCAGCTCGAGTGCGCTAGAATTTGAAAGCACGCAGCCGAAAGAAATCTGCCCCTTCCTTCAGACTTCCTTACAGAGCCCTTCCTCCAACACACACGAACGCACACATGACTAATGAGGGCACGAGATAAGTTGGTCTCTCTGCCACTCGAACTGCAGTCGGTGTAGACAGGAGTACTTGGTAGGGACCCTCCCACTTGGGCGAGTGCCAGGTCTTCCTCTTTACCCTGGTGAGCACCCTCTCCTGGTTTCACTGTCTGCTTGGAGTCAGGTATTTCCTGTGCAGAGGGGACAACATTTGTGATCTCTTTTCTTCTTAACATGTTTGCCATATATTCTGCTGTGTTTTCACTCATACTTTCGTCCTCTCTTACAAATGGTTTTAACTCAGGCAGATAATATGGTCTTCCATATAACATTTCAAAAGGTGACAGCCCTCTAGCACTCGGTAGGATGTGCATGCTTAGCATCACTGGTGCTAAACATCTCATCCATGTTTTCCCTGTCTCAGCCATCATCTTTAGTTTTGCTTTTACCGTGCCATTATTTCTTTCTATCAATCCTGCTGACTGTGGATGATAAGAACAATGACGTTTTAACTGTATTCCAAATACGGCTGTTAAATCCTGAATTACTTTATTTACAAAGTGTGTGCCATTATCGCTATAGATCTTCTCTAGAATCCCAAAACGTAGGATTATGTGATTTGTCAGTGCTTTAGCAACTGTCAATGCATCTGGATTTCTTGTTGGGAACGCTTCAATCCATTTTGAGTACATATCAATGATTGTTAGGCAATATTTAATTCCTTCACATTTATTCAGTTCAATGAAATCCATGCAAATGTGCTGAAATGGATACTGGGGCTCAGGTATTTGACCACTCTTTGGTCTAAACTGTCCCTGAGGGTTATACTGTGCACACACAGAACATGCTAAACAATTTTTTTTAGACTAGTTAGTGAAGCCAAAGACTGTGAATATCTTTTTGTATTATGTCTACCATCCCCACTGTTGAGCCGTGGTCATGGCTCAATATAGCTGCATATCGAAATAAGCTTTTTGGTAATACAAATAATCCTTCTGAGCAAGATATCACATCAACTTCGACAGGAAGTTTAATATCTTGCCTTGTCCATCTATATCAGTCTTCTTTATCCATCGGTTCTCTTTTCTCTTCAGCCTTCTACAACCTTCTCTTATTTCCATTTCTAACCAGTCTTTTACTTATAATCTGTCCATTTTTTAAATAATCTCTTCTCCTTGTACTTCCTAAATTACAACAAAATATCACTCGACACCAGGTTGAGAATCAATAATCAGGTTATACTTTATTCTTGCAAGAAGGAGCAGAGTTAAATCACATAGTTATCCCCAAAACTAAGTAAAAATGCCCTATAGTCTAACCTCGAACTATAAAACTCAATAGTTTTACCAAAACTAAGAAAAAATTGTCTTACAGTCCACTTTGGAACTATAAAACTCCCATAGTTTTCCCCAAAACTAAGTAAAAATGCCCCATAGTCGAACCTCGAACTATAAAACTCCCATAGTTTTCCCCAAAACTAAGTAAAAATGCCCTATAGTTTACCCACAAACTACGTATTTTAAAGTACTTTAGCTAAGTTTACCTGTCTTTCTAGGACTTTTTTTGGTATCCTCCGCGAACCAAGGTTTTGAAACCAAAACGATTCCTGTATTGACGTTCTCTCCCCGGGTCGGTAGTTCAAGGATCCGTCACTCCTCTCCTCTCCAGCGAAACCTGGCCCCCCTATTTTCCGAATTGCCTCTTTAAATGAAACGAGACTCTTTTCCAAGAGTCCGTGACCCCCCCCCCCCCCCCCCCGTGCGCACGATATCAGGCTCGTTATCAAGCTCGTTATCCGGAGAAGAAATTAGGTCTTGGATCCGGCTCGAAGGACCAATTATGTTAGGAAAATATCACTCAACACCGGGTTGAGAATCAATAGTCAGGTACTAATTTATTCTTGCAAGAAGGAGCAGAGTTAAGTCACTTACAAAGGATATGGCTCAACTCACACACCTGATGTATGCTGCTCCAAGGAGCAGGAAAAAACATCAAGCTTGTATAGTCTAAAGTGAGGAGGTAACAACAAAGTCGTAAATCGGATTGGTGTCGGGACATCTCTGGAAAGTCACATACTTCCTTCGGGCCACTGTTGCTCTTTGCCCCTCGACGAAGTGAGGAGACAAGAAGAATGCTTCCTCTCAACATGAATTATGCCCTGCCTTCTCCTATCTCAGAAGAGGCAGCTGCAAAGTCACACACAGTGTCAGTGCATTAAAACCCATAAGAGGAGACAACTTGCATTTTCTCCAACAGAAAGGGCAGATTATTTTCCGCTGCGTACTTTCAAATTCTAGCGCACTCGAGCTGGTTTCTCCATTCTTACCTTCTTACCCCGCCTGAAGAGCATTCCATGGAATATAACAAAGTGTTTCTGAAGTGAATTACCTACCCTACCTTTAAGTGAATTTGTGGCCATAGATTTCTCCTAAATGCAGCAGATGTTAGCATTGGAGAAATATGGAAGAGGATTAGAGCCACATGAGAAAAGTAATTTGGGATGTGACAAAAATAAAAACTTTACTTTAATCTCAGAACTAAAAAATAAAATCTATTTTGGTCAGATCTAAAAAAAAAAGAAAAAATCACCAGGCCTTAATCCTCTTCCGTAGATAACAACTAACTTTGTATATTTACACAATCTTTTTTTAATTTTTTGAAGTACAAAACACTGTTCTTTTGGTCTCTTCATCTTCAGGTGGTCTAGAGAGAGAAGCGTCCTGCTGGTGAAGTCTTTGGAGAGAAGTAAATGGGTCGAGATCCGACCGCTGCCACATGCCAAGAACTTCCCTGTATATTATGATGTAGGTCTGCCATTATGCTTTTTACTACAACAAGTACTTTAGCAGGGGTCTTTCCCAATCTTTCTAGCATTTCTTGTCTTTTATCTGGTGCGATTTTGCAATTTAGCCTGTCTTTGTGGTTTCTCCTGAAAGTTTGATCTGCACATTGTGATGTGGTTTTAACAGCATTACATTTCCTCCTGGCAGATATGTACCCAGATTTTGGAGAAAAAGAAATGCAACTACACCGGGAAATGCACCTTTGCCCACAGCCCGGAGGAGAAGGACATGTGGATGTATATGAAGAACAACGATTGTGAGTTATTGAAGTCGTGTTTTAGCATTGCACTCATCACATTTTTGGATTCACCATGAACTTTTACAAAAAGATCAACATTTAATTCCCCAAAACCAGAGATATTATTTTTCTATTACTTGCATTCCTCCTTATTTTACATACCTGTTGCCTTCATTACCACAACACATTGAGTTTTGATATGTTGTGCTAGTAGTCGCTAATGTAGCTTGGAAGAGCTAGCAGCAAGCAGAAGACTACTATTACAATTTGGGAATGTCTTGGAGACTATATAGTTAAAACTGAATAGATAATAGAAATTGCTTTTAACTTAGTTTTTCATTTTGACTGACTTAAGATAAGTGGTCCAAATGTTTGCTGAAAACGTGTGTAACTATAATTTCTTATCTCATTTAAATAGCATTGTGCCCGATCATTCCTTTGGGCCTTGATTTGTTGTCTGCTTCCCACTGAACATCCTCAAAGTGACCACAGATCTGTGTATTTGTACCTGTAGTGCACGACATGCAACAGATGTACGACATGTGGCTGTCATTAACTGCCAACAACCACCAAGCAAACGGAGCCGCGTTCACTCAGTCCACTTCAGAGGAAAAGTACATCGTCATGCCGACTGACTACGCTGAGCCAATGGTGGGTTCACATTTGATTTTCGAGCATTGCCACCAAAAAAAAAAAGGTCCACGTGTTGAGTGTTTCACATGACGATGGTTCCTCCTCTTTGTGTTTCAGACTGGCTTGTACTGCCGTCTGTGTGGTCGGCATAGTAACGGCGAGCGGCAGTGGCAGCAGCACATCTCGTCTGAGAAGCACAAAGACAGAGTGTTCAGCTGCGAGGGAGAAGAGGAGGCTCTGACCTGGAACTACCGCTTCCCTGGACCCTGCTTTGACCTCTGCCCCAAGTAAGACCACTGACCCTGGATCAGTTTTTGAATTGGACCCATTGGTGGAAGAAGTATTCAGATCTTATACTTAAAAAAGCCATCTAATGCTCATTTTCAGGTTCATATTCATATATATTTAGTGTCTCTACTGTGAGATGTTTACATGCATTTTTCTCATACTGCCTGTACTGCAGCACCTCTCTTCACCCTCTGTCTGAAACCAGAGCCCAGTCTGCTCTGATTGGTTAGCTGGCCGGCTCTGTTGTGATTGGTCAATAGCTTAAAGATCTAAATAGAAGCACAAGTGTTATTTAGTCCTTTCACTATGTTATGGAAGTAAACGAAGGAGTCCAATGGAGGTGTTTCAGGCAGGGAGGAGGGGGAGTGTGTGGGAGAGAAACTCCCTCAGCAGGGAACACAGGGATTTTAGCCTTTGCAGACCATTTACATGAAAGGGAAAACCCCAAAAAGCATAATAGGGCCTCTTTAAAGAAGATTAATTATTGATTTTTGGTTTCAAATGAGTGCTAATGTCGCTGTGTCTGCTTGAAGTGTAAATAATCAACTTTAGAAGTGTGTATTTAGTCGATGTTTACAGCTTGTGATGTTCATGTTTGACAGGTTGGATGGTGGCTGTCCTGAAGGCGTGAGCTGCGACTTCGCCCACAGCATGCAGGAGCTGCAGGAGTGGACCGAGAGGCGGGACTTCCTGCGGCAGAAGCTAGCCAAAGCCAGAGAAGACATGCTAGTCATGCCCGACGAGTTTGACTTCGGGAAGTTCAACTTTCTACTTCAGGACTGAGTAGATCTATTTCACGTTATGAGCCTTAACTGCCAAACTAGCCTGTCTTTTTATTCAACATGACCAAATCAAACTATCAGTGTTAAAAATGGCACTGCCAGAAGAGCCTTTCAAACATGCCATAAACCCCTTAATTTCAAAATGGTAAATATTTTATTTTTAGATGTTTCTTATCCCTGTTTTGAGAGCCACTTTTGCGCGTGTCTGTTCAATCAAACATCAGTAAAGAAAGTGCTGTGAAGTAAGGCTCATATTGGTGCCACTGTAAAAACGACACAGCAGATACAAACACACACCAGAATATTCAAAAAGGATCATATCCATACATGCAGCCTTTTCTTTGCTCAAACTAATGTGAAATTCACACAAATGTGTTGAGTTGTTTAGTTATTGTCCCTTATGTTGTGTCCTGTTAATAAAGGGAGTTTTATTATCAAGAGTGCGTTCAGACTGGGAGATTATGTGTATCAAAGTCTCAATAAAGCCATGTAACAAAACCAACACGTGTTTTTGGGTTGTATAATTTTGATTTAGTGTTTTAATGTGTTTGTTATTGTGGTTCAAACTAACCATCGGCACAGTCTGGTGTTGCAACATTGATGAATCTAACCCTAACTCTGGGACTGACAAGATGTTTCAAGTAAATGAAAAATAAACGTTATGTTGCACTGTTTCTTTTGTTAGACCTGTGAACTATTAACTTGTAATGCATTGAATATTTTCAGTGTGGTATTGCTACCAGTGGTGGAAAGTAACAGAGACAAGTACTCACACAACCGGGTCACCCTGGTTAACATGGTCAACCATGTATTTTTATGTGATGGTAATCCGAACTGTATACGGAGTAGAAGTACAGGAGCAATCTTGTACTTTTTTCACCAAATGCATTTTTTGTTACAAGTTATTTAGCTAAAGATTCGGATTTAAGATTAGATCAAATAAACCTTTTATTAATCACTGTAGGACAATTCAATGGGCGAGGCAGCAACGACAATAAGACACAAAGGAAACCGAGCATAGGGCAGGAGAGAGCACACAGGAATAATAACAGTTTACATTGAAATAACAAAATAATATGGTAAGACTGTATAAAACAGCATGTATATAAAAAATAATTATCAAATATAAGATAAACATATAAAGTATATGTGCAACTGTGCAAATCCACAGTAGCAAAGTAGGAAGAAACATATGGGGCAGGTTGATTTATTTATTAGTTTATTCAACAGAAATGCACCACAGGCTGACAGATGAACACCCTAAAAACAATTAGTTTGAATTAATAAACATGCAAAATAGATATTAACTATACTGGAAATGCTAATAAAAACAAACAAAACATGCATATTATATTGCAAGAAAATACTTTTTGCGGGGGTTTAAACCTTGATTGTGCAGCCTGATTATGGTTGTTTTTATTGGATAAGCTACCAAGCAGTTAAAGGTGAATACTTCTTCACAGCTGAAAATAAATACAAACTTCTGCTTTAAATCCATGTTTTATTACTGCATTACTCTTAGGTCACTAGATGGCGCTGGAGCTCGCGTGCAGCTGGCCTCGAGACTTCAGACTTTCCGTACACATGCTGCCGTGCGTGCATGGAAACAAATGTTCTCAGCTGAGCGGTGTTGTTGTTAGGTTCATGTTAGAGCCCGCCCCGTGCTCTCTCATTGGCTCCGCGGTGTGACTGACAGAGCCGTGCACCACTGTCATCCAATCGGCGTGGTCCAGAGGGGGCGTAGCTCCCCTCGCTCTTTGCTTGGACACATGCATGAATCCCCGTGATATGACTTGCTAGAAAGTTGGTTAAGTGACTGAAATCTGCTGCTGACTCATAGTTTGAGGGACTCTCACTCTGTTGGACGCTTTTTAGATTTCAGAAGATATTTCACCCGTTGCTCATCATGTCAACAACTAGCCACAATTTCTTCGGAGACAGGAACGAAGTGCCAGATCTGCTCAAATCCTTGGCTGAATATCCCTTCTGCTTTGCTGACTTTGTGGACACCGGTAAATCTCTTTTCCATTGTTTAATTGAGAAAAATAACATACTTTAAACGTGTCAAAGCGTTGTACTTGGTATTATATAGTTTGTATGTGCAAATTGAATCTACTATTCTACTTAAATATTTGGGTATTGAGTCATTATATGCTACTATAGCCAACTAAAGCTAATATTGCACTACTCCACTGCATTGATGTGACTAAACATATTAATTTACAAATAATAAACTAGTAGTATATAAATTAGCTGAAGAGATAACACATGTTTTCTGCCTTTCTTAACTTTATGTAGCAAATATGATTATAACTGCATTGCATCTGTGTAATAACATATACATAAATGAACCTTGTATCCTTAAAATAAGCTTAGCTTGACCACTTCACACATCACCGCTGATTACAATCCAATCAGTGTCCATTCTGCTGCTAATGGGTACTGTACTTCTGATACCTAAAGTAGTTTCTCTGCAAAAGTACTACTGAATAGAATTAAGAATGCATGACTAGTATTTTAACAATCAAACACTCTTGCATTGCTCTTTTTTAAAGTAAAATGTCCCATTACTACTCCAATATATGTATTTAAAGTTATTAGATCTACAGTGGACATCTTAAATCCAGGTGTATGATCTACTGCTAAATTGATCATAACAATAGGATTAGATGGTTTCTGGTTTCTCTATCTCATTCACTCCTTCTGCTGGAGTCAGGAACTTGTATTGATTACTGAAGTACGATGGTCCTGTTATGTTGAAGTTCACCCTGTTGCAGCCTTAAGCCTATAAGTGAAAGTGTGTCAGCCAAAAAACTGCAACAACTGATGTAACAACCCTGAAACAGCCTCACTCTCAGTTTCATCACATCATTCGTCTCTTTTTGCACCCTGTTCTTCTTGAATACTCTCTTGCGTTTCTTGGCATTTGTATCTGATATTTGACAGTAGCAACAAAAGGAAAACACAAGTTGGTACATGGTGACATGGACCACCTGGCCTCAGGGGTGCCCCTATACTGTAACATATCTATAACATTACTGTCTACATACATACATTGTCTATGTATAAACAGTGACCCTTTGTAACACTGAAAACCAAACTACTTTACTCGTATTCGCTATGTCCTACTATGCTACTATTCTCCAAATGGATCTTTAAATGATAAAAACTGTATAGTATTAACTGACTAAATGATCCCATAAACTCGTTGTATTCCAATTAAGAATTTGAATACCACTCTATAAAACACTCAAGGGCCCTTCAGGGCAGGGTTAATAGTATAGGCCCCGGGTAAGACATGTTGGGATTGAGATTCAACATTTAAGAAGAATCTGAGATGTTGTTTTACTTCTTTGGAGCCTCGGCCATGTACAAGTTACACTGTATACTACATACTTCTTCAGCACGTTATTTTTAAGTGGTTGTCTCAAGTGTGTGTGTGTGTGTGTGTGTGTGTGTGTGTGTGTGTGTGTGTGTGTGTGTGTGTGTGTGTGTGTGTGTGTGAGTGTGTGTGTGTGTGTGTGTGTGTGTGTGTGTGTGTGTGTGTGTGTGTGTGTGTGTGTGTGTGTGTGTGTGTGTGTGTGTGTGTGTGTGTGTGTGTGTGGTACGGCCTTGGGGACTCGCACTACACTTATGACTCAGTATTTCTAAAATCATGACCTAGTGTGTCAAAGGGTCTAACAGTATTAGGTTGTAAACAGCCTTACATGTAACATGGTTGACTCAAAAGACAATGTTTGCAATCACTTTATATATTCCCGATTCCTCTACTCTTAAATGATCAAATCAAGGGATAATTGCCCCCAAAAAACATTTGCATGGAGTTTAACAAGATTTTGCACATGTTTAGAAGTTGCTCAAGTAGGACCAACTCACCACCATGTAAAGATGCTGGTATTTTCTCTACCTGTCTAACATTCATCAATAGATAAGAGAGGAGTGTTGACAAAACACAGTGAGATCTTCAGTCCCCTCTGTGTTTAAACTGCTGCAGGGTGGTGACTCGCGAATCTGTAGACAAACATAAAAGAACATGGTGTTCCTGAAGCCAAACATCCTGCTGCGAGGGATGTGCACGTACATGTCATATTTTGTTGTTGCACTGGGAGCTTTTGATGCAAGATTTAATAGCATAATAATGGCAATAACAATGTGGATTGACACATGTATTAAATTGAATGTTATTTATCATTTTGGAAACATTTGGTCGAAATATGATATTTTTGTTAGAAAATGAGACACTTGGTGGTTACAGGAGGTATTTTTTAGGCAGAAGAACTCTGTTACCTCTGGATGCCATGCCTGCTCCAGTTCGTGCCAGCATGTGCCAGATATCGGAAGCCACGCCCCCTGACAGATTGTACATTCAAGTGAGCACGAGGGGCGGGGGCACGTGTTCTGCAACGAGTATCTCTTTTTGGAGGATGTGCGAGTGACAAAAAGACTTCGTTGTTTTGATTAGGGTGTATCAAGGGTGAACGAGTGCATATGTGCCATTTAACGTGTTGTCATGACACAAGTGTGCTCATGGGAGATGTAGTTTGCTTCCGTTGGAGGCTGCTTTTCTGCAGCTTGTATGAGTCTAATTTAAAGATGTTAATGATGGCTGCACATGTTTTATATATATATTAATTTCCATGTCGAGGATTTTCTGATGTACAACCACGCTACAGACAAAGAAGTTTATTAAACTGTAGCCTATTAATCGAGTCATTTGCAAGCCTTAGCCTTTGAGCCACTTACTTTCAATCAATAACATTGCATGGTGTAAATACAGTATACAATACAAATAAAATGTATTGACAAAAAAACAATCATTAACAACAGAGTACGGTTATATTCAAGCAACATAAATAAGTCAAATAATTTGAAATTACAAAATGTTTTCTATCAAAAATACTCCAGCTTTGATTGACACTAAATGAATAACGTGTATTGATATTGCTTTGAGTTGAATCCAGCTCTGTGGCACAATTGTTGAACTGAGGAAATATGTTTCAGCCTCAATGTCTTTCTAGAAGAGCAACAATGCAATACACTGTAATACACATTAACATGGGCAGCACTGCGAACCAATCGGCTTCTACTATTGCTCGAGTGCGCGGGGCTTGCAGCTAATGAATATCCAATGAGTGCGCTCGGTGGGCACAGAGAACAAGGGGCTTGTGTAGTGTTTGTTTTTGCATCCTTAAATTGTTTTATATTAACAAACAGTCCTGAAAGCAGCACTTAGTGGTGGATCATAGCGGATATTTTTTTGCGTTTTTCGCATCCCGCCTGGTGGAACGTCGCCCCCTGTCAGGGAACAATGTCTGGCAAAGCTGCGGTGACAGTTGTGCTGAAGCCTGGGGGCAACAAGGCTCCAGAGGCTCCGCAGAAATCATTCCCTTTTGTTTTAAAGAAGATCATGGACATTCCTCCCCCTAACATCCTGGAGGAAGGCGAGGACGGTAAGATCGAAATGCAACAAGAAACAAAAACGAGCGCTCCTTTTGTTTATGTCTACGGATTTGACCCTATTAACCTAACTGTTTGTGCACAAATCCATGCAAAGGGCTGTTTATTTGCATTAGGATGAAATAATCAGGCCACATTAGGATTCTCACTGCATACTGAAGCCTATATGTTGCACGGTGCCAGTTGTATACAAAAAAGAACAACAAGTTCTAACTCCTTTCTAATGCCCTGCAAGCATCGCACACACACTGTGAAGAAACCATGGAGAAAAGGGAGATGTTGGCTTTTTGATTAGACATTTTAGTCTGGTGTGTAATTGGGTCAGCAGTGTGTGTGGTGGTGTTTTGTGTGAGGTGGTGCATGTGTGGGGAAAGCGGTGCTCATTGTTTGTTTCCTGTGCCTTTCCTCGTCTAATGCTGGTTTCCTCAAAGCCTTGTTTAGTGTTTAGCGTTTAGTCTAGGATTTCACTTTCAAACTCATTCACACAGTCTTTGATGAAGCCAATTTTTTTTCTCAGACACTGCCACCACGCCCCCTTTTTCACCATCATATGCAAAGGGATTCTCCTCACCTGTCTGATCCTCTCCAAATCACCATCAGAATACCTTTATTCGTCCAACAGAGGGGACATTTACATTGCAACAGCAATAATAAAGAGCAATATCCAAAATAATAATTAAGAGGCATGCATAAAATATCTAAAATAAAAATAGTAATTACACACATTTCAAAATACACATCCACTTCCAGTAACACTATAAGTGTAGCATGTATAGGGTGTGATATCAGCCATGTACGGCTGCTCGATTATGGCAAAAATCATAATCTCGATTATTTGAGTCAATAATTGATATCACGATTATTAAAAACGATTATCCATTTACTTTGAAAACATCCATTTTTTTGAGAATTTTTTTTTGAACAGTATGTTTTTAACAGTTGAAAAAAAAGAAGTAATAATAATCGTTGCAAGCCATAATCGTAATTGCGATGAAAAAAAAAAACGATTAATTGAGCAGCCCTACAGCCATGTGATAGTATTGCAATTATATGAGTTATTTACAGATGTATTACTGTTGAACTGAAGGATAGCAGCCAATATTGGTATTAATTATAAAGTGAAAAATTGTCATTGTGCGCACAAAGAACCCTTTCACGCAGCCATTTAATTATTATCCTCTTGTGTTATTGCAGAAATAGAGAAGGAGAAGCTGTGCTCCGTTGTGGATGGAGGCGGGGCAGGAGCAGCCAGTGCTGGAGGAGGAGGAGGAAGAGGAGGAGGAGAAGGAGGAGGAGGAGGAAGAGGAGGAGGAGAAGGAAGCGTTGTTGTTGCAGGTGCTGGTGGAGGTGTTTCAGCCTCCTTAACCCCTGCCATTTGGGACAAGACCATTCCCTACGATGGGGAGACCTTCCACCTGGAGTACATGGACCTGGACGAGTTCCTCCTGGAGAACGGGATCCCTGCGACCCTGGAGGAGGAGGAGCTGCAGAAGACTTTAGCCTCCGTGGGAATCAAAGCCAAATTCCTCCCCAAGGTTACTCCAACAGCTTCTTCTACTACGACCACGACTCCTGCCGTCGCCCCCGTCCCCGCCTCGGCGTCTTCCCCCTCAGCCTCCGCCACCTCCACTGTCACCTCAGAGCCAGAGGAGCCGGTGACGGTCACTACGCTACTACCGGCAAAGATAGAAGAAGAAGAAGAAGAAGAAGAAGAGGAAGAAGAGGAAGAAGAAGAAGAAGAAGAGGAGGAAGAGGAGGAGGAGGAGGAGGAGGAGGAGGAAGGGGAAGAGGAAGGACCAGAGGAGGAGACGTTGTGTCAGGAAGTCAAAGTGGAAGTGAAAGAGAAAAAAACAGGTGAGAAATAGAGATGTTGTATTTTATTTTTGGATATACACTTCCTTTGCTTCCTTTAGCCACTTAGACACCTTTCATCCTTTCATAGACATTTTTAACACGTTATATTTTATGTTGTGATGACTTGTTTACCTGAAACGCCTCCATTGGACTCCTTTGTTTACTTCAGGAACAAAGAGACATCACTTTGTAAAACTGGCGCTCCTATTGGCTAGCACTCCAACACATTGTACGTGATAGGCTAAGCGCCGAGGGATCTCTAAGCTGTTGACCAATCAGAGCCGGCCAGCTGACCAATCAGAGCAGACTGGGCTCTGGTTTCAGACAGAGGGTGAAAAGAGGTAGCACAGGCAGTATGAGAACAATAAAGAGCTTTTTGAACATTAAAGCATGGAGACATGTCCCAGGAGAGACACTGCATACTGATATGAACCTCAGACAAAGCATTATATGTCTTCTTTAAGTTCTGTGACTAACAGCAATCATTTGTTTCAGCTCTATGTAGTTGTTTAGGTGTCTTTGTATAGGTGCGGTAGTGTCTTATTCGCTCTTGTCTTGTAGATGCTGGGATAACATAAACTAACATTACACATGAGGTCACAGACCTTTGAGCTCATGCTATAGCTCTTATTGTGTTTGTCTCATGGCCAGCGTGCGGTCTATTGCACATCACTGTTGTGTAGGACCCTGCGACTAAAAGCAGACATTTACAGTGCTATCTTGAGAAAGAAACACATTCCCTGTTGAACAATCTATGAGCAAAAGACACAGAGTGTGCAAACAAAATTACAAAGTTTGTCTTCTGCCTTCAACAAAGCTCACTTTGTTTGACTTTCACTACCCAGAATATTGTTGGTGAGTTCTCGTGAGAATACTTGACAAGTCACATTGACTATATAAACATCTGGTGGTGGAAGCAGTGAAATACGTTTACTCAAGTACAATTTTACGGTACTTGTTCTATCGTCTTTTTATGTTACTCGATACTACACAACATTTTAGAAGTGAATATGGTACTTTTTACTTCATTACATTCACTATACAGGTTACTCTATTTATTCACCTCACTTAAAAACTTAACAAGGGAGAAGGAAGATTATACACACAATGCTTAAACACAACAATAGATCAACAGAAAAAATGACAGCACAAGCTAACCCTCTGTCATCCGCACTCAACATCAAACAGGTGACTTATATAACCAAACCACACCCATGTGACAATTACCGTAAGCTCAACAAACAATTAAAAGTGACGTAAACAAATAATAATAATACAAATAATGAACTTGGGCTAAGTGGCGTTATGGCACCTACAGTATTGTTCCATGATGTCTGGCTGAGTCTTACACTGCACTACCTTAGACCTATGGAAACCATTGATGATCCCCAAGGACACACTTTGACATGTATGCAGGGGGTGGGATCGGACAGGTAACCCCTGATTTGCCATATATGTAGTATTTTGCTTTATTGGAGTGTCCTCTTTTATATCCAAGCTAACTTTGTATCTCGGTACCCTGCAGAGCGCCGCACCCCCTCCCCCGTGGACCCCGAGGCCATGGAGGTGGACATTAACTTCCAGCCGGACCCCACGGACCTGGTTCTGTCCAGCGTGCCGGGGGGGGAGCTGTTCAACCCGCGCAAACACAAGTTCTCCGAAGAGGAGCTGAAGCCCCAGCCCATGATCAAGAAGGCCAAGAAAGTGTTTGTTCCCAACGAGCAGAAGGTAGGCGTATTTATATAAAGAAAACACGTTTATTCATACCAAAGCTGACGACTGTGAGACCTAGAAATAATCATTTTAGATCATTTTACTTTATTGATCCAAATTTGGGAAATTGTTTTTGTTACAGCAGCATGTAAACAATGCATTTAACAAACATTTAAAATACTCATAAACATTACATCTATACATATCTCAACATTACAAACATATATCTATTGAGTAACAATACTCAATAAACAAAGTACTCACATTTTTTTAATTACATTTAAAAGCAATAATGTAAATAATAGTGGCTGCACAATTTGTATTTTTAATATAATATATATATATATAATATAATAATAACACCATTTTAAAAACAATATGTTGACATTATTTCATTTTATTTTTATTTAAGATCAATTTTGTTGAAATTTTGTTTAATGATCCAAATTTTGGAAATGCTTGTGTTCGAGCAGCATGTATACATTGCATTTCACATGAGTAACACATTGATTGATTATACATATCACCATACACATACTTAGAAGCATGGTGACATAATCTTTTACACCAAAAAGGACAGCTAAGTGTGACTCAGGGGGTCTCGGTGGTCTCGTCCTGCATGGTGAAGATTAAAGCGTTTGCTAACAGAGCGGTGGATTAGAGATCAAAGAAAGGGGGGGATGTTTTCACAACACAGATGTTCGTTTGTTTCAAATCCCTTTGCTAATATCAACTCTACTGCTCACTTTCTCTCTCGTTTCCCCGCAGGATGACAGATACTGGTCCAGGAGGAAGAAGAACAACGTGGCGGCGAAGCGTTCCCGTGACGCGCGGCGGCTGAAGGAGAACCAGATCACGGTGCGCGCCTCCTTCCTGGAGCGGGAGAACGCGGCGCTGCGGCAGCAAGTGTCCGAGCTGCGGAAAGACTGCGGACGATGCAAGACCGTCCTGACCCGATACGAGGCCAAGTACGGCCCGCTGTAAACAACTCATTAACACCAAAAACATGACGTATCAATGAGACAAAAAGCAGAACTCTCTTCCCCGCAGAATTCAACACGGACACCAACCACCAAGGGAATCTAAATTTGCATCTTCGCCGAGCTCCGGTCCATGTGTCGAGCTCCGGGTGTGTTTTCCCGACGCGAGGTCCGGAGGTTCGGACACACACTGGCAGGCGGCGAGGCTTCGTGATGGAGCGGGGGCCGCAGGAGGGCCTGTGGAAGAGCGCCTGGCTCCTACACACTCAGAGAGGAAGATTGAGGACACTCCCGTGGTCAAACACACAGAAAAGTCAGGAAATCTGAGCAAAGCGGTACAAATGAATCACAAATCAGTTTTTTAGAACTGCACAGCACTTATTCTTCTTAGTGGACCAAAGCATGTCAGTTTAGAAGTCCTGTGTTCAGTGTGGTGCACACTTTACGTCCCTCAAGTTTCCTCGTGTTTGTGTCGTGTCTGTACTCCCTTTTAAACACTCCAGCTAAGACGATAGGAGCAGATGATGAAGGAGCAGGAGAAAGAATCAGGTACTTCCAGAGGGAGGAAGCAGAAAGGAGGAGAACATGAGTAATTCACTCACAGTTCTTCCACATCAACACAAAATCTCTTTGTGTATGTAGTCGTGTCCCTGGGCCACAGTGTTTAAATCTACCGTATAACACCATGGGAGACACATCGATTTTTTATTCGGGGGAAAAACATGCATGCCCTACAATTTAAAGCTACTGTGATGTGGTTTCCTTTTTCTACTGACCTCAGATCAGCTTCCAGAGACCTCACAGGATAAGACAGGTTTCCTTTGAAAAGATGATTATAGAAAGAGAGATGTATTTCTTGTAGGTTAAAGGCATATGTCTGATGGGCCCTCAGCAGTGGGGGGGTATGCTCATGCGTAGGAGAGTTTATTTTACTGCACACTGCAGGTAGAGGGCGCTAGAGCCTCCGCCTGTCTGGTCTAATGTAGTGACAGCTGGATTTTATTTTTTTAAAGATTTAACCAAGCCCAAAGTCGACTGCTTCGAAAACAAACTGTTGTAAATATGGTTCTTTATTTACTGAGATTCTGTCTCTATAAGCTCGATATTATTCCTATATTTGCCAAATGAGTGCTGTATTTATTCTGATGGTAATAATGCATCTGTTGATTTTGATGTATGTGTCAGATCATTTCCTTTGAGGAACAATACTTCTATAATGAAACCATTGCAGGGAAATCAAAGGGTAAACTGTGCTTTTGGATGTTTAAACAGATTTATATATAGTTTTATTGGTTTTGTTTTGTTTCTATATATATATATATATATATATACATTCAGCATGTGTCTGAACACAGAGAAAAGACACTCTTATTTACCTCATCCAACACTTCCTATTTTAAACGATATAACGTTTAGCAGGGTTGGAAGCAGAAAGCACATAAAGCAGCTTATTTCATTTGGCAGAACTCCGAGTGGATGCGTTGGGTTGCTGAATTTCTAAATTATTGAATAGATTTCAGACTGTTATGGGACTCGATAGCTCAAATGTCTTTGGCTGATGCACATGTCGTGCTCGGTTTGGCTTGTGCTCATAATCGCCGTAATAATCTTGGAAAGAAAAAAAAATGTGGCAATAATACTCTGTTATGTAATGCTCGTTTTATTTCAGTGATGTATGTAAACGTATTATGATGTACTGAATAGACATGCCCCAAAGTCATTTGTGCTTCCAGTTTAGATCCTCTGTAGTCCAGGATCCTAATGCATGAAACCCAGTGACCTGTCTTTGTTATTCCGCTGAATATTTCACACAAAGTGTACTTATGTCTGTAAACCATCACTGAAAACTCCATATGTTTTTGGATGGGTACGTTGATGGTCTATTGTACAGTTCTGTCAGAAGTTTGCTATGATCTCCTGTGTTTACGACTTGCATAGCGCCACCTATCCTCGTGCAGCAGTGCTTGACCTTGGGGCGAACATCAGCAGGAAACATCTTTTGATCACTGTGTGGATTGTTTTCTATTAACTAAACATTGATCTATATCTAGATACACTGGTCTGCTTTTGATTTTGTGTGTTCTTGTTTCCTGACGATTTCGTGACATTTCTTAGCAACGTGTTTATGTTGCTTTGACTGAATTGTATACATCAAAGTAGGTGATGAATGCAACCGTTTAGTTATTTTTTTAATTAAAATGTTCTACAACAGCAGCCAGGCTGATGAAAGAGCAGTGCAGTGATGACGTATATTTGTAGGCTGACCCTGAAGTTAGCATCGCAAGGGCCAAGGGCTCCCTCGACAAAAATCCAATGGGATTTTTTCATTGGATTTCAGAAAATAAGATCTGTGGTAATCACATTTTTATGATTAAGACGTTTGGTTTAGCAGGAAAATCTCCACATATTAATTTAAAAAAATGTAGGAATAAATGCAATCCCCAGAAGTAAAAATAATAAGGAACTTCCCGTCACCACTTGATGATGATTGATTGATTGATTGAAAAGTTTATTAACAGCTTGTATATTGGGTACAGTACAGTACAGCTCAAAACATACAATTGTTAAGGGGATGCAGACCAGAGAAAGACTTTCGTCTTGTTTACATCAGGGTCCCCCATTTCCAATTCATCAACCACTGCCAAGCTAAAGGCGGCTAATATTCGGTGTGATGTTTAGTAGTCTGATTTAGTCACTTGTATGTTAGCAACCGTTGTTTTTATGACACATAGAAGCTTCAGACATTCAGCAGTGATGTATTTAGTGACGAAAACATTTGAAAATCTCTTTATCTTGTGTTAACCACAGATTTTATTTCAGGTTAAAACACATTTATAAAACCATTGTCTTGGAGATGAGGGAACCAGATGTAGTGAAATGTCCTGGTATAAGGCCACATTCCTGCACAACTCTATCGGTACAGGCAGAGGCGGACTGGGACTAAAAATCAGCCCGGGACTCTCGACCGGCCCACTTCGGTACCGCTAGTTATACCGCTAGTAAATTGACAACGTGGGGTGCTAGTGACTGACTTATCCGAGCGGCCCACTTCGGTATCGGCCCATCCGTCCCCAGTCCGCCACTGGGTACAGGCCAAGAGATTATTTTAGAAGACACAAACACGGATTCTTTAAGTAGCCTACTGGATACAGTATGTAGCAACGTTTCTTCATGCTAGTAATTCTCAATTCTGCACATTTTAATTTAGCTGGCGATAAAACCAATAGGTAATGAAGAAAGCAGCAGCAGTTAAGATCAGCAGCTCGGTCGCCTCCTACAGACAAAAACAGTAGGCTACTGGCGTCTTTACCTGAGCACTAATTTAGGAACAAAGTTTTACAACAGCGTTCTTTTCCTTAAAAGGAGCCATTTACTTTGTGTCTGTTGGAGGTTTGAAATATAAACTCTATTATCGCCAGTTAGTTAAAAAAAATAACACATTTGTTTCACAGCAACATCGCCCAGAGCATGCTTAAAATCAGCATTTCAATATTAGGAATTAGAGAATAAAAGTGTTTACTGACATCTATATTTGCTGTGTAACAAGTGTCTCATACAAAAAGCTTATAATAATTGCAGCTGTAATACTTTACCTGCAGGTAGCACAGGTGTACAGGCCTTGGCACTAATGAGCTGTTTTCTAGCCTAAAACGGTTGCTGCATCATAATAATGACTGTTTGCTATTCAAAGTAGCTTTAAAACACCTGGAAGAATATTTAAAAGTCCATTTATTTCTAAGCTGTTGTGATTTGGTTTATTTCCCCCCTTTTTTATATAAACATGATTTTTGTTACGTGTTTTTGTATTGTCCTAACCATGAAGGATGCAGTACTATGTCCTAACTGTATCTTGTATCATGCAATTGAAAATAAATGAAGATTTCATGACTCGTTGGCTCTTTTGCTTGACCTTGCCTGAGTCATCAGCCAGCTGCGGCAGATGTAGCAGTGCCGAGAGATGAAGAGACAAAAGAAAGCAGCAGTTTGGTGCACAGATGAAGACGTTTTCTCCTAGTTTTTTAACCTAACCTTGATGCATATGTTCAAATACACAATCCCCCATGATTTTCCTTCGACCAGTTGTTTATTTTACAGCCCCTCCATTGGTCCTGCTGCTCATCAGTATTCCAGAGGAGTAGGAGATGTTGCGTAATGATCACATCGACACACTGGGGAGCAGCGTTGCGTAACAGCAGCTTCAAAGACCAGCAGGATGGGGGTGTGTGTGAGTGTGTGTGAGGAGGAAAGAAAATCAAAAAGGAGGGGCTCTGGGAATTAGGGAGGGGTGGGGGACAAAAGGGAGGAAAGGATCAGGTGTTTGAAAAGGATGGAGAAGAAGGAGAGGGAGGGAGAATTGGAGAGGGGTGCAAACAAGATGGACATGGAAAGATGGAGAACAGGGATGCAGCTTGAAACATGTGATCAGAGGGAGGGAGGGATGCAGTGCGTGGGCGAGCAAGACGTGGAGGAGAGCCAAGGAGGAGCCCAGCCATGCATGTTAATGTCACACCACTGCATGTTACTATACAGCGTTCACAGAGAGCGCTCCATGATTACATTTAATGTAATATCTGCTGGGACCAGCTGAGGTGGGCGGGGAGCAATCTGGATCCTCACCATTTGAGAATTTCAGCTTTGTTTTGAATTATTGATCAAACATCACTTGAGTTTGTTTACCGCCACAAAGCTCAAACTGAGGCTTCTCACAGGAGCTCAGGGGATCAGCTTTGATCTGCAATATGTTCAATATTAAAACCGAGGTGAACAGTGATGGAATATAATGAAGTATATTTACTAAAATAGTACATTGTTCAGGTACTTTTAGTAAGGATTTTCCTTTTATGCTATTTTATATATCTACTCCACTACATTTTATAAGCCAATATTGAGTTTTTTAATCCACTACTATTTATTTTACAGGTTTAGTTACATTACAAATGCACATTAATAGATACCTCAAAAATATAAATAGACTAATAAATTAAAATTGATATATCGTTATAAGTTAACTGACTCCATTGGACTCCTTTTGTTTACTTGCAAAAGATAGTGACATCACTATGTAACACTTGCACTTCTACTGGCTAGCGCTCCAACACTGTGTACGTGATAGGCTAAGGGGCGGGACATCTCTAAGCAGTTGACCAATCACAACAGAGCCGGCCAGCTAACCAATCAGAGCAGACTGGGCTCTGGTTTCAGACAGAGGGTGAAAAGAGGTGCTGCAGCACAGGCAGTATGAGAAGAATAAAGAGCTTTTTGAACATTAAAGCATTGAGACATGTCACAGTAGAGACACTACATACAAATGTGAGCCTAAAAATTAGTATACTACTTTTTGGGGTATTACTTTTTGACATTTATACAATTTAGTATTGCTACTTTCACTTAAGACATCCAGGTACTTCTTCCACCACTTGAAATAAGTATGTCATGCAACACTATTCCTCCACCACAAACAATGAGGATGACACAATGATCTTATGTTCCATGCTTGTTTTTTTGCCAATCTGTTTATTTTATTACAAACTTAAAAAAGAATCTGATACAATAAGAAACTGCAGTAGTAACTCCCCATTCCCGGGGGTGGGGCAGCACAGAAAACAGGTCATTGCATTTCAGTAGTGAAAGATTCATTACATACAGGGTGTACAGATCAGATACAAAATAGGAACAAAAATAATAAAATACAGGCAGGAAAGAAAGCACTATATTTATACATCTGAACTTTTAATTATATTTATTTGTACTCTTAAATGTTACATTTTTTACATAGAAAATAAACTTCTTTTATGACAATGCAATATTCCAAAGTGCAAAATAAAACGCACACATCGATATAAGCAAACGGACATCAGAATACAAAATTCTTGTTTTTCCTCCTTAATAACGTTCAACCCTGATTGTTGAATGGCCTGCGTTTGGAGTGCGTTTAGAAAAGCGTGAAAAAACACAAACCAGCATTTACTCTTTTACAGTCATCGTCACATCCTCAGAGGAGCCCGATTTGTATACAGACGAAATTTAACAACACCTCGTTTGCTAAGAATAATCTCACAAATATGAAAAAAAAATGGTCACTTAGTCATTTTGGACATGCATGTGACTGTCATGTTTAAACACAAAACAATTCTGTTTCCCTTATTTATTATCCGCAGGCCATCTCAACCAGGGTGTAGCCTAATAAACAGATCACATTCACAGCACATTCATTTCCTTCATCCTTTCCGTAACACTGTCTTCTCATTGAGACGATATACTGATTTTTGTATTTTTTTTCCCGGGTGCAGAGAGGTAGAAACCCCTTAAATCCTTCAGGGTAATTTAAACTATGGCATTACATTGCACTGGAGAAGAGCGAGCGTCTGTGTAAGCAAAGACAGTCTGGGATATGGCTATAGTACCAGGACCAAAGGACCTGGGGAGAAAGGGAAAAAGATGAAGTGAGACAAAGTGAAATGTGATGGGATATATAATATAAGGGGGCGTTTTGTTCTAGTAAATATGATTTATCTGGGTTAGGTGCTTTCGTAGCAAACAAAAGAAGTCAAGGAGTGTTAGAGAGTAGTGTTGGTTGGATGGGAGTAAAACAAAAACTAAATGTAGGAAATCTCACAAAATGAATTGTGATCCTAAATAAGTATTGAATTTACAACAAAAAAAAGGAAAAGAGGGAAGGACTTGGCCTTGAATATATCTGAAATGTAAATTGTTTTGTTTAAATACATTTCTATGGGAAGTAGAGTAGACGTGATTATTAACTAAAGTAGGAAAAAAGATAAGTAACTTGTAGGGAATGTAATAAATATGTAGGGGATTCACCAAAATAAATGGACATTTCACTTAAGAATAACTCCGAAATGTGGATCGTTTGTCTAAATGCATTGCCTATTGGGGGTAGTGAAAATGTGTTTAAATAAAGTGGGGAAAAATGAATGGTACTTTTAGCTCGAAGGATAAAAGACAAGCAGGGTAACTAAATACGTAGGGAATTGACAATAGAAGAAAAAAAAGGGAAATGGACAATAACAAATCTGAAATGTGTAATTTTTGGTTTCAATGCACTGCCAATGGGGAGTAGTGTTGTGAGACTGCCCTGGGAGCACGGAACAAAAGTGAAATCAGCCATCTTTCCTACACAAACCCTTTGTAAACATTCACATCTTAAACTTCAAATCCGACTTGAAGAATGAATACATTTACCCGTCTTATTAGACAAATGCCAAAAAGGTACAAGGTACAATACACATTCAATACTTTATTCTGTACATCTTTATTTTTGTCTCGGTTTGCATATATTCACGTTATTTTCTGAAAAAATAACCTCGGCATGTAAGAAACTAAACAAATAAATCTGAACGTAAGAACTTTGTATATATACATATTTCCTGGACTTGTCATGTCTTTACTCGTACAAATGTCAGTGATCATTTTTGCAGAAAAAAACAAAAATATATAGAAATAAATTACAAAACAATATAAATGCATCTTTCCCCTCACAATCATAATGACATTTACAGACCTCCCCACCCATCCCCTTGAAACAAAAACAAAGAAATAAAATCTTCCATGCATATGACAAGATGTCACGTTGCAAACCCAGAGTCAAGGGTCCTCATTAATAGGTTTCTGGAAACATTCAAATAAACAGCATCTCCTCAATCTTGCATCTGCACTGTTTGAATCTCTAAAGCATTTCATGGAGGCTAAAGGAACGATGTAGCGCCTCAGAAATAAAGTGCTGCTCATCTGAGAGCTACCCCTCCCTGCAGAGACTCACCAACAATCACATGGACCCGGCTGGTAAACAAACCATTGTTAGAGACGTGCAGCAGACTTAAAATCTAACCAATAAAAGCAGCAGACCGATTGAGGATCACTCATCTGTATGAATCTTTTGTCAGCAACCAGAGGAGAAGAGGAGAATTTCAAGAGGAGGGAGAGAATGGTTGGCTTCAATACCATTTAAGCTCACGGCAAACGTGTTCTGGGTTTTAAATCTCTCCACAGCCTGGATAACACCGAGGCGAAAGAAGCCTCTAGCTGCTGCTCTCCCTTTCACTTCCTTCTTCGTGCAGAGGAAAAGCTCTCCCTCAAAGTCATGCTAAGCCATTTATCACAATGCCTGCTGCATTCTTCTTCACCTTCTCACACGACCGCCTGCGTGTGTGCACGTATGAAAGCATCATTTACATCCCAGTGTGTTAAATTGAGGCATCAACGCTCGGTTAAAGTCTTAAAATGCAAACCCGTTTCTCCACCAAGGTTTCCCTGACCTTCCTAGCTGCAGTATCCCCCCTGACAGATGCAATACATTCCCCTACATCGCTCCTTTACTCCCCCAAGCTGCCTTTCTGCTCACTCCACTGCTCTCGCTTCATTTAAACCCGTGTCATGTACACACATCCCAGCTGACGACAAACTGCTAGTGGAGAGGGCCCACAATCGTACAAACAATGGGTCTCTCCATCACGCTGAGCCACAACAAAACAGAGCAGCGCCACACACACACACACACACACACACGCACGCACACACAGCAGACCCCCCCCTTCTCTGTATTTGTGGCAAGTAGGGCAGAGCAGATTGCAGAGCAAAGTGCTGAGCTTTCCACAGCCGTCGTTCCCTGCAGGACTTGGCGAAGAGCTTCTTTCACAGCATGACAGTGCAGTGCAAAAGTGGAGCTACACTAGAGCCGGGTCCATTAAACCACAAAACAAAAACAAGTCCTTAACGTTAACATTCAATGCAAAGGAATAAACATAAAAGCGATTGGCAACGACTCAAACGTAGAAAGGAACCCACCCCTCCCCACCCACTCCTGTCATCAAAGCAAACGGACGAAAGCAACGAATGAAAAGATAGGGCGGGGATTGGAGGTAACAAACTACATTTCATTATTCAGTGGACGTGGTACTTTTTAAATCCTCGTAGTAAAACTAATTCTCAACGCGTATTAGTATCGGAACAATTTGTTAGAAAAAAAATATCTGGAGCGTCATTTTTCAGACCCACCTCGGGACAACATTTCTTTTTCGTTACAAATGAAGGCTTTAGTTGGCCAGCACCACCGGCTGGAAGGACTGGCTGGGGTATTGCAGGTTGTAGCTTCCTAGACCCTCCACAAACGGGGGCTTCTCCATGTAGGGGATTCCCCCGCTGCTGCCGATGATGCCAACGCTGGGGGGCGGAGGAGGGCTAGAGAAGGGGTCAAAGGTCGGATGGGAGTGTGGCGGCTGGAACGGGCTGACGTGAGGCTGCATGGGCTGGGAGTCAGCATCGAAGTAAAGGGCGCCCGGCGATCCTGGGTACACGAACTCTTTGGCGTTGGGGGAGAGCTGGCTGGCGATGGGAGCGCCTCCGAGGGAGTGCAAGGACAGAGAGAGAGGCTTGTGCTTCAGCAGGTCCGGAGCCAAGATGGCGGTGGGGGAGTGGGTGAGCATCCTCTGAGCAGGGGGGAGGATGGAGACATTGGAGCCAGTTGTTGACCCGGCACCGCTGCACTTCTTCATCTTGGTCGAGCCAAATTTGGTGGCGGCGAAGCTGGCGGTGGTGAAGGTGATGGGCTGGGGGCGGGCGGTGGGGATGGAGGAGGGCGGCGGCTGCTGCTGAGCGGAGAGGTAGGGCAGGCCGCCGCTGGGGGGGGAGGGGGTGGAGGTGTTGGAGGAGTGGGCAGAGGGGTCGGGGGGCGTGCTGGAGCTCGGGTAGCTGAAGAGGGCGGTGGACATCGGGGTGGGGGAGCTGGAGAGAGAGGGCATGAGGGCGGGCGACGCCTGGCTGCCGATCGGAACGAACACCTGAGCGTCCGGGTTGAACCCCAAACTCTTGGCCTCCTCCGCCTCTGAGTCTCCTTTAAGGAATCAGAAAGAGGTTTTATTGACAAGAACGTTTACACATACGAGGAATGTGCCTTGGTGTACATGGTGCATATAAACAGTTAAAGAAGATACAAAATAAAATGTATATTTTTTAAACTATGTTGAGTTAAGATATTGAAAATGAGTGACATTAAATCTGGATATACCAAAAAACGACGTAAAGTATACTATCGCAAAGTACTAAGTAATAAAGTATGTGCAGTATTGTTAAGGAAAGCTGTGTAGATGCTAAGAGAATAAGAGATACGTTTTTTATCCCAATTTAGGAATTGTTTTTGTCACAGCAGCATAGATAAGCCATTGCAGTAGAAGATAAACAAAATACGCAAAACAATGATTATATACAGATCAATAATAAAGGATATATATTTATAGAGTATATATATATTGAAAACATAATATAAATATAAAAATAACAGAATTGAAGGCAGTGTTGGTTATGCTGGTCCAGCCTATCTAACTCACAAAATGTAAACATTGAATACAATATACACTTTACAGAATAATTACAGATTTAAGTTCAATTTAAATCCTCAAGGGACCACCTGAAAACAATGTATATAAGTGAGTTTACCCTCTCTGGTGGGCCCCTCCGGCATCTCTCCGTCACACCCGAGTCCAGGAGTCTCTTCCAGGTAGAGGACCTTCACCGCCCCCTTCTCTCCGATCTGGTAGGAAACCTCGTACGGGTCGATCCACACGCTGAGCTCTGCAGGAACGTTTGCACGAACTTCCTCCGTGTCCAAGCCGCTCCTCTTGGCGGCTAACTCCACCACGGGGTCCCTCGGAGCTCCCAGGTGAATGCAGCGAAAGGCAGAACCTCTGAGAGGGGCTTCGGGGTACCAGTGACCCTCGAACCGAGAAATCAGTATCCTCTCCAGCTCCTCGCCAAACAGATCGGCACGGCGCCGAGGCAGCTTGTTGTAGAGGTAGGACACAATGAAGTTCAGGGCGACCTTCACCTCGAGATGCATGGCTGCTCCGGGTCAGCGTGGGGGGGGGGAAAGGGGTCGAGGGTGAGGCGATGCAAACGGTAACAAGGAGTTTTTCCTCTGGCTTTATTGTAACGTGTATGAGTCCTTTAGTGTCACCATGGTAAAGGCACCTCGAAGGCGGCAGGTTGCAGGCGGTCTTTGTCGTCACAAATGTGGCGTTTTCAGGTTCCAACTGTGAAGGAGAAAAGAGAAGAAGGGCGTCATTTTATTTTGAAAGAGCCAGAGGAAGATAAAAGGGGAGATCAAGGGAAGTGAATTGAAAACAAACAAAGGAAGGGGACACTGCAATGTTCTCCATCTGTCAACCTTAAATCACATTTAAAATGTTAACGACTTTTTCATTTATTTTGATTTGGCACTTATTTTCTTTAAATGTGGGGTAGGTAATTTTGGAGGAACCAGCTCGAGTGCGCTAGAATTTGAAAATACACAGCCGGAAAAAATCTGCCACTTCCTTCAGACTTCCTCACAGAGCCCCTCCTCCAACACACACGAACGCGCACATGACCAATGAGGGCACGAGATAAGTTTGTGCACAGAAAGGCTGACAGGCAGGTAGGCCATCCAGTTACTTTAGCCGGGCCGGCTCAGATGATTGGTCGTGCTTTTCACAGCGCCACGGCTTCCACAGATGACATTTTGTTATGGATTTTTTGTTAAAGCACTTAAGATATTCATTGCTATCGGGATGTTAAGAGCATTCCATGGAATATAACAAAGCGTATCTCGAGCCGGTTTCTCAAACTTACCTACCCCACCTTTAAGTGCCGTCATGTCATTGTATGTCTTTGGTAGCTAATTATCTAATCTAGCAGTGATGTAATGTACATTTTTCTGACATTGTTGTTTTTTTCGTGTGGGTGGTCTTTTTTCTGTGTGTGCTAGTTAATGTGGAAATAAGGGTATTCCTGGTTTGTGTTGGCAAAAGAAAACAGATTCTGAAATAAAAATAAACACACCAACTGTACCAAAACAAAATGCTGCTAATCATTTCCTTTTGGTCACAGAAAAAAGTTATGTATCAGTTAATGGACGCTTAATTGATTTACATGATTATTTGGCACACTTATGCCTCCATATGGGTCATTGACTCGAATAAAAAGAAAAGGCAAGAAACGTGCACTTCTGCATGCATGAGAGGAAGTGATTAATAAGCTGTGGATTAAGACATTTCTATACTGAAAGAGTGCAAACATTGATTCAAAAAGATAACTTTTGGTAAAATGCATTTGAAGCCATCATAAATAGATTCAGAGCGGTTGGACAAACAGTGCAGAAAACTCACCATATTGGCTTTAGTAATCAAATGATACATTTGTGAGATGCTTAACGTGTGGAAAACACCAGAGTTTCAGTGAAACACAGCATCAGACATGCTTTATAATATTCTATATGTTGGTTTCATCAGCTGCAGGATCTACTGATGGATGTAACAGATGCTGTGTTGTGGGCTTCATAAATCCTTTATAATCTGAATCTGATCCCGGGAACGCATCCTGCTTTGACGCTTAAACACAGTCACACGGAGGCCATGCTGCTGAGTCAAAAGCACTGAAGGATTACAGGCAAAAAGAAGCAATAACACCACCGATACTCAGAAAAGAAGGTGTAAAATGGCAGGACAGTAAGTCGACTTCACAGAACACCATTTCCCACCATGCAGTGCGTGTGATCTCCCCCCTCCCCCCTTACACACACAAACAATTCACTCACATTCACTTCCCTGCCAGATGGGGATTCAGCAGCTAAGATTAGAAAGACGCCTCCGATTAAAAGACAATTCTAATGCTATCACAGATAAAGCTGCACGCAGAGTGACTGTTACAGATTCACTTTTCCCCCCCATAGCATGAAAAAGGTGACATTGAAGGATAAAATGGGGTTGGTTAGAATGGGCTATAAATAGGGCCCCATTTTGCATCTGTTCCTCTCCTGCACCTTGGTTTAAAATGAGTTTAAGTGACCGTAAAAAGGATGTACAGGAAAATCCCCTGGTCCAGCACCTGCAACAGCCACCAGCAATACAAACCTTTAGTACACACACACACACCCAAACACACACACAAACAGTTAAAGCTACCAGCAGCTTCTACTGCATTTAATATCTCGTATTATATAAACAAAGCAAGATGTACAAGATCCAATGTCATCCAATGACATAAGAGGAGTAGCTATGTGAGTATGTGCTTCTTTAGAGTGTATTTAGAGGTCTAAATCTTAAACCAGAGCATGCCATTTTCATAAAAACATCCACGCTCACAAATCCCTGGCTTTGTATTCTTCACTGTTACACAACTTAAGGAGCTCCAGTGATGTGTGCAGGCCTGGTGTTGCAGGTCAGAGCAGCAGCAGGATCTATAGAGCTATTTTTGTTTACATGGACTCATTATCAGAGCTGCATATATGCCACTGTGTGCTGCGAAGCCCCCTGTTTATCTATTGAGCACATGTGAGCTTACAGATAGCCCTAGCTAATTTGCAAAATAAACACAATACATACATGAAAGCAAAAAGCCTTTAGAAATATTACAATTGAGCTTTTAAAGCAGCAAATGGAGGCCTTCCTGAACCAAGTTACACCTGAAACCTCAATTGGATATGAATAGTGATTTTCTCTTTCATTGAATCCCCATCACTTACAATGTTCTCCCTAAACAGATTGATAATAATAGATGCCCTTAAATGGGAATATCTTTGCACTACCAGATGCCAAATGTGCAAGATGAGGGCCAGATTGGAGGGATATCAGCTGTGTGATGCTAAACTCAGATACTAAAAAGGAGCAGGGTCTACCTGGGGGATTACTGCCATATGTCAAAAGGCAGTGGAGCATAATGGACACTGGTTTAGATGACATGCAAGTGAAGAATCCCCCCCACCATGCCAAATTAACGCTGTAAATTAAATTATAAGGCTAAATAAGTGGAGAACAGACTATCGAGCGAGTATGTGCCCACTGAGCAATAAGGAAGACAGTCCCTCCTTAGCATATACAGTCAAACAATGTATAAAATAAACATGACAGTTGCATATACTTCAAGAAGGGAGCACTTAAGCTAATTTACAACGGGCCAGGATAAAAACAAAAGCTGGGTCTCTATTTAAATGGCCGAACCAGTGCTGTCATTCATTACAATGAGCGCATTTTGCAAAGCCAAACACAGCAACATGCACGCAATTTAAGGACATTTAAATGCAGTTTCATGCGCCAGCGGGCATTTAATTACTCACCTATCGTCACTGATGCTCTACCTTGACTCCTGCGTTTCTCTTGTAATTCCCCTGTGTTGTCTTCGATTTCAAGGCGGACGTGTCGAGTCCTTGGTGCAAATGCTGACCACTGGATATTGTTCTCACCCCAGTGTTGTGTTTATTAATCTGCTGCCCCCATTTCAGCAAGGTCCAAAGGGTTTCCCAGTTTTTCTTCAGCTGACAGTTTGCATGGAGGCTCCAGTGAAACTTTACTGTTTGACAACCCGGCGTATTTATACACTGTGACTCGCCCACACGCCCGTGACGGCAGGGACTACTTTCTTCATATTATAGTAGCTGGTTCTTTATTATTATTATTATTATTCCATACAACGGTATCTATGCATATGTGATGCTGCCAGTAAATCATTTAGTTAATGTCATATTTATGCAGAATATTTATATAAATATTACCAAGCAGACTTCTTTTTTGGAATAACAATAAAACCAAAAACTATTTTCATACCTTGCATTTTTTACACCATATATAAGATCTAATTTCATACTCCTCTTTCAAAAAATAACGATGTAAAAAACGCTAATTGAGGGCATGTTTCCTCCATGTTTACCTTGCAGGCACTAGATAAAATTGGCGGAGGTATATTTGTAGTTTCTAACGGTGCTGTGCAATTTGCTAAAAATATAAGCGGTGATAGCAACAGAGTCCCTATTGGCTGAGAGGGGGGAGGACCCTCACATTATTGGGCTGCAGCATCCACTCAGCAGCTAAATCAACTTGACTTTTACCAGGGGCTTGTGGGAAATGTGGTTATTGCCGCTAAATGTTGTGTGGTGGTATTGATAGTGTTAAATAAAAAAAGACATGCATTAGAGATTGATTGATTCCGGGTTTGTTATGCATTCAAATCAATCCACATTTTGATTATCAGTCATCTACAGTATCCTATGAGAGGTACTGTGATTATGGATTTTGTATTCAATGAAGAAACATATTCTAATGATATAGGCTAAATTCAATTATAGACATCTCCCAACTACACGAACACATACAGTAGGCCTATGCCATAATTTTCAGTTAGTCCTATGAGTATATTTAAGAATTTTTTTCCCATCCATATAGTCTTCAACTTTTAAGTCACGCAAGACATTTAATCAAAAACTAAGGTAGTCCCACATCTTCCATTACAGTTTTGCATTTTTGTGAATTTTTAAGGATTATTCCAAACATAAATGATGTATTGAGTGAGAGCCTGGCATATTTCCAGTGTTATCATGTCACCAATACTTTAATATAAATCCCATTTTTTTTAATTGCACAGATGTATTCCATTTCCTAATTTAAATTCGGATGTATATATTGTGCAATCACCGCTAAATGCACTTTAACACAGGGGTATCTCCTCTTGCACTTTATAGCTCTTGTATCTTCTCTTGCACTTTAGCTCTTGTATCTTCTCTTTCACTTTATATGTTGTTGCTATATTGTATTACCATGTCATAAATACTTGTGTATGCTGCTCTTGCTCTTTTGTACGGAGCCCCTAACGGGACATGTAAAAAAAAAATAAAACAGAGAGAGAAAAAAAAAAGTCAGGATAACGAGTTAGTATCTCGTGCGCACGAGATACTAACTCGTTATCCTGACTTTTTTTTTACTAACTCGTACGCACTTTTTTTTGTTGAGAAAGTTACCGGTTACCATGTCCCTTTAGGGGCTCCGTACTTTTGCACTTTTTGCATATCATGTATTTTGTTTTTGCTATGTTTGTAAAATGTAAACTTCTTAAATGTTTTATGTGAGGGACTGCGGATGGAAATTAGCTCAAAGCTAAATCTGGCAATGTTACGCTTGACACATTTTAATGTTTTAAGTCAGGGGTGGGGAACCTTTTTCCTCTCAAGGGCCATTTCAATTTTTTCCACATCCTCCGAGAGCCGTACAAATGATTGACCTCTGCTTAAAAATACTAAAATCACAGCCCATTCATTTAGCCTTTCTTTCATGATGTGCAAAGAAAAAGCAACCTCTTAATCCAGATAAGTTACCATGACTCGCGTATGCATGCACGTGCACGGTTGTGGCATGACCACCAAAACAGAAAGATATGATGTGTGCAAATGTATTTAGTTTCCTATCCCTGTGGACATGATTTAAGTGGGGGGGGGGGGGGGGACCTAACCTCCTCTAGGGGGGTAACATCCTAGGGGGGACCTATCTCCAGGGGGGTCCGGGGGCATGCTCTCCCGGGAAGATTTTTTTTTAAATGTTGAAGTTAAAACCATCAATCTGGTGCACTTTGAGAGCAACATTAGGATGGATACATCGCTCAACATCTATATGAAACAGGCCTGTAAGCAGATTTATTTTTCTTTATGGATATTTTACAAATCACTCCCCTTTCAAACTATATTCTTGTTTATTAATAACAACTGTTTTTACTGTCATATAGTATTTTATACCTGTTTACTTTATTATCTTGTTTTTTGATAACTATAATGATCATATAAAGATGTGCCTTTACCTCACTGGTTGGAGAAAAAGCTTCTTATATTCGTTAGCATAGCTAGCTAACCAGATGCTAATAACAACAAGGTTATTGACAGTATGATCAGTATGACAGATGAACAGATCGAACACTTAAAATGTAAGTGTTAATTACTGTGCATTGTCCCTGCCAAATAAATGATTAAATAAAATAAATACACATTTTCAGAATAAATTGTCATGTGTTATTCCTCTTACTTTTTTGTATATTTCTATTTATTTTTTATGTATTCTATTTATAATATTTTACATTTTATATATTTGCCCCTTGTTTGACAATCTTCCTATTATATTCATGTATGCACCATATTACACCCAAGCAAATTCCTTGTATGTGTCATGGATGTATAATAAGAACAATAAGAGGTATGTGTACACTTACTTGGGCACTAAGCCAGTTACGTCACATGAGGGCGACACACATCTTTGTCAGTGAACAAAATGGCGTCTTACTGTTTGACTGTCACCAGACTGCGGGTAAGAAAACGTTATTTTATCTTTTACAGACTCTCCAACCGCCTTGTTTTCGAGTACATACATGACAACAGAAATGTGTTTCTGTATAGTCATATTTTTTTCTCTTAAGTTTGACGGTTAACGGGTAAAGTGCGCAGACAGCGACCGTTACTCAGGTCACCGTGTCCTCGTGTGACTCATGGAAGCGTCGCCTTGTAACGGCTAAAAAACACCCAGAGTTTACAATAACAAACATTAAATCGTGTTTTTTATACTATCAGTATGTAGTTAAATCAATATCAGCTGGATGTTGTGTGGAAACGGTCTCGGATGGCCTGATATTTGCAAGGTGATCACAAGGTTACAGAGTTTTCTTAATGCGCACTTCATTACAGCTCCTCCTGACAGCTGGGAGTGATGCCCTGCACTGTGTTTCTGATGTTTTGTTAGGAAATGGAGGAAATAAGATTGTATATATTCATTTTAAATAGCACAGGGCCTTCAGTACGTAGCTGTATACATTAGAATGTAAACACAAGTAAGTATGCTTCTTATAAAGTCACCTACTCGGTCATATATTGTTGTACTCAGTGGTGAATGATTCGTTTTTTTTTCTCATTTGCAGAATAGTTACAACATCGTTTTTGCAATGTGAATCTCATCTAAAAGTGCAACACACATAAAAGAAATAAGGAAGTGAAATGCTGCTATAAAACAATGCATGTACCTATATTTAGTGCTTTGTCTGCTAGGTAAGGGCTTGCTTTGCTTGGTGATTCATCATTTTATTATCTCATTATTTGTATTTAAATGTCAGACTGTACGTCCAAATAATGTGCTCCCACAATAATGTCATCCCACCTATAAACAATCACATATGACCTCATCCATTATTCGTATCAGATAACATCCAAGGAAAAACTACAGGGTTAATATGAACAAAAAAAACCTGTTATATTACAGACAGAAATGGAGCTTTATTTAGACTGAAGAAAAACATGGCTGTCAGTGTAGTGTGCTTGAGTTGTATACGTTTGAGATTTGTCATTACTTGTTGTCTAGTTTATGAGATGGTACCTTAGTTAGATAGATAGCATTGCATTGAGTGGACATATAAAAAGCCCACTAATAAAAGTCAACATTTTCCAGAGCTAGGGGAATGGCCCTCTGAGGATTTTCTCCACTGCTCCTGGTTTATTTCCACTGATTTTCTTTGTTGTTGTTAATAGTGCTCCTCTGATTGACTCTGCCTGTGACTCTAGTGTTCACACATCCACAGGGTCCTGTATCAGACTGTCAGTACCAGCCTAGCGGGAGGCTAACCACTGAAATATGAGCTGTGTGAACTTTCACCCAGTTTCCTCTGAGCACAGTGTCTTTCCCCTGCATATCAACACAGAACATAGCATCCCTCTTGTGTAGACTAAGGTCACTCATTGGCAAGACAGATTTAAATATGATCCTGTAATATAGCTTGATATAGCCGAGTTTCCCACTGTTGCAAATGACAGCCAAAAACTTGATTCAGTCACAGTGTCTTCATTTCTTCCAGAATCTTGATGCAGGACTATATCTAGTGTGTTTTGCTCCATAATAAAGCTTGCAATGCACAATTAAAGGGCATTAAGTTATTAAAATGCTTTTGACAGTGTCCACAGATTCTGATTTTGTTTAAGAAAGTAGAGATTCATACCCTATTTTGACAACTTTAAAAAAAGATTCCCAGCATGAACATATGCTGACATTAAAATGAATTCATCATCAGCAAAAATAAAATGTAAATGAGGCTAGAACCTCATTTGTACAAGGATTTTTTTTTTTTAATGACCGTCTTTTATTCATGTGGAAAAACCATATGTCCAAAAGGGTTCTTGTTTTGTTTTTTTACCAGTAGGGCACCTTTGTCCACTGGAGTACAATTGGAAAAGATTAACAAATGACCAATAACCTCCAGTAATGAGTTGCTCAGGAAATTCAGAGTTGTCTTTCTATCATAATGTCAATGTTTAACCAAGCTGGCCGAGCCGTTTGTGACCAAAATAGAGGATTCTTTGTCTGTGTTTTTACTCACTACACATTGTATTTCCTATTGGTGCTCTTGCAAGATTATGTTTTAACCATCCTCACATATGGTCCCATTCTTCCACTCTTTATTGCGTCTATAACTCAAATATTTATAGGGACTTGGCAACTGGAAGGTCACCAGTTCAAGTCCCGGAAAGACCAAGTGCTACGAGGTGTCCCTGAGCAAGGCACCGTTCCCTACACTGCTCCCCGGGCGCCGTACATAATGGCAGCACACTGCTCCTAACACTAGGATGGGTCAAACGCAGAGGAACCGTTTCGTTACATAGTACCTGTACTACGTCATGACAATAAGTTGAATCTTCTTCTTCATTTATGTGTTATTCTTTACAGTAAAACTTTGTTTGCAATTTCTCAAACCGGTCCTTTGTTCCCTCTGCTCTAGCTGGTCCTCGGAAGCGGGGCGAGGCGTTTTCATGTCTGCTCGGCCTTCAACGCCAAGGCCAAGGTGGCCATGAGCCGCTTTGAGCCCAACAGCACCGTGAACTATGGGAAGATGCACGAGAACATCAACATCGTGCGCCAAAGGTCAGAACTACACAGAGTGCCTGATGAGTACAGTTTGGCTCATGAGGAATGGCGGGTGTTTATGGCAGCTGCACGGTTCATCTTGTGACATTTACAGTGTTTACTAGTGAGGGCCCACAGAGCTAACTTTGGATGTCTTGGTGTTCCCGCCTACTGAGGTCACCACATGCTGTACGTTTTTTTGTTTGCCTACCTGGTAGTTAGCATCGTAATCGTAAAGATCTCCCTAAAAAGCTAACGATATAAACAAGCTACATTATGGTCACCACCGTTAAGCTAAAGGCGTGTTTGGCGTGATGATGTTTTGTAGTCTCATTTAGACACTTGTTGGCAACCGCCATTTTAAGGCCCATAGAAGCTTAAGACTCACCATGGGGATATTTACTGATCTTTTCTATGTAGTCGAACAAAACGTGAAAACCTCTCCAGCTTCTATCAACGACACAGCTTTATTTGGTTTAGTTTTTCTAGCCATATTGATGACATTTGTAGTCTCTGAGGCTATAAACACTCCTCGTCTCTTAATCCCCTCCTCCAGGCTCGGCCGTCCTCTCACTCTGTCGGAGAAGATCGTGTACGGTCACCTGGACGACCCGGAGGGGCAGGATATCGCCCGCGGCAGCACCTACCTGCGCTTGCGCCCCGACCGCGTGGCCATGCAGGACGCCACGGCTCAGATGGCCATGCTGCAGTTCATCAGCAGCGGTCTGCCCAGGGTGGCCGTGCCCTCCACCATCCACTGCGATCATCTGATCGAGGCTCAGATCGGAGGGGTGGAGGACCTGCAGAGGGCCAAGGTGAGGACAGAAAGAGACATATAGATGGAGATTATATGTATATATTGTAGTACATTATATTGCATTATAGTTCATTCATAGTATAGTCATTGGTTGAAAATTGCAAATTCAGGAAATTGATGGAACATTTTGAAATGTGTTGAGATGCATTTGATTGTAAAGCAAAAAATGAATATACCTACATTATATATTTATCTTGAGTTGTGTTCTCACATTATTCTAAATTAAATTGAGCCAAATAATGTTAGTCAAGGTAACATTTGGTCATCTTAATAGCAGTGTATTCCCTTTGTCCATCTGTCAGCATTGTCGTTTTCTGCCCGAAGCTGTCATAAAAAATAGTTTTTATTCAATTTAAGCTGCCTGCTTGATCAAATAACTGTTACATTTTAGGATTTAATGCAGCATCCAAGTTTATTATGTGCGGTAACATCAAGCATACTCATGTACCTTATATGAAAATAACTCCTCACCAATAATTCTGAACACAGGAAGTAAACGAGGAGGTGTACAACTTCCTTGCTTCTGCTGGAGCCAAATACGGAGTCGGCTTCTGGAAACCCGGATCAGGAATCATCCATCAGGTGCAGTACACTGATTTATAATAACGTTTTAAATGTCTTTTACATTGAAAAATAATGTATTTGTCCATCCAGAAAAGGACATTCCAAAGAAGTCAATTTAAAAACAGTAATCTGTGGAGAATTTCATCCCAAGATAAAACTGTGTGACTGACTCGTGTCTCGTCCCTTTCCTTGGACAGATCATCCTGGAGAACTATGCGTACCCTGGAGTGATGCTGATTGGCACAGACTCCCACACTCCCAATGGCGGTGGCCTCGGCTCCATCTGCATCGGAGTGGGTGGAGCGGACGCTGTGGACGTCATGGCAGGAATCCCCTGGGAGCTCAAGTGTCCCAATGTGAGTTTTTGACATCTTGTTAATTATTTAATTTTTTTTATAAATACTCTTTATTGAGTTTAACGCAACATACAGAACAATGCACAACACCCCCCCCCACAGACAGCCACACAGCACATCCTCAATTTGACAACAATTGAATAATAATAATAATCCTCATTTACATAATCACTATAATATAGATAGACCACAAAGGATAAATAAAATATGTGTATACATATACATCATGCTGGAATATCAATCTATATGAGGAATATAATTTCAGTCCGTAATATGTGGGTTAGGGTAATCAGTTAACAGAAGCCTCAAGTGTCCCCCCCCACCCCTCCAGAGAAGTAAAGCTTTCAGGTCAGTACGCAAATAATCCAGAAAAGGTGATCAGATTCTCATAAATAGCCCGTCATTCCCTCTTGAGGTAGCAAGCAGTCTCTCATGGGGGAGAGTGTTCAAAATCTCCCTATAATTATTTGTATTTAATTAGCACTCTCAACCCTGTTTTCAGTCACTGAAGTCTGTTTTGTTTTTTTCTATTTGTTTAAACCTGTGCGTATTTTCCCCTTCAGGTGATTGGAGTGAAGCTGACGGGAAGTTTGTCTGGATGGACTTCACCGAAGGACGTGATCCTGAAGGTGGCCGGCATCCTGACTGTGAAGGGCGGCACCGGAGCCATCGTGGAGTATCACGGGCCTGGAGTGGACTCCATCTCCTGCACAGGTCAACATCACATTCATTACAAGTACTAACACAACACTGGTGAAGGAAAATAATAGGGAGAACAGTGACCGCTTCAACGACTAGGCCTGGCACAATCACTACTTTCATTAGACGATACATTTTCCCAGAAATAATTCCGATCAATGACCTAAGTATCGTTTAAGGTATTTAATAATTCATGATTTTTTTCTTTTTGTCAGAGCCTGTTGTTTATTGATTTCTGCCGGGGTGTAAATGTTCATTCTGTCTTCATGTTGGCTAAAATGTTAGTGACAATATTTCTAAACAAACATGCATGTAAACCCAAGAGGCAATATACATTTCAGCAAAAACGGTGAAAAATATATCTTGTGTGATATATTTGATTAACTTAACTATCAACACAGGCGTATCGACTAACATTCACCCATTCCTTGCTGGAATAAAAGATTAGTTTCTTCAACTTTAGTGTAGTTTATTTTACTCATAGGCTAAAATAACACTGTTTTTTACAGGAATGGCCACAATCTGTAACATGGGCGCTGAGATCGGAGCCACTACGTCCGTTTTCCCCTACAACCACCGCATGAAGACGTACATGGAGAAAACCGGCCGTGGAGGTCAGTCTCTTGCCGTCAGTCTCAGTTTAGTATTTATGAAAGGTGTTTTACCAACAGCTTCCTCTCCTCCTTCTTCATTCCCTCTCAGAGATCGCTGTGTTGGCCGATCAGTTCAAAGAAGACTTGGTTCCAGATAACGGCTGTGAATACGATCAGGTCATTGAGATCAACCTGAGCGAGGTGAGTCTTAACATTTACATGAATCATGTAATGTAAGACGTTTTTATAGGTATGTCCCAAATCCAGACTATCTACAGCAGGGCTATTCAATTAGTTTGGAATGGGGCCGGTTGATGAAAATGATCCAAAGCAAGGGGCCGGGAGAAAGATGGCTTAAAATATGAGCAATCATATTAAGAGCTTCGATACAGTAAATACTACAACAGCATAGTGGAGTGCATATATTGTGTTTAATGAAATCAAACAACATAGCCCCAAGGCCTTTTAGAGATCTAATGGCGCGTTTCCACTGCAGCGGGTAGCTCGCTTTAAGCGTGCCGAGCCGTGCGGGGCCCGTTTTTGGTTGCGTTTCCACTTGGCCTAGTTTTGGCCCGGGGCTTTTCACCTTTTTTCTGGCCCGACTAAATCGTGGTTCTTGGGCCAGGAACAACCAGGCTGAGTCGGGCTGAGTATGCTAAACTAGAGAGAATCGCTGGCAAGGGGGCTACAACTACAACAAGATTAACATATTTGACCGTGATTTAATTGTATTACACGTTTCAAAATGATGCCGAAGTAACAACATACTGATACCGGTTAGTAAAAACCATGAATTAATGCTTTGACAAGTCTGCAGACAGACGGCAGGCGAAAAACCCTTTTAAAATGCGTGTTTTCTAAATGGAGCTTGGCTAAGCTAACGTTATATATGCTCCGACCGTCCACACTCACAACAACGGCCTACAGACATAAATAAACCAGCGACTGTATTCGCCATGACACAGGCAGTCTGTGGTTTGTACTTGTTTAACTTTTGTCTAGTTTCTGAACAGATATGAGGAGCTGTGAGCTCTGAGTGCTAAGAGCTAACGGCTGTGTTGTTTTTCTGGGGCTCTCATTGAAGATGACGTCACGGCTCCGCCTACACTGCGTTACTATAGTAACTGCCCCAGTTCCTAAACTGTAATGGAAGCGCAGCATTAAAGTGAGCCGGGCCTAATAAGGCCTAACCAAACCGAGCGAGGCCGAGCGAGGCCTGCAGTGGAAACGCGACATAAATGGCAAATTCAGAACTCAGTAGGCCGACATGTGAAGCTAATTCAACAACATCATTTCATTTGATTTCATTTAGGTGAAATGATCTAGTCATTCACGCAGAGATGCAATCAATGACAGTGTGTCACTACAGTAGCTAGTAGGTGGGTTCGAAACCCGAGCCCCTCGAACTTCTCAGGCAATGTCTTCCCCTCTATCTCTCAATGTAACACCCTCTCTGGAATAAAGGCACTATGGCCCAAAAAAAAAAGTAGCTTACTTTTAACATTATACTCAAAGGGCCAGTAAATATCACCCCGGATTTGGCCCGCCAATTGAATAGTCCTGATCTACAGTTAATTAACTGTGTACCAGCTTTAGTTATACAAAGAAATCCAGGTACTTTACGTTTTAATACTGACAGGGAATTACACAATGTGTAAAAAGACATCTGGGATCATTTAGGTTTTGAGAATTTTGCTGCCATGAAATATTATTTTATTTTCGAACAAGAACTTCAACTGCACACAAATAAATTCATTAGCTTAATACATAAATAAATACAATCTACATTAAGAATCACTGACCTACAAAACCTTGCATACACTATGTTGTAAGTCAAAGTTATTCCAAGGAGACTTCAAGTGTCCATTAAAAAATAAACTATCTCCTCCAAACAGTTGAAAATGTCAAAAATAAATCTCAGATCATTTCAGTTTTGAGGATTTTCCTGCTATGAAATGTTATTTTATGTTAGGACAAGATTGTCAACATAGAACTGCATTAAAATAAATAAACTAGTTTTAATAAATGACCCGAAGCTGGGCAGTAAAACAAAAATCTACACTAAGAATCACTGACCTACGAAACCTTGCATATGTTGTAAGTCAAAGGAGGCTTCAAGTGTTGTCCATTAAAAAAATACTCTCTCTCCTCCAACAGTTGAAGCCCCACATCAACGGGCCCTTCACCCCCGACCTGGCCCACCCTGTGTCTGAAATCGGGGCCACGGCTAAGAAGAGCGGCTGGCCCCTGGAGGTGAAAGTCGGTCAGTATCTGTGACGTTAGCTGTATTCTCTTACAGGGTTTGAAATGCTTTGTCTAGTGAAAGTTGATATTTCTTTCTTTGTTCCGATGAGCTGTGCTATTGACCGGATCTCACATTACAGCCTGTCACGAGGCCTTTCAGGGAGGAATTAGTAAAGCGTGCAATACAAGTCCAGTCATTGAAAGACTAAATAGGACATTACTAAGATAATAAATGAGCCTTTTGTGTTCTCCTTTTCCACAATTTTCTCTCGTTTCATATGCAGAATAATGTGAAAACCTCCAATCTTTTTCAAACCTATTTCAGAGCTAATTGGCGCCTGGCGCGGGGAGGAGGTGCTGCCGTCGTACTGACATTTATTGTTTATTATTGACATTTTTGTTTTAGCTGACTGGTTTTCTATGTATTTATTTGTTTGTCTGTTTTTGTCTTCTGTCTGGGTGGGATTTAGTTTGCCCTGGTGTTAAGCAGCATTTACATTGTTACCTATTGTTCTATAAAGTGTAGATTTGTTTACCTACTTTTGATACATGCTCTGATAGAATAACTGTATGCTGTTGAAAAAACCCGATAAACAAAGTCCATTGCGCCTCCTTGTTCTGATTTCTCCTCTCTCATCTTATCTCCTGCAGGTCTGATCGGCAGCTGCACCAACTCCAGCTACGAGGACATGGGCAGGGCGGCTTCTCTGGCCAAACAGGCTCTGGATAAAGGTCTGAAGTGCAAAGCCCAGTTCACCGTCACCCCCGGCTCCGAGCAGATCCGCGCCACCATCGAGAGAGACGGATATGTGAGTCACAATCCCACTAACATTTAGTGACCCATACTATGCAGGCATTTTCTTTCAGCACAAGGAAAGGATTTACTCTAATTCAGAATGTCCCTCTTCCAGTCTAAGATCCTGCGTGATGTTGGTGGTGTTGTCCTCGCTAATGCTTGTGGACCCTGCATCGGTCAGTGGGACAGGTACGCACCTCCATTATAAATTCACAGATTACATTTTGTAGAAGTGTTCCCCACATAATGATTTTTGACTACTTCAGTTTCCAGTGAAATCATCCAAATGTTGTTTGTTCCCACACTTCTGTATCACTGCATGTCATGAACTCTGTATCTACTATGAGCCAGCAGTAGAGATTTAATATGTCAGTCTTGTGAACTGATTTTAAACGGGTTGCTCGCAAAAAATATACAAAGTAAAGTATGAATATCAAATAAAAGCAATGTATGTTAACCACAACGCCTCCGACTAACATGCTCTGTGTTTTGACTCTTTAGGAAGGATGTGAAGAAGGGAGAGAAGAATACTATCGTCACGTCCTACAACAGGAACTTCACCGCCAGGAATGATGCTAACCCGGCTACTCATGCTTTCGTCACCTCTCCTGAGGTAAGACGTACTGCATGAAGAAAGACTCAGAAGTTCATAATTACATTAAAATCAATAGACAGACTTACAGTAGCTCGTGAATATAGTAGGTAGGTAGCTAAGGTACGGTACGTGTATTTATATAGCACATTTTCAGACACAGAGGCAATTCAAAGTGCTTTACATCGTCATTAACACTTAACAAGAAGACAACAAAGGAACACAATAATTAAACATCATAAAAACCATGCATACAAGAGATAGTTTAAAAACAACATTGTAAATACGTTAGGTGCTAAAACAAGCTAAAAGGCTTCTGGGTAAGCAGCTGTAAAAAGTAGTGTTTTTAGTGTGTGTGTGTGTGTGTGTGTGTGACTGACTCACCCTAAATGCTTATTATGTAATTGAATATAGATCGTCACAGCCATGGCCATCGCTGGGACCCTCGACTTCAACCCAGAGACCGACTATCTGACCGCCGCTAACGGAGAGAAGTTCATGCTGGAGCCCCCCACCGGTGACGAGCTCCCCTCCAAAGACTTCGACCCGGGCCAGGACACCTACCAGCACCCCCCCGCCGACGGCGCCGCACTGACGGTGATTTTTCTCTCCAAAGACACTGTATTTTATCATGACCATCCAGAAAGCAGCACGGCCATTTTAGAGTGATTTGAGCGTCTTCCGTCATAAACCCAGAAGAGCTTGAAGCAGTACATTTGGATCTTTAAAGCTAAAACAAATTGAACTGCAACTGAGGCACCAGGTAGCTAATCTTACGCAGGAGGAAAGTCATTATCCGGGCAATCATTTAGTTTAGAGTTTGTTTTCCTTGGGTGTCAATGACCCAGCATGCAAAGAACAATGGCTTTACAACAACATCCTCTTTTTTTTCTCTCCTGTGTTTAAAAACCATCTGCCTTTCTGGTGTCTGATCATTCATCCACCTGCATCCAATGATTACCCAAATCAACTGGTGCCTTCAAAACAAAAGCATAAACAACTGCTAAAATAAACTTAAATAAGGACACTAAATGATAATCTAATTACTACAAAGAAATACAGCAAGAAAATAAATGTGGGCTAAATGTTACAAACCAAGTTGTCTGCACCTCTGGCCTTTGAAAATATTCTTGGACATTTACAAAATGGAGGGGATAACATCATCTGTCAATCACAAACTGGAACTATTTGTGTCACGATGGAGAAAGTGGACTGATGTCGTAAAACCTCATAGGCCAGATTTTATTTTTACAAACGTATGATTTTACTGTGAAGTCCTGATCGCTCCCTAATGTTCGTATTGTTCGTACTTTTTACTGTTTTTATTTTATCTTTGTGTAAAAAAAGAAAAAAGGCAGTTCGGACAGACAAACGTCTTGAAGAAAACACCATAAACGTTTTCTGCCAAATGTCAATAAAAGAAAACAAATATATATTTTTGGAAGAGCCTTCATGTCTAACAGTGATCTTGGCGTGTTCAGGTGATCGTGAGCCCCTCCAGTAACCGCCTGCAGCTGCTGGAGCCCTTCGACAGGTGGCACGGAAAAGACATGGAGGAAATGAGGGTCCTCATCAAGGTGAGCAGCGAAGAAAAGAGAAACTCCACAGAACTATATAAGTACTGGTGTGTGATGTGAATAAACATTGTTTAATTTGTACGTCTTTTCTGATCCTCTATACCTCTATATGTTATTTGGTATATATTGATTGTTGTGCTTTTATTTATGTCTTAATGTGTGCATATTTATAAATGTGTCTGTTGATTGTGTGACAGAGGATAATACATATTTGTATTCTGGATTGTGGGAAATGGTATTTTCGATCTGTGTGTCTGTACACACAAACTGAAAGATTGACAATAACTTCTGTCCCTCTAGGTGAAGGGAAAGTGCACCACGGACCACATCAGTGCCGCCGGGCCCTGGCTGAAGTTCCGCGGCCATCTGGACAACATCTCCAACAACATGCTGATCGGAGCCGTCAACATCGACAACGAGGCCATCAACAAGGTGAAGAACCTGCTGACGGGAGAGTTCGGAGGAGTGCCCGACGTGGCCCGCCACTACAAGGTGAGTCTGGACTCTTGTCTACTGTTGATATGTTTTACCTTTAAACTTTAATAATAGATTACATTCGTGTAGCGCCTTTCAAGGGACCCAAGGCCGCTTTACATGGTGAACAAACAAACAAACAAAAGGGGCAAATAATAAAGTACAAATTTAATAAGTAGGAGTGGAAGCAGGGGGACTGTGATGGGTTAGGTCACATGTGTCAAACTCAAGGCCCGGGGGCCAAATCCGGCCCTTGGTGGATTCAATTTCGGCCCGCAGGATAATTTCTAATTCCTATTAGATCTGGCCCGCCGGTATATTGCACGCACACCTTCACTCCATCCTGAGGGTCTCCTCCGCTCAGAGCCTGAGCCCAAACATTGATGACCTTGCACCCAAGATGAGATAGCCAAGTATCTGAACTAGCTTCACAGAGCAGCACACTGAGTTTAATGGATGTTTCCTTCTGCACTTTCTCTCTCACGACAACAGGGCATGTTTGGTTTTCTCTTTGAGGGAAATAGTTTTGTTGAAGCTGTTGTTGGCCTGTGGAAAAATGTAATCCTAAGAAATGACTCTGGAAAAGCTGCAGATAGAGCCATAAGAAATGAATGCAACTGATTATTTAATGTTTAATGTTGTTTTTATAGGCAATCATTTAAGCTTTGTTAGTTCCAGGTTTAATATGTGCAACGAGTTCATTTCAATACGTTCTGCAATAAACATTGAACCAGTCCGGCCCTCGACTAGCACCCATCTTTTTATTTTGGCCCACTGTGTATTTGAGTTTGACCCCCCTGCTTTAGAGGTTTACATGTCAATGTTTAAGAGGGTGATTCAAGGTCCTTTTGCCCTAAAGACCGGCATATTCTCCCTCTTATTACAAGGCTACTATTAAATAAATCAACATATTGATTTATCGATCCCGAGTCCCCTTTGTTAACATCTTGAGTGTCCTTTATGCTTAACCCCAAAAATGTCTACCATAGTGAGGTGTATGCTAGTTGCTTTAGATAAAAGTGTAATGCTGGTAATAATTGAACATCTCTTTAACTCGAAATTGGAGAAGAAACGGACAATAACAACCGTTAGAAAGGCACACTTTATTGCATTATTACTGCTTTGTTTTAGTGTACCCGATGAACCCAACTGAAGGTGGATTGTGTAGCATGCTGTATGCTAGTGCTAACAAAGAAAAGCCCCATTCTTATTCGAGTTGCATACCTTCTGAGAAACCGATTTCCCAGTTTCCTCCATGGGACTTCTTTGTCTTCTCTATCCTGGTCCCAACAGCACTTCAACTACTTCCTTTTCTTTGTTAAAGGCCAATGGAGTGAACTGGGTGGTGGTTGGAGACGATAACTACGGAGAGGGATCCAGCAGAGAGCACGCCGCCCTGGAGCCTCGACACCTGGGAGGACGCGCCATCATCGTCAAGAGCTTCGCCAGAATCCACGGTCCGTTTACCGCCACAGATGGAAAACAACATGCCAACATCCATCTGTCTTTATTCCACTTTCACTCGAACCATTCATTTATCTAATCCCTGTCAAAGGGAGGCAGTGTCTCAATGAGTGTTATGGTTTCAGAACAAACTGATGACTATTTACTGGCATGTTTACAGTCTGTGAGAAAAAGGATGTCTCCGAGTAATAACTAGTGTCCATTAGAGCCAGTTTGTTACAGGAGGCTTCATGTTGAAAGCCTGCAATCATTCGTGTGAAAACATTTCATCAGAACCAGAAAGACACAAAAGAAATGCTTTGGCTAAAAACGGATTCCCAACAGCATGAATTCTGTGTGAATAGCGTATTCATGTTGAGAAGCGCTAATCAATAACCACCAGCCACACACACTCGCATGCATTATTCTCCATGATCTTGTGTATCTCTGTAATCGATATTCTCCTGACACACAAGGAGCTCTTCTCTGGTTACCTGACGTCCAGTATGACGCTGTCGGGTTTCATATTTCCATCTTCCCTCTCCTCCTCACAGAGACTAACCTGAAGAAACAGGGCCTTCTTCCTCTGACGTTTGCCGACCCCAAAGACTACGACAAGATCCGCCCCGACGACAAGATCTCAATCACTGGACTGAAGACCTTCGCTCCCGGCAAGGTGAGCAGTCTGACAACGAAATATCGATCCACAGGACAGCTGACCTTCTCTCAAAGGAGACATATTAGCTCGTTATCAGGACCATACATTTAGGTTAATCATTTTGGCTTTTCTACTATAACATGTTCACTTTCTTAATGGTCTAAAAACATTTATTTTATGATTCTTTATTCACGGTCTGTCTCAGTAGCCCCATTCCTACATGTAGCTTATAAACACATGCATTTTGTTCAATATAGTTTTCTTTTTTTATGAGATTTAACCCATTACATTAAAAAAATGTGGCATCAGGAAGGCATATCTAATCTTATCTCATAAAACCTTTACAGCAAAATATAGAAAGATATATATATATATTGTGATATACATTTAATTTCCTCTACACAACCCCTAATTATGGGAAGTGTTAATTGTATTAAAGTGTTTTTGTACTAACGCAGTATTTTTACAGCACCTACACCTACTTTATGATCACAAAGACAGGAAAATGTCCTTTTTTAATGACTGTATCTTTGTGAATAACATGATACATGATTGTTCCCTCCTCTGCCCCCCCCCCCCCCAGCCCGTGACAGCAGTGATCAAACACAGCAACGGCAGCCAGGAGTCGATCACTCTGAACCACACCTTCAACACGAATCAGATCGAGTGGTTCCAGGCCGGCTCCGCCCTCAACAGGATGAAGGAGCTCCAGTAATTGATGAAGAGGACGGGCCAGTAGGGGTCCAATGAGGGGCCTTGGCTGGGGTTAAGAAGGGGAGAAACGTGGGCATAGAGACAATGGATGGTAACCAGACTTTAGTTGGTTTAGGGACAACTGTAGTGATGCTCAATTTAAGAAAACACACACACACGCAAGGTTGCTGTACAGATGAAAGCGCACACACACACGAGCACGTACAGTTCACGCACAGCCAGGATTAATGCTATTGCTTTCCCAGGCGACGGAACCACAGCTTAGATCCTGATACAGGCAGCATCACTCATACTGACAGCACTCCTATAATAATAATAATAATAATAATCGGATATAACTCGCCATTTATTTTCATACTTTAGTGAAAATACAGTCTGTTTGAAGCATTAACATAAAGAACACTGTTACCTTTTGTCTGAAGTATACAAACCTGATCTAGATGCAGAATATTATATATTAAAAAAAGATGTTGGCAGACGAGTTGAAAGCTTCCTGCTTTAAAATCCACTCTAAAATGTAAAGTGTTTGTCTTTCCATCCAAATGGCTCTAAAGTCAAAGTTATTTAAGGCCTATGATTGTACTTTTCCTTTAACATCATCCCTATTTATTATAACATTGCACCAAATGTACGTGAAATCCATTCGTTTTGAATCATTGGTCGTCTTTGTTTGGCTGCTAGCTTCACCCTCATGGACCTGTTGTAGCTGAGAGCCACACTGTAGACAAACTACCAGGCAAAATGATTTACTGTAGAAGCATTATTGATATCCCATGCTGCACTGTTACGGTACAACTACAGCCATCCTCTCTCAGTTTAAAATTCATTTTTCATGCTGCTTTTTATCTTAATCTCACCCAGATTTTGCTCCCTGCTGCTTGTCCAACGCTCGCTTCCTCTTTGCTAAATCTGTCATGTGATAAAACATCCCATTGGGTGAAAACTTAGCGCTGATTTGACTTCTTTCCAGCTGTGTTTTGTCCTTTGTGTGTAGACCTTTCTTTGGTGGTTAACATCAGTCTGTGATCGCTTCCCTCTTTGCTCATCGCTCTCACTTAGGCGTGTCAATGCAGACCAAACCTCAACCTGACACTCGTACTTCTATTGGCTAGCGCTCCAACACATTGTACGTGATAGGCTAAGGGGCGGGACATCTCTAAGCGGTTGACAAATCACAACAGAGCCGGCCAGCGAACCAATCTGAATGTTTTCTCAGGTTGAGGTTTGGTTCTCCATAGCATGAGAGAACCTGCTGTCCTTTTACACAATCTAACGCACAACCTAGTGTCCAGGCGCCTGTACACTAGCACTCTGTAGGGTTAGGAGAGTGGTTTTAGGACTACTTTGCCAAGCTTTTTGTATCCACTGCAAACATTCACATCTTCAGCGCACATCTCTGTTGTGTTAGTAATAATCACGATTAAAATACCAGTTTTCAGACCGTAGAAAACCAAGAAGTCTTGCCTTGATGTTGACACAGTGTGGTTACATATTGTTGAGGTGTTTGCCGCTGGTACGGTTTATGTGGGAGTACCGCTACAGAAAGCCGATACATCTTCACAGTAAAATCACACGATGAATCTTTACAGTTCCTGAGCTAAATCCCTATGTACTAAAAAAAGTTTGGACCCGTGTGTAAATGATGTGATATATAGCTGCACTTTGTACAGGGCATGTACATAAATAATGAAATAGATAAATATATATAAACAAAGAAAGAGTGAGTAACATGCTGTGGGCTGCCTGTCTAAATGAGTTAAATCTAATATGTCATGATGTAGAGTCCCCTCAATAAACTGAATATACATGAATTGAATGGGTTAACAAAACAATTTGCATTGTGGGTAAATTAAAGCACATATATTGGATTGTAGCTGTCGGCTTCAACAGTGATTAGGGACTTTTAGGAAGGGGACTTTGTGTATTTCTCTTGATTTTTTGTTTTGTTCAAATCGTTTTTAGGGAATAAGGTGATTTGAAAGAGCGGACGCCCAACTTTTAAGACGTTTTGGACGTTAATGCCTCCATTTAGGGTTAGCTGTTCATATATTCAACTGGAAATCATACACACTCCTTGACACTGTATTCAGATTTACTGCCAAAGATGCCTAATGACTATGTTGAAGTATCCATGAGTCACCCATTATTATGTGATCTGTGAAATGTCCATTATTTGAATATGTACAGGGAGTTGTTTCCTACAGAATTCACCACGATCAATGTCTTTTTCAAATATCATCTTGCAAAAATATTGATTAATCTGATCATCCTTTGCACATTTAAAACCAGCCGCTTGTGAATCACAGTTTGCTAATGTAACCCTGAGTTTTTAAAAGTGCTACTGTAAAGTGACAAATCAAATGATGTTGTTAAAAAAAAAAGCATGTCTGTGGTGTAATTTTGTACTCGGTCGTCAGGCTTCCTCTGGTGTGTTTGAAATATCCTTCACATCATGCTTCATGTGTTCAGAAACAGCTAAATAAATATGGAATATGAACCGATGTTTTTCCCGTAGTGATGATTACCTCACACTCCGGTTTCAGCATTACATTCTTTGTAAAAGTAGATTGTTCAATCGTCTGCGGTTTTATTGCTTGAGATTAATACTATTAACACAAAATGACTGGTAAATTAATAAAAATGAAATTATGAAGTGAATGTTTTTTTTGAGATATTTTCTTATTGTAAGATATCAGAGAAACGATCATGTGATTGTTAGTGTTACAGTGACGTCCTGATCAAATCGGTACACAGTGTTTACATACTTTCCCTCATTCATAAATCTGATTTTATATACCTTCAAATTCCGATAGATACTCGGTAGTATTTACTGTGAATTGTTGTGTTCACAGAAGTATGTGCGTTGTGCTTTAAAAGTATTAGGCTATTAATTGAATAAGCTTTTAATTCAAGTAATTCAGATCAACAAACAAAAAAATAGCATTTGTTTATTCACTGTTTACCAGAGGTGGTAGAAGTACTCAGATCTTGTTTGAGTAAAGTAGAAGTACCAGAGTGTAGGAATATTCTGTTACAGTAAAAGTCCTGCATTCAAAATGTTCCTCAAGTAGAAAAGTATTAGCATTTAAATGTATTTAAAGTACCAAAAGTAAAAGTAGTCATTGTGCAGATTGGTCCATCTCAGAATAATATATGTTTTATAATGATTGATCATTAAAGTGTTCTCAAAGCTGGTAAAGGTGCAGCTAGTTTGAATGACTTTGTATACTGCAGGGTAGCTTGTGAATTTACTCCAGGTGGAACTAAAGTCTGATTTAACACTTGATTAGATTCGTTAATCCAAATCTGTAATCCAAAGAGAGCCGTGTGGCTCAGTGGGTAGTGCGTTGGTGTTCGGATCAGGGTTCAAACCCCACTGCAGTCAGCATGTCGTTGTGTCCCTGGGCAAGACACTTCACCCCAAATTGCTCCTGTGGGGAGGGATTGCCCACAGTATTGAGTATGTAAATCGCTTTAGATAAAAGTGTCTAACAAGTGACATGTAATGTGTATTAAATAAAGCGAGTGGAGTAAAAGTACACGATTTACCTCTGAATTGTAGTAGAAGTAAAAAGTAGTATAAAATGGAAGTACATCAAAATGTAAAGTACAGTACTTGAGTAAATCTACTTTGTTACTTCCCTTTAAAAAATAACATATTTCTCATTTGTATGGACATGTGTGGAAACCAAAAAGCCCAGTAGGTTCAAGAACAAGAGAAATATCAACATCAAAACAGAGCTGAAAAATTGTGCTCTGTACCTTTAAGTTTTGCGACATGTCGTAAAACCTCACTGTCGTAAATACTCACATGGAGACATCATGGATACTGTTGAGTTTTCTCTAGATTATTCTACTTTAAATAGTTTTTTTTGGCAGATCGTGGAAACTTCTTGACCCTTTTTTTCCCTTCTTCAGTGTGGAAAAAATAGACGCTTTCCCGAAAATAAGCGACACTGCATCGCTCCGGGTGTTTCGCTACCGGTGTGTGTGTTTGTGTGTGTAACAGTGTGCATCATGTTCGTGTTGGTGGAGATGGTGGACACTGTCAGGATCCCTCCGTGGAACTTCCAGAGACAACTGAACGAGGCCATAGCCGAGGAGCTCAACAAGAAACTGGCCAACAAGGTGTGTGTGTGTGTGTGTGTGTGTGTGTGTGTGTGTGTGTGTGTGGTGTGTGTGTGTGTGTGTGTGTGTGTGTGTGTGTGTGTGTGTGTGTTGTGTGTGTGTGTGTGTGTGTGTGTGTGTGTGTGTGTGTGTGTGTGTGTGTGTGTGTGTGTGTGTGTGTGTGTGTGTGCAAATTATCACATTAGTAAAACAGCAATAACAACAATAACACCCCTCTATAAATAAGCTCTCAAATTAAAAGTTCAAAATCATCCTTTGAGATGATACTTTCAGGTTTATAAATGATTTGTTATACACTATACTGAGGTAAACATACTCATATACAACTCAGTATAATGATTGTACTGAATTGTATTGCTTTTCTGTCCTGTGTCTTCCACTATGGTGAAACTTCAAAAGGCCAACCTCTGACTAACAGACACCAATGCATTTCAGTGATTTGAGAAAATATGAGTTTGGGTTTTGATGCTTCTTTCAGTTAAAGTCAAATCAGTTTTGCTATTTGTATTACAATCGTTTGTACACCATCGAGCCCAAGCACTTGTGTAATATCATCATTTCCTCATACCGGGCGCTGTACACTAGCTGCCCACTAGCTGCCCACTGCTCCTAGTACTAGACTCCTGGTACTAGGATGGGTTAAAAAAAGAGAACACATGTCACTGTGTGCTCTGCATGTGAGACCATCTATCTGATCATTGTGACCCGCCCTCCTCTCAGGTGGTCTTCAACGTGGGCCTCTGCATCTGCCTGTACGACATCACCAAACTGGACGACTCCTATATCTTTCCCGGAGACGGAGCCTCACACACCATAGGTACAAAGATACATTCACTTGCATCAGGCCATGTTCATTCCAATCAAGATTCAAGGCTTTATTGTCACAGCTGCTGCAGTGTAAGCAAACTCAAGTCACAGGCTCCTCCAACATGAATATATATATAGGACATAAAACAGTATGTATTGTGTTTTTACTGCTGCATTAGATTTGAGATACATCGCAACATAAATATGACTTCCTGACAAAGCACTTCCACTCAGTTTGAATCGGATTATGATACATTTGGTCTCACAGTTTCCTGTTTAACTTTCTTATCCAATAATAAAACACTTGACAGCGATAGAGGTTAGTCTCCAGCTAAACTTAGGTACTGCAACTTTTGTACGATCTTAAGTGTGGTTAAAGGGAGGGTTGATGGACTGTCACTTACTGACTCCCTCCCATCTTCCTTTGCTTTTTCTCTCAGTTCATTTCAGGTACGTTGTTTTCCACCCTTTCCTCGATGAGATCCTACTCGGCAAAATCAAGTATTGCAGTCAAGAAGGAGTTCATGGTAAGTTCTGTCTCTCCATCTCGGCATGTTTTACTACATCTCAGATATATTCTCTAATGTACTCTCAAGGTGATGCATTCAATGTCACATCCCACCAACAGTCCACATTCATTCATTTCATGGTTTTGTGTCATTACAAGCACATGACTTCTGCATGTGTTATCAAAAGAACTAGTCAAACTTCCCCTCACAGTCTCACAGAAAACATCAAAAACAGTCTTATTGCTTGTATTTATTTATAGAAGGACCATGCATACAAAAACATTCATCTCAGCAAAGAGAAGAGATGCAATATGCCAGATTGTAGCTAATAGCTCATTTCCATCTGTGGTCCTCAGGCAGGTTCATAACAATCAATAAACAAATAATAACATTGCATGATCTCTATCAGTCAAACTATTTAAAAACCTGATTTAAATACAGCTCAATAAATGAATACATAGTACACTTGAAATACACTTACATGATCTCGGTCACTCAAATAATTATAAAGCCTGATTTAAATACAGGTTACGAACATAATACTTAGTACACTTCAAATACACTTAAATAAAATATCTAAGATATAGTACGACAATACAGTTCAAATTAAAAAAACTCAGATTACAGTGTAATTAATGTTGGCATGACTGGTGGCTTAATATCATTTTTTTTGCACCATAAGAAAACGAGTTAAAATCAGTACAGGTGTTAAGTTCAACTGGAAGAGTATTCCAGTGCTTGATGGCCGTAAACCAAAATGCTGATGGTCCAAAGGCAGTGCGCCTCATGCCCCGGCCACACGAGGACGAAAACGGCTAAACGCATAGGATTAACGCAAACGCAATCGCAAACAAGCTTCCGTCCACACGCAATATTCACCGGATAGTGTCTGTCCACACGAGACCGCTCCGTTTAGCTCCAACCGCTGGAGAAGCTGCAGTACATATGCAGGAGCCTGTACGTGGCGCTGTAACTTCCTCCACAAAAGCAGCGAAGAAGCATGGTTGTCATGGTTGCCCTTCTGTTTATTCTCCGCGGTGGGGGCCGAGGGAACCGGGCAGAGTTTTTTGCCAGTCAACGTGTATTAAAGTTTAAATCTTCCGACAAAATTATAAAAGTGCCGGTCAAAGGTCTTCTTTGTTATTTATTGAGCTTTAAAACAAATTAATAACGACTCTATATAATATAATAATAAAATACACGGAGCCTCTCTTTTTCCTCCCTCTTTTCGGACAGCGCCAGTGTCTGTCTCATGCAGCAGCTGATCCAGTAATGAGTGACCCGGCCGACAGTAAAAATAAACATATTTATAGGTAGTTTGAGAGGTGTCACCGTCCTGTCAGATTAGACTTCACTCGCGTTTATGTCCATATCGAGAGAAAGATAAATAATCTGAATTCAGTGTACAGTTTACTTTGACGCGGGGGTGAGCAGCAGAGGTGGGGAGAGGCGGGGCTATTGCCTCATCATTATCAGAAAATGATCGTATGGGGCGTACACACGGAGCCGTTTGACCCCCCAGAGCGTTGCGTATGCCGTTCTATCCACCTTGGGACCCGTTATCGTTTCCGCAGTCGTTTAGTGCCGTATTCGGTCGTCCTCGTGTGGCCGAACGGTCTATATGACACTAAACAGTAACGCAAACGACCGTTTACGTCCTCGTGTGGCCGGGGCATCAGAGGGATGGTTAGATCTGCATTTGATGCAGATCTGGAGTTTCTGCAACTCTGCTCACGGCGAAACTGAAAAAAGCTCCTCAGCGGTGGTGTCGGCCTAAAGGCTCACATGTCTCTGCTTTTCACACGAACCACACACAACATATAAGTACCACTGTGAACTCTGACTCTGTTCCCTCTCTGCTTCACAGTGACCATGGGCTTCTTTGACGACATCCTCATCCCTCCAGAGTCTCTTCAGCAGCCCGCCAAATTGTATCCTGCCTGAAAATGTTCCTATAATGAAGCAAAGTGCTGTGATTTCATCTCAAGAACACACAGGTGTATCAAGGCATGTGGGATAATATGCAGCACGCCAGTCATTTAAAAGTAGTGTTTACTTCCTGTCTTTCTTCTTCTGCTGTTCTCTTAAGTGTTTATTTCCTGTCCGTCTTCTTCTGTTGATTTCTCTAAAGTCCAGCTACATGAGTCCTTCTCTGGTTTTCCTGTTCTTCTTCTCTTCTCTTTTCTTTACTGGTAACAGTTTAGCCATCATGAATCCAAATGTTTCTGCTGTCCACGAATATGAAAACTGATTCTAATGTTCTGATATTTTCTGATAGAACATTTGAATAATAATGTGTTATTTTTTTAAGCCACCACTGATGTTAAATTATCCAGACTTCTGCGTATTGATATGACCGCACATAGTCCCTTGATCATCCTTAGGCAATCTGCTATCAAGAAATAACAGACTGCTGACTGTCCAAAGTGGCCAATCAGAATCGAGTATTCAACTACGGCGCGTAATACATTTGTAAAATGTTCTGATGTGGAGTTGCTTGTAGTTCCAGTCCTTATCTTCAGCCTCAGTGATGAAGCGGAGCAGGTCTGGCTCTGGGAGTACGAGACGGACGAGGGGGCCCACGACCTCTACATGGACCAGGGCGAGGACATCCGTTTCAGGGTGACAGATGAGATGTTCGTGGACACGTCGCCGACGGGCCCGTCCGCCGCAGAAACACCGGTAATACCCGGACAGCCTGTGGCGCCGCCAGCTGAGGAGGTGGAGAAGAAAGAGGCGCCGTACACTCTGATCGTAAGAACACACCTCATGTTCACACACACACACACACACACACACACACACACACACACACACACACACACACACACACACACACACACACACACACACACACACACACACACCAGGAGATCTGCTTTAATAAAAACAGGGAGATGATCATTCTGATGAGAGTGAAAATCAAAAGATATTTTAGCTGTCTCTTTGTTGATTTGGGATTGATATTGTTTATATCTAATAAGAACTTTATTTAACCAGGAAATATCTTAACATTTAAAGTGTCCTCTTTACTGTTTGATGTGGTAATAATAAGTGGCTCAGACTTTTTACATGAAGAAATAAAAAGAAATTGGGTTCTTTGTGATAGTAACTTTTTACACATGCATTAACAGAGGTTTGTTTAACTGGTTTAGAGTCCCTCATAAAAACAGTATTTAGTATTAAAAACCAGGGCACTATAACACAATGACCCCACAATTATTAGTCATATAAAATCATTTTAGATACTCTTTTATTGGACAATTTAATTTAAATTCTTATGTTTATATGAATATCTTGTTCTGTATTTTATTGCACATTTTGAACGTTAACTTGCTTATATAAATATTTTATTTAATGAAATGTATCTTTTTATTTCACATTTTTACTTCTTATAAATATTTGTATTTTATTTATTGCACAATTCTTAAATGTTCATGGATGTATGAATATTCTCTTTCTATTTTTATTTTAGCGTTTTTTGGACATTTAAATCGTATGTTTATGTAAATATTTGTATTCCATTGTTTTGGTTTTTATATCTTATACATATAATGAATTTAATTCTGAAATGTTACAACTGTTATGAAACCCAATTCCCCCCTTGGATAAATAGAGTATTCTGATTCTGATCCATTGTGCTGTTGTTCCAGGGGACCATCTGTGACCCGGGGCTGGGGCTGCTGTCCTGGTGGAACAGCTAGCACTGAGGAAGAGGACGAGGACGAGGAGGAAGATTTGGTGTTTTACGAACAGATGGAACATCATAACTGACCGAACAGACGAGGAGCGGTGAGCTGGAGACACGATACCCAGGAGTTTGGGTACAGAAGTAAAGACACGAAGTCAGACGCTCTGAACCGAGACACTGTTGGTGTGAAGAGACTGAAGTCCCTCTGAGACAGACTGTGTTGTAAATACTGCCCTGAACACACCAGCTCCATGTTTACACATCAACCTGACCACAGGTCTAAAAACACAATGATTTGACATGCGTTTACAGTCTTTCTGGTACATTTAAAGTGAGATCCTGACCCTAAATTCAAACGAAAAAAGTCATTAGTTATCAGGATTTGTTATAATGTCCTCAGTTGAAGCAGGTGATGCACTTCAGCATGTCAGGGATGATAAAGGTGGGAGAATGTACAGAAACAAGCTGAGTGATGGTTGGGTTGGTAGAAAAAAGACCCAGAAGACAATTTATTATTCCTTTGTATCAAGATCGCAAAAGATTGAAGATTTCAATAATAACAAATGTTTTTCTCGGTGGGAGTAACATCAGAAGATGAAAATATTAACTTTTTATTTAAAATGTCACCTTTTTATCCTCCATTTATTTAACAACTGTTTTTCACTTTCACAGTAAAAGGACGTATCATCAGAGTGAGTGCTTGTGATTTGTCATTTTGTGTGATTATAGGAAGAGGAATAACTAATACGGATTAGCGGCCAGCCTTTTAAATCACACAGTTTGGAGGTCAGTGAAGGCCACAGCGCTGCTTGTTTATAACAGATCTCTGAACGCTGGTCAGTGTCAGTAGAGAAACTCACACACACACACACACACACACACACACACACACACACACACACACACACACACACACACACACACACACACACACACACACACACACACTGGTGTTTGTTGTACAATCAGAAATGAATGAGCTGTGTTTCATGTGACGACTGCGTAGCCCCTAGATGTTTGTCTCATTTGTCTTCAGTGAAAATAGGTCAGACTGTTTCGCGTTTATACGAAAGAAAAACACATAAATAAGTTTGCATGTGACCCTCATTGCAGAGTTAAGCTTAAAGGATTAAATATTTGACTATGAAAATAAATAACTGAATATCTTAGCTTATCTTAGACATTGAAATTGTTTCTGGATTTGTTTTAGAAAACTAAAAGAAGTGTTCACATTTTTTACCTAAATATTCTGCTCATTTTCAGCTTCATATCAGTATGTAGTGTCTCTACTGTGACATGTCTCCTTCCTTTAATGTTCAAAAAGCTCTTTTCACCCTCTGTCTGAAACCAGAGCCCAGTACAAGGCTTACAGAGTGATGTCACTATGTTACTGAAGTAAACAAAGGAGTCCAATTGAGGCGTTTCCAGGAGGGGGGGGGGGGGGGAGGAGTGTGTGGGAGAGAAACTCCCTCTGGAGGGAACACAGGGATTTTAGCTTTTGCAGACCATTAACATGCACTAAAACCTGTAACACACTACAGGAGAGGAAACGATTAGTTTTGTCCTGGGAGGTATTTTTATCCTTTATTGTACATCATAATTCATTTGTTGATTTATATTTGTTAAGAATATGAACCTACAAAGTATACAAATGACAGTATTTGCTTTCAAAATGTAGTGGAGTAGCATCAAATGGAGTTAAAGTGTCTTTAAAACATAATTTTTCTTGAATAAATGTAGTTAGTTACTTTACACCACTGGTTTTTATTGACATATCTCCACTAATGCAATTTCAAATGTGTTGGATTAGTGGAGTCTGTCCTCAATATAAACACTATTATAAGTCCCTTGTAATAAAGCAGCACCACAGCAGCTGCATAAAGAGTGCAATACGATAAATCAAGGCAAGATATCCTTACACTGAGCATACTGTTCCCATAATAGATTACATACATTCAAAGGAATGAAGAAAGCAAAACACACACACTCTCACTCACACACGCAGTCGCATCACGCCATCGGAATCTCCGCCAGCTGCGCAGACTCAGCAGCTCTTCGTCACATCCTCACCATCATCAGGGTTCTCCGACAGACTGCGCGGATTTAGCCGACTTATTTATTTAATAACTGATTATATAATACTCCGCCACTTAAGACGCACTCTGGCACGAGCTGATCGTCCGCAACCTACCAGTAAGTAACATTTCTGTGGAAAAATAACATTCATGTTGTAGTGCCTGCAGGGGGGTGTGTGTGTGTGCGTGTCTTTGTTTTGGGATCGGGTACAATGTCTTCTTTGCACGCCTGGTGGAAAACCGCTAAATCACAAGGACAGGTTATTTATTTATATCTGAATGTACGCAGGATTGATCGGTGTCACATTTCCTCCATATTATGATCCACGCTGGTGTCATGAACGCACCACGCTATTGTCCAATTCTTCTCTCATTAGCACTGACTGCTGTTTCAGCCTTTAATTCATTTGGGCAGTTTTATTAAGGCTGGCAATGTGATTTCCTTACGTTTCACTATTGGATGTAATAAAACAAGGTGAAAGTGAGTGAAATACGGGATTGTATGCGTGAGTACAGCTCTCGAAAATCAACACAACATTCACAGAGAATCCCTTTTTGTTCATTTTGTTGGATAGTATTGGGGTGTCAATGGGATGTCATTACGTTTCGCTGGTGTAAGACAAGGTGTAAAGCGAGTGAAATACGGGATGTTTTGCATAGTGTGTGAACACAATGTCGAAACTCAATACACAATTCACACACTGCTTTTTTAAATTGATTTTGGCAATTGTATTGTTGTTGTCAATGTTATCGCTATTGGCTAAAATGAAACAAGCGCAAAAGCGAGTTAAATATGGGATTTTTAGCATCCAAACTGAACGCAATTTACGTTTTTTCATTATCATTTTCAGTTTTATTAAGGCTGTCAAAATCATTTATTTACGTTTTGCTATAAAAAAAGAAGCCAAAGGCAAGTGAAATATAGTATTGTGTCAACACACAATTCACACATACACACTGCCTTTTCATGACCATGGGACCGGAAACAGATTTGTGCCTGGCCCGGGCGGAGGAGACATGACCCTATTTAGTTCTGTGGCTTCCTTTCTGCTCATCCAGATGTTCTCCTGCTGTGTGAAAAAACTAGAGTAAACTCTCAGTGTTTGAGTCCATTATAAAATATATTGTAGAATATCATCAATAATGTGTGTGTATACTTCTGTGTGTGTGCAACATAGAGGCTTTATTATATCATGCGTGTGTACTTCCGTTTGAGTAGGATATGTTGTTCATTTGGGGAAGGGGCGCTGACATCACGAACTCGAGACGGCGTGCTGCAGCTGCTCTGACGTCACGCCGTGTCTGCATCACTATCATCACAGGCGACATGAGGGGGTGTACAAAAGAAACACACGCACGTATAGCACGACACAGTGGGTGTTTCTCAATGTCGAGGACGCTTTCTTGCTAGAACAGTCCTTCGGCGGGACTCGATGACGTATCCTTGAAATCGTGGCTCTGGAGCATCCTTCCCTGACATTGAAAAATACCCAGTGTTTGTGTTGAGGGGGAGGGGGGGGGGGGGCACTGTGTGGAGAAACGAGTCTGAGGTGTATTGAAGGCCACCTGAATAAACAGGAATGTGTTGTGAGTGTTAAATATGGGAGGCAGTGTCTATAGCCATTGCACTATCAATTACATATATCAGATATATAATCAGAACTGTGCTCTCTCTCATGTGTGGAGGTGTAGAGAAACACTCAAACCCACACTTATAGTTTCATGCTTTTAAAGAGATATACAAATTGTAAATCAGTTGGATTATTACGACCCAACCAACACACTATCTATTAATGTATAGGCTGTAACATTTATGTAGTTGATATTAAAAGTGCAAAGATCATGTACCAATTTGTTATTGTATGCAGATATGAGATATCTTTCTTTTAAAGTGTCAAAACAAATACATTTCTATTTTAGGCAATGGCCTAGAATCTCGTAGATAGATGACTACTTTCATAACTAAAACAAACGGATCCAACCGTAACTCTGATGTGCATTGAATAGCATACACGGCATTGATTCTTCCCTGCACTGAAGAGTATGGATGCAGATATGAAAATGAAACCTCCACATGCATTATTAATATACCGTGCGGTGAGTTGCTTTAGAGATAAACCTGTAGTATTATGATCATGGGGATTGCAGTGCTTTGAATAGCAGGACAACTCCCAAAGGCTTCAGGTTCAATATAGAACATGTGTGTTTCTTTATATTTGATGAAGCTGGATTAAAGGGGCAATCCAGTCATTATACTTCCCAAGGTCAATTTACCTTTCATTAGGACTAATCTGGTGAAACGTGTTGTGTAATGTCTTCAGCTGATCTTTTTTGTCATGTCATAAATAAGCCTGATGGTGTCTCTGGGCTTTTGAAAAATAGATGGTGCTGGGTTAAAAACTGGAGGTGTAAAATGTATTAAAAGGTGTAATGATGCAATTGAGTTGCATTGTGGGTAGTGTAGGATCCACCGCTTTTGGACCCATGTTGTGATACTCAGGATATGATGACCTCTGCTGCATTGATTTCACTTATAATCTGTTCACGGTTAATCTTGCATACTACTAGAACCATCAGATTAATGTTCCCTTGCACATTTAGACGGTTTGCTCAAGGGCGACTCATGGTTGCAGTGATTCCAAAACATTTTACAAGCGATTTTTTTGGACTGTTTTAGACCGTCAATTGAATGCTGACTCCTTATTCCTCTCAATTGGTTAACAACCACTTTAGTAGTTAGTATGTGTCCTGTTGCAGGGCATGTTTTGGCCTTTGTTGGGCTCAAAAACTGACATCCATAGAAATGTTAGGCATCACTCTGAACGGGAACATCTGCAGAATAATGTCACACATGATAGTTTGTGATCCACTGAAGTTAGTGATTTAATTATCTTAACATCCGCCATCTTTTACATCACATTACATTTATTTAGCTGACGCTTTTATCCAAAGTGATTTACGATAAGTGCAAAAAAATAAAATATGCTAACTCAGAACAACTCGTGCTTCAAATGGGCTGAACTTTTTTGTGCTAAAACATTTTTTAATCTATACTATAAGGAAGCTGTATGACACACACTGCTACAATTTAACTCAACTTTGTTTCGGGGGGAAGGAGACACCTTTCCAGTTATTTTGCAAATCCGTAGCAAGTCTCCTCTGTTTTATGGTATACGCAATACTGGAGTACCCCTTTAACATCAAAGTGGACTTGATATAAAGGACATCACCTTAACATCTATTTTCCTTATTGAAAGAGTTTTATCTAAGATAAGATAAGACTTTATTCATCCCGAAGGAAATTGTTGTGCCAGATAAATTCTTAGACACAAGGAAAGAACATTGCAAAGGCACTCACAGGTCTCTCAGTTATGTGTCTGCTTGATTATGAGTTGAATTCCTGGCTGGATGACACCCATCCCTCATCTCCCCCTCCATCACCTCTAAAGCCACATGACACCTCTCTGATCTCCCCCTGCATCACCTCTAAAGCCACATGACACCTCTCTGATCTCCCCCTCCTCACCCTGTGGTCTCCCTCCTCCTGACAGACCCGAAGTGACAGCGCTGACCTGGATAACTCTGGACCTGAAGCAGAAGACAGACGATACAGTCAGCAGAACAGCCTCCCTCTTCCTCCCTCGTCCTCCTCACCCCTGTCTCTTGTGACATGGCGGACCCCAGCCTCACGTCGCCCTCCAGGACCCCGCTGCGCTCCCCCAACGCCTCCCTCACCCTCTCCTTCCCCTTCCTGAGGGAGAGGAGCCGGGTTTGGGAGGACGGGAAAGATCACCCGCTGCCTCGAGATCTACCGAGCCCGCTGCCGACCAAACGCAACCGCACCTACTCAGCGTGAGTTTGTTATTATTTACTATAAACAATGAGTAACCGTAATAAACCGGATTGAATTTTGTCTTAATCTACCGTATTTATTTCATATTCTGTTCTTGTACACATCCCATATTCTATTGACATGTATATAGACTTTTTGCACTACTTTTTATTTTGTATTTTTGTATTTTATTATATATGTTGCATTGTTGGAGGAGCTCAGGTCAGAAGAATGCCATTGCCATTTCTACGCTGTAGCTTTGAGCACATGACGATAAAACCTTTGAATCTTTTGAACTTGAAAAAAAAAGAGTGTGTGGTGATAAAAACATCCAAACACATACGTCGGATTTTTTCCATTTTATGCTACTTTTAAACGGTATTACATCACAGATACAAATGTTCTTTTTATTCCATTTCATGTATCAGTACTATTTCTTATATTGCAACACTTATAAAATAGTTTTTGATAAGTAACTAAAGCAGGGGTGTCAAACTCAAATACACAGTGGGCCAAAATAAATAAATGGGTGCTACTCGAGGGCCGGACTGGTTCAATGTTTATTGCAGAACGTATTGAAATGAACTTATTGCACATATTAAACCTGGAACTAACAAAGCTTAAATTATTGCCTATAAAAACAACATTAAACATTAAATAATCAGGTGCATTCATTTCTTATGGCTCTATCTGCAGCTTTTCCAGAGTCATTTCTTATGAGTACATTTTTCCACAGGCCAACAACAGCTTCAACAAAACTATTCCCCTCAGAGAGAAAACCAAACATGCCCTGTTGTCGTGAGAGAGAAAGTGCAGAAGGAAACATCCATGTAAACTCAGTGTGCTGCTCTGTGATGCTAGTTCAGATACTTGGCATCTCATCTCGGGTGCAAGGTCATCAATGTTTGGGCTCAGGCTCTGAGCTGAGGAGACCCTCAGGATGGAGTGAAGGTGTGCGTGCAATATACCGGCAGGCCTGATCTAATAGAAATGAGAAATTATCCTGCGGGTCGAAATTAAATCCACCAAGGGCCGGATTTGGCCCCCGGGCCTTGAGTTTGACACATGTGATCTAAAGGATATTTTATTAACTAAATCATTATAGGTAAGTTCCTACTATCGGTTTAAAATATATTGCAAATATTGAGACATAAACATAAAAACAGAAGAAAAATATAATACGAATAAGAAAAAAATACTATTAAAATACGTAAAGAAACATGGAAGAAGAAAAATAGGTTTTATCTGTTGATTCTCCTTCTCTATGAATCCTTCTCTTTGTGCATCCTTCTACATTTCTCTGCCAGAATGAATGATCTGACACAAAAGAGAAAATATGCTATTGTAAACGTCTCCTTCACGTCTTACTGAAACAATAACAACTTTCAGTCGTACTGGGTGTGATTAAACAAAATAACTGTTGTTTTTTTGTCTTTGGCTGCAGTACGGTACGCGCTCAATCAAGTCCGGTGTTTAAAGGCATCTGTAAGAACTTCTCCAGGTCACAAGGTCACGGCTTCCTGCGACCCTCCCACGGCGGAGAGGACATCTTTGTTCACATCTCAGAGTGAGTAACAAAACACATCTTTAAATACAAAACAAATCAGTTTATTTCTCCCACAGCGGGGAAATATACATTTTTACAATAAGAAACAACTGCAGATAAAAGGCAAAAAGTGCATTAATAAATAAATAAAATAATTAAATGTGGAAAATCCTATATATATAAATGTACTGTAGTATAGGAAAAATATAAGAACATAAATATAACAACAAATACAAATGTACAAGAAACATTAACATAAAAAGATAAAAGAATATATAATACATATTTTTTGTATTATTCCAAAACAATTTGAGGGGAAATGTACATTGTTACAGCAAAGGGGCAGTGCAGATAAAAAGAACAACTAAAATGAGCAGACCAACGTCATAAATAAAGACACAAGAACTCCAAAACATCCAAACATCCATTGTAAAACATCAATATGAAAAAGCAAGTGAACATTACATAGCGACTTACAATAAGTGCATTAACACATAACAGTACTGAAGTAGCAGCAGTTATAACTTTAGTAAGTTGTTCATAAGTGTGTATTGCACACAGTATTTATATCTCTCATGCAGACTTTACAGCCGTGTCCTCTGAGAGTCACAGCAACACAAACTAACTGCAGATCTGCAGCGTCACCTCAGGACTGTTTTAACTCAGCAAACAAAAGTCTACGTTTGTACTTTTCTCAAAGGGACAGCTATTTGTTCCGACTCTCACAGGACTCTGACACCTGAAGTGGAAATGCACAAATAGTTCAGCAATGTGCTTTTATTCAGTCTTTTATTCAGCACCAGCAGTAAGCTGAATGTTACTACAGCCTCAGCAAAGGCACATTTGTGAAAACAGATTCTGCGGGATCATCCATCTGAACAGCTGCATCGTGGGTCGGGGAGTTTATCTTGTCTCAAATGTCTTCAGTATTAGAGCTGTACTAGAGCGTGTGGCCACATATTTGTGAGATGAGAATATTTATACTTATTAAAAGTTTTAAAGGGGCCCTATTATGCTCACTTTCAGGTTCATATCAGTATGCAGTGTCTCTACTTTAAAGAGTCCTCTCCTGCTGATGTTCAGGTTCATATCAGTATGTAGTGTCTCTACTTTAAAGAGTCATCTCCTGCTGATGTTCAGGTGTATATCAGTATGTAGTGTATCTACTTTAAAGAGTCATCTCCTGCTGATGTTCAGGTGTATATCAGTATGTAGTGTCTCTACTTTAAAGAGTCCTCTCCTGCTGATGTTCAGGTGTATATCAGTAGTGTCTCTACTTTAAAGAGTCCTCTCCTGCTGATGTTCAGGTGTATATCAGTATGTAGTGTCTCTACTTTAAAGAGTCCTCTCCTGATGATGTTCAGGTGTATATCAGTAGTGTCTCTACTTTAAAGAGTCCTCTCCTGATGATGTTCAGGTGTATATCAGTAGTGTCTCTACTTTAAAGAGTCCTCTCCTGCTGATGTTCAGGTGTATATCAGTATGTAGTGTCTCTACTTTAAAGAGTCCTCTCCTGATGATGTTCAGGTGTATATCAGTAGTGTCTCTACTTTAAAGAGTCCTCTCCTGCTGATGTTCAGGTGTATATCAGTATGTAGTGTCTCTACTTTAAAGAGTCCTCTCCTGATGATGTTCAGGTGTATATCAGTAGTGTCTCTACTTTAAAGAGTCCTCTCCTGCTGATGTTCAGGTGTATATCAGTATGTAGTGTCTCTACTTTAAAGAGTCCTCTCCTGATGATGTTCAGGTGTATATCAGTAGTGTCTCTACTTTAAAGAGTCCTCTCCTGCTGATGTTCAGGTGTATATCAGTAGTGTCTCTACTTTAAAGAGTCCTCTCCTGCTGATGTTCAGGTGTATATCAGTATGTAGTGTCTCTACTTTAAATAGTCCTCTCCTGCTGATGTTCAGGTGTATATCAGTATGTAGTGTCTCTACTTTAAAGAGTCCTCTCCTGCTGATGTTCAGGTGTATATCAGTAGTGTCTCTACTTTAAAGAGTCCTCTCCTGCTGATGTTCAGGTGTATATCAGTAGTGTCTCTACTTTAAAGAGTCCTCTCCTGCTGATGTTCAGGTGTATATCAGTATGTAGTGTCTCTACTTTAAATAGTCCTCTCCTGCTGATGTTCAGGTGTATATCAGTATGTAGTGTCTCTACTTTAAAGAGTCCTCTCCTGCTGATGTTCAGGTGTATATCAGTAGTGTCTCTACTTTAAAGAGTCCTCTCCTGCTGATGTTCAGGTGTATATCAGTAGTGTCTCTACTTTAAAGAGTCCTCTCCTGATGATGTTCAGGTGTATATCAGTATGTAGTGCCTCTACTGGGACATGTCTCCATGCTTTAATTTTCATAAAGCTCTTTGTTTCCTCATACTACCTGTGCTGCAGCACCTCTTTTCACCCTCTGTCTGAAACCAGAGCCCAGTCTGCTCTGATTGGTTAGCTGGCCGGCTCTGTTGTGATTGGTCAACCGCTTAGATATGTCCCGCCCCTTAGCCCATCATATACAATGTGTTGAAGCGCTAGCCAATAAAAGCGTGAGTGTTACATAGTGATGTCACTGTGTTTCTAAAGTAAACAAAGGAGTCCAATGGAGGTGTTTTAGGCGTTTCAGTCGGCATACTGTATGTTAATAATAGAGTCTTTTTTTAATCGTAGTGACACTTCTTGTATTTAAACATCGCCTGTATCCCTGTGCTTCTACACATCTATCTAGACAGTATGAAGCCAAACTGTCCCTTTTCCACTCTCCATCCTCATCGCCCTATTTTCTCTCTGTTCCAGCATCGAGGGGGAGTACGTCCCGGTGGAGGGAGACGAGGTCAGGTACAAAGTGAGCCGAGTGCCGCCCAAGAACCTGAAGGTGCAGGCGGTGGAGGTGAAGATCGTGCACCTGAACCCCGGCACCAAACATGAGACCTGGTCCGGCCAGATCATCAGCTCATAGACCCCAAAACCCCGGGGGCTTATGGGTAGTGGGAGGGGGCGTCGACCTGTTGTAGGACTGATATTTTACATCTCATTATTTATTTAAAAACATGCTTTACCTACACAGCATCAGTCCAGGTGTAATGACATGGTGTAGATAGCTGTCTTCTACTCTGCTGAATTTGCTGTATGTAAAACCGACCATTTTAGGAACATGTTTTATTTATTTATTTCCCCCAAAACACAAGAAAGAAAACAGCTGTGAGACAATTTTTTGAACCCAGCTGAATTCAGTTTCACTTCCCTTCTTTGCAGCTGTTATGAACTTGTTTACTTCGCTGAAAATGTCCAGGATCACATGCCGGGTGCAGGTGTGGGTCAGATGACTTTATCATAAGTCATACACAGTGCAGACATTGTAAAGATGAGGATTTGAATAGAAGAACAGAGATTATGGACCTAAGAAGAAGTTGTTTAGGGAATTAAAGAGGAAGAGAATTCAATGATTGTGTATTAGAAAGGTCAAATGGCAGGTTTAAAGCTGGTTTTGCATAAAAAAATCTAATGAAATCCCTAAAGGTAAAAAGTTCAGGACCCCCTTTGTTAGGCTTATAGTCACCTGTTTAGAAAATAAAATCAATTTGAGGACAAAAAAAGGGTTATTTTAGTTTTATTTTGAAAGGGAGCTGGTGATGTGTTAAAGTGAAAGTAAGTTGGAAATTCAGAAAAAGCATGAAGGCAGACGAGGAATCAGGAAATCACGTTACATCAAGCATGGATATTTAAAACATATTTGACTGTGAATGGAAGTATTTTCCTTACAAAATGCATATCTTTGAATGTTTGGTTTGGTTTGTGGTTATTTATTTTTATTTATTTATTCAGATGTGTGTGTGTGTCCTCAGATTGCGAGCTCTAAAAAGTTGCACTTACGAAATTTGTCGAAAAACTGCCAGAAAAAACTACTCCAAAACATTTGTTGTTCTGGTTTAAAATGTTAGTTTTGAAAAACTTCTGCAGCCACGAACGAACAAAACGATTTGTAAATCTCTTTTTCTATTATCAGAAAAAAAGACATGTATCTGTGTGTGATTTATTAAGCATATCGTCAGTGTGATGGTGAACTACTCGACTCCATAGGTGGTGCCAAAACAGATCTTTGTCACATAAATGTGGTTCAGTCAGACAACTCACGTGTTTCTTAATATGTTTATTAGAAGCAGCATATAGTTGAGTTTGGCGTCTAGGCTCGGCCTCATCACTCCACAGATTTACAAAGAACATTGAGTGATGATTAGATAACTATCCGCCGAGCCTACAGGTGGAAGCTGGGGTGGTGGGGTGGTGGGGGGGGGGGGGGCAGCAGCAGCATGAAACACAGCAGCAGGAACATGAACGCAGCAATAGCAAGTGAACACAGCAGCAGCGGCAGCATAGCGAGGCAGAGGCAGGAAGACCTGGCAGCTTCAATAGAGCGGCATGTTTAGGAGAATGTGTTTGGTTGGTTGTAAGAGGGACGAGGTGTGTCACGTGTTAATGTATCATTGGTGCTCGAGTTGACTGCCTGAACTAGCTGGCAGGCTTCGCCCCATTTCTTAGTACTTCAGGTTTAGCTCGGTTAAGTACATAGACTGTATAAGGTTAAGTACTGTTTGTCATTTTCCATAATATCTCTGTTCCATCGAGTCTCTATGCATCTGTCACTGCCTGAATCTGTTCATCATCACACTCTGTTTATTTCCTCCGTCACGTTACAAAGGGCACGTTCTGTTGTGGACGAGTCACTGTGGTTCTGATCACAGTGAGGACTACTGAGCCTTGAACAAAAAAAAACATTAAAGCATTTTATGATTCACACGACTGATGGGAGAGTGTTTATTAAGCTGCATGTGACGGGAGGAGGAGGAGGAGGAGGAGGAGGAGGAGGAGGAGGAGGAGGAGGAGGAGGAGGAGGAGGAGGAGGAGGAGGAGGAGGAGGAGGAGGAGGTCTGATAAACACGTGGGGAGATAGACTGTCACGGTAATAATGATACAAAATAAAAAATTGATTATAATTATAAAAATAATAATAACAATAATACAAATAATAATAAGAGTAAAGGGCTTCAATATAAAAATAAAAATGTAAGAATTAACAATAAAAAATAATAATTATAGGTAGGTAACAGGTTAACATTGCACTTAATTTAGCTTACGATTTTATCCAAAGCGATTTAGAATAAGTGCAATAAACCATGAAGATACACTCTTAGAAAAGCAAGATAAATTAAATATAACTTTAGATTAGTATTTATATTTATGTTGAAACTGAGAGGACGGAGGTTTTTCATTATATATTTTGCATATATGAAGAATAAAGTACAGAAACCTCAAAGTCAAACGTTCATATGCTAAAAGTAAGGCTGGTAATGTATTGATTTAATCTAATGTGAAATGTATATCGAAATGGTATTTTAACTTAATTCTCAAAACGTAGAAACAAACCTCTTCCTCCTAATTTTTAAACCTTGTTGAGACACTAACCCAGGGCCGTCAACATGAGGCCCCACGCAAAGTTATATGAGGCCTTCTGTTTCGCGAACGTCGACCGGGGGACGGGTGCTAGTGGAGCCTCGCAGCGGCAAAACCGTGCCGCGCCACACTAATTGCGCCGCATAAGCGCATACAGTAGGTGCGCCGCATTTTCGGCTCAGTTGAGGCACCCTCCGCAAGATGAGGCCCCATGATCGGCTTGTAGGGAGGAACGGCCCTGCACTAACCTCACTTCTCTCTCGTGAAATATCCAGACACACTCAGCACTAGCTCTTAAAGGTCACCTATCACGCTATTTGTAGGCAATAGCATAGGTCTCAGATATATACAAATATATAAAAAACATTTCTATGAAGTGTTTTGCTCAAAATACCAAACAGATCACCCATTCTAGCCACGCCTCATATCCCTCTATTTCACTTCCTGTTTCAAAAGTGCTGATTCTGGGTATAAAGCTTTTTTTTTTTTTAAAGGAGGGTCTGAGCTCATGCGGGACCCGGCAGCTACTGTCTAAACTAAATACTGCCGTGATGAAACGCCATATCATGGATTATCAAGGATTATCTCTGAAACAGTATGGAGCTCAAAGGCTTTCTCTCTTGCCGGTTATACCACAAGGTGAGTTCCTTTTTATTTCCTGCTTCTTCACACACATGCTCTCCAGTACAGGTTAGCTCTGAGTGTTAGCGATGCTAATGTAAACACCGACCATGTTACGTCCAAAACAGTCGGGCATTGTTTCTGATAGCAACGTTTCTGATAGGGCCGTGGGTCCGATATTACCTCATATCGGACTCAAATCTGGATCAGCTCCGTTGTTCCCCCGTTTTTAGAGATTTGGGTACGGAGGAAAAGAGAGAGGGGTTTATTTTCTGACGCTGCGTGAGTTCCCTGACGCACCGGGGACACATAGTTATGTAGAAAAGACATCAAAAAGTGAATTTTGCATGAATAGGTCCCCTTTAAGGGGAGAGGCAAAAATAGCTTTAAAGACAAACAAAAATAAAGTAAATACATCATGTGTTGTTACATCATTTCCTGCCTTTTCTCTGTTCCCAGAGACACGTCAGCGTAAATGTCTTGATGTTGCCTGAGGAAGCACTTAGGCTTAAACTCTGCAATCCAAGCCTTTGTGTTATTCAGGCATTATTGTGCCTATAGCATTTAGCTGTGGGTCGAAATATAAATAATCACAAAAGAAACCATTGAAATAACAACAGCAATGTTGGCTTTCAAAGTTCTTGGTGCTCTGTATCTACTCATCTGTTGTTATCGGTGAAGAGTTCAGCTTTTTTTTCTGACGGCAATTAACACCAAGTCACATTTTCTGACTGGCTTTTACGAGATTAAAAGAGACATCGATGATTTACAGATCTATCAAAGTGGTTATGCATTCTTCAAAATCTATCATTTGGTGTTCAAACAGCCACAAGATGAACTTTAATGTATTTTAGAAGCACCTGGCGTAGGTAGGATTTGAGTTTCTGGCGACCTCCAGTGGTGACATGTGAGAACACTGAGGCTGAGAAACTGTTTTGAGAAGGTGCTGTGATTTTGTAAGTGAGTCATATGTAAAAGCGCATTAGTCAAAGCTCAAGAACAACACAGGAGAACTATGATCAGTGCAAGATATCAAAAATGTTTTATTACAATTAATTCACTTTTTTATCCAGAAAATAATTAAAGTAATCAGTTAGCAGCAACACATTAACATTTTCTGCTGTGCATAAAAGTGTTTTTCTACATGATCCTTTGAGTCTTTTGAGAGTTAACAGTCCTGCAGCTGATGTATTTAAAAGCCTCATATTTACATTACTGATACATCAAAGAGGCATTATTATTCTGAGCCATGGCAGAATAAAAACCCATTACCCATTTAAAAGTTATTTAAAAAACCCTTTAAACAGCTTCATATTAAAAGAGTTAGAGACAAACAACCAAGCATAATAATTGATGTTTACATTCGACCAGCGTTCAAGCCATACAGTTTGTAAAAATATTTTACATTAAAAATAATGACTGACAGAAGTGTGCAGAGTGACTTGGTAGCAGCTCAACTCACGGGTTAAGATCAATTCATTGATTCAGTAGTAAATAAAATGTGATATATGTTCCTTTTATTGAATTTAAGATGCAAAACAAGCTTCTCCCTTGAAGCTTAAAAACATTTGATATTTAAGGGATCACACAGTAAATACATAATAAATCCCAGAGGCATTCAAATAACTGGAATGATTCATACGTCCTCAACTTCCGAGGAATAAAAAGCCACATGCTTCATTCATGTCTCATTTTCAAAATGGACTCCTCACCCTATGTAATGTCTCTCTCTTTCACTCTTACCATCTCTTTCAGCAATAAACAACAATACCAACAATTGGTATGAAATGATTCCCAAAATTAGTGCAAAAAAATCACTTTATACTCAAATAATCTGGAGTAATAACTTTCAACAATAACTTCTTTTATAATCTCTGTTAGTTTTTTAGCTAATTTATGCTACATGCTAATCGTCTGGCACATTACTTTAACATGTAACACCTCCTCTGTCCCTTTTTTAAAATCTTTAAAAAGCAGTAGGACTAACGTTTACAATGTAGTCAAATCATCGCGCTGCTGCCCGTTGTTTTCATATTATTAAAAAGGAGAACATCAGTAGTAGTACCTCAGAGTGGTTCATAAATGACCTGCATTAGAGTTGCTAACTTGCTTGTTGTCGTACAAGCAGAGAGCCACAGGCAGGCATCAGAGGGGATTGTGGGTAAAGGGATCAGGGAAATCAAGCCTCGTGAGGCGGAGCGTCAAAGAAAATCTCCCGACAGTACCGGGCCGTGTCCTCCGGAGAGAAGACGGTGAAACCGATGGTCCGCGGGTCGTTGAAGATTTCATAATCGTTGCCTCCCTGAAAATGAGAAAAAACGGAAATGATTTTAAGAAAACAGATCAAAGTTATTTCTGTTAATGCTCTGCTCATCTTCAATCATGAGGTAAGACATTTTAAACTCCAAGCACTGACAGAAACGTTTTTTATCTGAATCAAACAGTTATTCAACTAATTTAATATTGATAAAGTATCAACCCAGTCTCACGGCATTTCGTGTTATAGTCACGACATTAATTTAATCTATTGATTCGTGTTCACCAACACGATTTTTGCATTTTTTTTCGTGCCACACAGAACGATTTAAAAAGCAATGTATTTCTATTGGTAGTATGTTTCGTGCCTGCACCACGTCTTTTGGTCCGGTCGGGTCTTGGAATACCGGAAGCTGTGTGGTTCATACAAACATTTTCTTACTCAATATCTTACCCTAAGCCTAACCCTATTCCTTTTATTTAAAATTGTATAATGTCGGAGTTTTCTTGCCGTCCGCGAGGAAAAGAAATGGCTCAGAGCCTCAGAAAACTGAAATCTATATTTTTTGTCATCTTTTTTTCCTTCTAATTTCTTATTATTTGGTGCAGGCACGAAACATACTACCAATAGAAATACATTGCTTCTAAAATCGTTCTGTGTCAGAATACTGAACGATTTTAAATCTGTTTTTCCTTCTAATTTGTTATTATTTACATGGCTTTTAAAATCGTTCTGTGTGACACGAAAAAAATGCGAAAATCGTGTTGGTGAACACGAATCAATAGATTAATTTGGTGACTATAACACAAAATTCCGTGAGACTGTGTTGAAAGTATAGACAAGGGACAAGAAAATCTAGCTGAAGAGGGGAGGCAGGAAGCATAGCTCTACCCTGAGAATATTTAACAAATTGTAGGGTGTCCTTGGGTGTCATGAAAAGCGCCTGAAACAAAATCTTTTGGCAAAATAACTAGAAGATATATGACGTACGTTTCATAATGGATATATGTTTATGCTTAAAGATAACCATTTGTGAAGGTACACCAAACAATGAGATAAGATATTAAACATCTGATAATTGAAATAAAAATGTGAAGATGCCTTTATTAAAAGGGAAATGTTAATTGATATGGTTCAGAGCAATGTGTAGATGTGAATATTGACTTACATCTGAGGTCTCGTTGCCGAAGAAGTAGATGGAGTTCAGGCCTTCGCTGTCCAGCAGCTCCAAACACAGTCTCTTGTCCCAACCCTCCGGAAACACATCGAAGCTGATGAGACCACCTGAAAGAAAAGAGGACCAACAGGTTATGAAAATCAACTTCATATTATAAACTAATGCACTCTGTATTCCTTTAAGGAGGAACATTCAACATTTTGATTGGAAAGAGCAGCGAAAGCAGTATTTATGTTGAGTTAACGGCACCAGTACATTTAATATGATGACAAATACTTTTCCCTTTCTCTTTTCTTAACCTCTATTTACACTCAGCAGCTCTGCAGAACAAACTGTCCGCTCTCATGGAGACATTTGAAACTCTTTATCGAGCTGGGACAGACGGTTTGTTCAGAGGACATGTTGGCAGAGAGACACTGCATTCAGGACAAAGGATGCATCACAAACAAATCCCTTGGCATTGTTTGGTCAGAAATAAACACAGTGTGTGACAAGGCTGCACGACTGACACCATGGGTAGATGGGATCACATTGACTTTGATATTCACTGAGAACCAAGACAGAAATCAGTGCATTCTTCCCAATTCAAATATGCCCCCCCCCCAAATGTCTTCCTTTTAAAATGTTTTAATTAACTCATTTATTTGCTTTATGTCACTTTTTTTATTCTTCTTTTCTTTTATGTTTTTTTAAATGGAAATGTAGAAAAAAAAACAGTCGGGAAAAATGTGAAAATGTTTTGTCTTAAGCTGAAATATAAAGAAGTATAACAGTAAATCCGTCATTGTTGTTCAGCTGTGAGTTTAAACAACCTTTTAATCTGTGAAATGTATCTGAAAAGTCTCCCACAAAGCGCTCTGCTCCTCCCCCTCCCCCTCCCCCTCTTATATTCCTCTCAGCTGAAACATTTAAAGAGTCATCAATAACAAAGATGAACAGCTGAGGAGCAGCCAGCCAATCAGAGCGCTGCTTCCCTCACACACCCTCCACCACACACACCTTTAACCCCACACTGTAAAACACATCATCAACCCCTGTGTCACAATATGCTGCTAAATGCTGCTGTGTCACAATATGCTGCTAAATGCTGACTATAATATATATAATATTAATATTTAAATTGTATTTTCGGATCCTGAACGAGACCGCCGGCAGAGCGCGTCTCCCCGTTACCTGCAGAAGGAAGCCATGCACGCATCGCAGCGCAGAAGGATAACTTCTAGGCCCCGCTCTCTTTAACTCCAGTCGACTTTCTGCTGCTTTCCTCCATGGTGAAACGACCAGGGGTGCAGCACACTTCACACATTGCATTACCCATAAGGAGCTGTACATGCCGCAGTTTTTGCGTGGCTGTGTCTTTAGTTGAAAGCCCAGTAGCGACCTGCTCATCTGTCATCGAAAATAATACGCTACACAGGGGCGGACTGGCCAACTGTGTGGAGAATCACAGTACGTCCGGCCGTCAGCGAACCGAGCCGGTCGCCAGCGGGCCGTGGCTAATCAGGCTTGGTTCGCTGACGGCCGGCACCGCCCTTTATTTATTTAACTGTATTTAAACTGCATCATGTAAGTTGCGCTGACAGGCGGCAGAGGTCCACAGCTCCCCCGCAGCGAGGCTACCCCCGCCCTCCAGTTGACAGTTAAGGAGCGTCGAGCTTTTTCCTCTCATCATCGCTCTCTGTGTCCCTCTGGTTCTGTACTCTCAGTGCAGATTGGACACACTGTCAGGTTTATATAACATCCATCACAGAGATCAGCAGTATCATCTGACAGGAGGCAGCTGTACAGATCAACTCTGAGGAAGACGAGTGAATTCATCTCAACTCCACGCCGCTCCTCCGCTCCCTTCAGCGTCACCACATCACCCCAATTCTGGCCTCACTGCACTGGCTTCCAATTCGGTTCAGAATTGATTTTAAACTCCTTTTATTTGTTTTCAAAGCACTAAATGGGCTGGCTCCGGCTTATATAGCTGAACTCCTCCATCGCTACACCCCAGGCAGAGCTTTAAGGTCTGCTGACCAGCTGCTGCTGGTAGTGCCCAAGACCAGGCTCAAAACCCGAGGGCACCGAGCCTTCGCAGGAGCTGGCCCCAGGCTCTGGAACACTCTGCCCCTCCACGTGAGGTCAGCCCAGACCCTAGGGGTTTTGAAATCCTCACTCAAGACACACTTCTCTCTGGCCTTCAGAGCGGAGCACGACTCCTGACATTTCCCTGTGTTTGATTTTATATTTGCTGTTGTAATTTATTGTCTTCTGTTTGCGATTGTAGTAATGTGTTATTTATTATTTGCATGCTCGACCAAAAATCGTTTTTAAAATGTGCCTAACCCTAACCCTAGGCAAGGCAAGGCAAGTTTATTTATATAGCACTTTTCAACACAAGGCAATTCAAAGTGCTTTACAAAAAATGAAAGAGATTAAGAAAATGGCATTTAAAATCAGTCATTAAAAAGAAAAGATAATAAAAGAAACATTAAAAGAAAAAAAGTACATGGATAAAAGTTACAGTGCAGTCTAAGATATGAATAGTTCAATTAAAAGCAGCGACAAAAAGAAAAGTCTTCAGCCTGGATTTAAAAGTAGTCAGAGTTGTAGCGGACCTGCAGGTTTCTGGGAGTTTGTTCCAGGTATTTGGAGCATAATAACTGAACGCTGCTTCTCCATGTTTAGTTCTGACTCTGGGGACAGAAAGCTGACCAGTCCCTGAAGACCTGAGAGATCTGGATGGTTCATAATTTAGCAGGAGGTCAGAAATGTATTTTGGGCCTAAACCATTCAGTGCTTTATAAACCAGCAGCAGTATTTTGAAATCTATTCTTTGACACACAGGAAGCCAGTGTAAAGACTTCAGAACAGGAGTGATGTGATCCACTTTCTTAGTGTTAGTGAGGACTCGAGCAGCAGCGTTCTGAATTAGCTGCAGCTTTCTAATAGATTTTTTAGTGAGACCTGTGAAGACACCATTGCAGTAGTCGAGTCTACTGAAGATAAAAGCATGGACAAGTTTTTCCAAATCCTGCTGTGACATTAGTCTTTTAATCCTAGATATATTCTTTAGGTGATAGTAGGCTGATTTAGTAACTGTTTTAATGTGACTGTTGAAACTCAGGTCAGAGTCCATGACTACACCTAGATTTCTGGCTCTATCTGTTGTTTTGAACATTGCAGACTGAAGCTCAGCGCTAACTTTTATACGTTCTGCCTTGGCTCCAAAAACCATTACCTCAGTTTTATCTTTGTTTAATTGGAGAAAGTTCTGACACATCCAGTCATTGATTTGTTCAATGCACTTACTCAGTGTTTGAATTGGAGCATAGTCTCCTGGTGAAATTGTTACGTAAATTTGTGTGTCATCTGCATAGCTATGGTAACTTATTTTGTTGTTCTTCATTATCTGAGCCAGTGGTAGCATGTAGATGTTAAAGAGAAGAGGCCCCAAGATGGAGCCTTGAGGAACCCCACATGTCATATTTGTCAACTCAGATGTGTATTTACCTATAGAAACAAAGTTGTTTCTGTCCTTTAAGTAGGATTCAAACCAATTCAGAACTGTTTCCGAAAGTCCCACCCAGTTTTCCAGTCGGTCTAGTAATATGCTGTGGTCAACAGTGTCAAACGCAGCACTGAGATCTAATAATACTAACACTGAAGTTCTGCCACTGTCTGTGTTTAAGTGGATGTCATTAAAGACCTTTACAAGAGCAGTCTCAGTGCTGTGGTTTGGACGAAAGCCTGACTGGAACACAGCAAAACAGTTATTTAAATGCAAGAAATTACTCAACTGTTGAAAAACAACTTTTTCAATGATTTTACCTAGAAATGGGAGGTTTGATATGGGCCTGTAATTGTTCATTACTGAAGCATCTAGATTATTCTTTTTTAAGAGCGGTTTAATGACTGCAGTTTTCAGGGCCTGTGGAAAAATACCTGAGTGAAGAGATTTGTTTACTATATGAAGTAGATCTGAGGCCATGCAAGGCAAAACATCTTTGAAAAATCCTGTTGGAATAATATCAAGGCAGCAGGAGGAGGATTTCAGAAGTTGAATAATGTCCTCTAGGTTTTTATCATTAATCTGATGGAATTGTGTCATGGTGTTTGAATTGATGTTAAGTGGAGATAGGGACAACACATTTGCTGTTCCTGATGCAGAGGCACTGACTGCTTGTCTGATTTTCTGAATTTTGTCAGTGAAGAAGGAGGCAAAATCATTGCACGCCCTGGTGGATAGAAATTCAGAGGCTACTGACACTGGGGGGTAGTCAGTCTATCGACGGTAGCAAACAAGGCACGTGCGTTGTTTTTGTTTTTGGTAATGATGTCAGAGAAGAACGATTGTCGTGCGTTTTTCAATTCCAAATTATAAAGGCCAAGTCTCTCTTTATAGATTTCAAAGTGAACCTGGAGATTTGTTTTTCGCCACCTGCGTTCAGCTTTTCGACATTCTCTTTTTTCTGTTTTCACGGTCATGGCCTTTCTCCATGGAGATATTTTCTTGCCAGACACTTCCTTTACCTTAGTTGGAGCAATGGCATCTATAACATTTTTAATTTTTTAATTAAAATGATCTACTAGCTCATTTACCGAGATGTTAGCAGGGGCAAGTGTGGAAGAGAAATTCTGAGTAAACATTTCCCTAGTATTTTCAGTTAAATATCGCTTTGTGGTTACCTCTTTTTGAACATTTTTGTGAACAGAAATAGAGCTCTCAAAGAAAACACAGGAATGGTCAGAGAGGGCAACATCAGTCACCACAACCTTAGAGATATTCACACCCTTTGAGATAATTAAGTCCAGAGTGTGCCCCTTATTGTGCGTGGGCTCCGTCACATGCTGAGTCAGTCCATAGCTATCAAGAACACAAAACAGTTATTTTGCCCCTCTGTCCTGGGGGTTGTCAACATGGATGTTAAAATCACCAACAATGACTAGACGGTCAAAGTCAATACACACTATAGACAGCAGTTCAGTAAAGTCATCAAAAAAGCTTGCACAGTATTTGGGTGGTCTATAGATATTTAGGAACAGAGCTCGAGAGGAGCATTTCAGCCGAAGGGCCACATATTCAAAAGAATCAAAGTTTCCATACGATGTCTTCCTGCATTGAAGGGAATCATTGAACAGAATAGCAACTCCACCCCCTTTCTTATGCATTCTTTCCTGACTCATAAAACTAAAGTTGGGAGGGGTTGATTCGATAAGAACAGCTGCACTGTTATTTTGTTCAATCCAAGTTTCTGTTAAAAACATAAAATCGAGATTGTGCTCAGTGATAAAATCATTGATTAAAAATGTTTTTCCTGCCAAAGACCTGACATTTAATAAAGCTAGTTTAAGTTTTGTTAAACACACTATCAGTCATGTTTTTTTGTAACAAGCTGTGGCTGACATGGAATCACTGCTAAATTAGATACACTCACACAAACGTTTGAGCGCTTCCTGTTTCTATGATTCACCGCTCTTAATCTATTACCTATCAACACAGATATCAGCAAAGCTACTGGCAGGCAGGGCCCCGACATGTCCTGGAAAGAGTTGAGAGTGCCATACGCCCTTGAGCCTGGACCCATCACATATCATATAACCCTAACCCTAACCCTATAAATAAAACCTGATTTGATTTGATTCACTGGCTTCCAGTGACTGCTAGAATCCACTTCAAGACACTGGTACTTGCTTACCATGCTGCGAATGGATCTGGCCCTTCCTACATCCAGGACATGGTTAAACCGTACACCCCAGCACGTGCACTCGGCTCTGCATCGGCCAAGCGGCTCGCTGCACCCGCACTGCGAGGGGGACCCAAGTTCCCATCAGCAAAAACATGTGGGTTTGCTATCCTGGCTCCAAAATGGTGGAATGAGCTCCCCATTGACATCAGGACAGCAGATAGCTTACACACCTTCCGGCGCAGACTGAAAACTCATCTCTTTCGACTCCACTTCGAGCGATAGAATTACTAACAAAGCACTTATATACTAATAAAGGGCTGGCTTATCTAAAGCCAGTTGAGTAGCACTTGAAATGTTTTGGCTCTATGAAGCCTGATGTACTTATATGATTCTGTTTTCTTCAAGTTTGTATCTTCTTGGTCAAATGCACTTATTGTAAGTCGCTTTGGATAAAAGCGTCAGCTAAATGCAAAGTAATGTAACTCTGAACATCCTCCGAACAGCAGCTTGTCTCCTCTCCCTGAAACATCTGCAAATAGCACCGACTCCTCAAAAACACACTTTCCTGAGAGTGTGGGTGGGTTGTGTTTATTACATGTTTATATTTTGCACATTTGTACTTACTTTTAAAGTTAATATACTTATTTTATTTTATTATATTATGGAGCACATATCACAACACCAAATCCCCCCCCCCCCGGATAATATAAACACATTTGCATTGTTTATATTCTATACCTTTTTGATTAACCAATTAACCTTATTATCCCAAACTTTTATTTGACTTTTTATGTTTTGCAAAGGATGCAAAGTAGAATATTTTATCTTATTTTATCAAATAGAGATCTATATGAGTAAGAGTAATGAGGAAAAACAAGTCTGAACTGTGCTCAGCCTTCAGACGTCATCAGCAAGGAGCACATACCTCGCACAGCACGTAAGCAAACATTGACCACCAGATCCACCTTGGAGAGTGTGTGTGTGTGTGTGTGTGTGTGTGTGTGTGTGTGTGTGTGTGTGTGTGTGTGTGTGTGTGTGTGTGTGTGTGTGTGTGTGTGTGTGTGTGTGTGTGTGTGTGTGTGTAATGGTTAACTGAGGGCTCCAACGTCCACCACAAGCTCCTCCAGCTGGGGGGTAGATGGGTCTTTTTGAAACAGTGATAAGAAACAATGATAGACATGCTGTGAGACTGGTTTGTACTGCACTACAGTATTAAAGAAGACAGCGTTCTGAGGAGCTTGTTTGATATTGAGAGAACAAGACAAACCTGAGATACACCATATTATAAACCATGCAGATTCCTCTGTATATTTTGAACATTTCAGTTTAATGCTACCTCTTCTAGAACGGCACAGCTCTTTCACTTTAGATTCTGATATACCCTCACCTTTAGTGAACCGCAGTCCTTTTCCAGCAAACTCCTCTTTCAGGGCAGCAACAAACTTCTCCCGGATCTTCTCTCTCTGTGGAGAAAGTGACAAAGCAGTCAGACTCCGCCATCTTTGTTAATGAACACATGACATTTACTTAAAGAAGCTCTATTGCATCAAGTCGTGCCTGAAATGCCACGATTGGACTCCTATGTTTGCTTTCGTGAAATACTGACATCACTATGTAACACTCGCTCTTCTATTGGCTAGCGCTCCAACACATTGTACGTGATAGGCTAAGGGGCGGGACATCTCTAAGCGTTTGACCAATGACAACAGAGCCGGCCAGCTAACCAGTCAGAGCAGACTGGGCTCTGGTTTCAGACAGAGGGTGAAAAGAGGTGCTGCAGCACAGGCAGTAGGAGAACAATGAAGAGCTTTTTGAACATTAAAGCATGGAGACATGTCCCAGTAGAGACACTAAATAACTCATTCATTCTAACTATTATCTGCTCTGTTTTCCAAGAGGTTAAATGTATGCACATCATGTTAGTTTATATAATCTGAGTACACATTATTCAATGTATGAACGTAAAAAAGCTGCATTAATGTTAGCGTGTAGCTAAAGGGTTAAACCTCTCCTCCTCTGCTTCCTGCATATCTCCTGCTCTGTGAACCATCAATGGACAGCTTGTTAAAGCGTACTGAAAGCTCAACATTGTTTGACCTCTCTCTGTCTAATTAATGAAGCCCATTTCATGAAACCGAGACACAGAGAGGCAGCCTGTAACTCTCAGTGCCTGATGTTTCAAAGTGTAGGCTACCGTTTGTTTAGTTCAGCTGCTAAAATGGGCTATTGTGCATTATAATGAAACTCAAGTATGTAAATGATATGTCCATTTCACAAGAAAGGAACCTCGGAGTACAAAAACTCATTTCCAGGTTTATTACTTATTCCTGCATCTCAAGGAAGTGCAGACAGAATAATAATATGCTAACCCAAAAACAAAGACCACTGACAACAACAAACTGCCAGGTTCTGTTGCAACATGTTTTTCTGTTTTGCCTGGGAGGTGTGTGGCGCAGTGGGCTAGTGCGTTGGTGTTGGGATCAGGGGGTCACAGGTTCAAACCCCACTGCAGTCAGCATGTTGTTGTGTCCCTGAGACACTTCACCCCAAATTACTCCTGTGGGGATTGTCCACAGTATTGAGTATGTAAGTCGCTTTTCCTAACAAGTATCATGTAATGTAATGTTCGGTCACTATTAAAATGATGAACGTTTTTCACCTTATCGATTTCAGAGAACTCGATCCTCTCCTCTCGCGTGCAGCTTCGACCGATGGGGGAAATGTTGAGCATGCCATTCCTGAATTCAATGAACGTTCCCCTGCAGGAATAAAATAACAGATGCATGGTTAACGGTAGTTGTTAGGTGTCAAAAAATGAAGTTAACTGACACAGAAAAACCTGGATCCATCCATCCATCCATCCATCCATCTTCTCCCGCTTATCCGTGGTCGGGTCGCGGGGGTAGCAGTTCCAGCAGAGAGCCCCAAACTTTCTTTCCCCTGGCGACATCAACTAGCTCTGACTGGGGGATCCCAAGGCGCTCCCAGGCCAGCGAAGAGATATAATCCCTCCACCTGGTCCTAGGTCTACCCCTTGGTCTCTTCCCAGCTGGACGTGCCTGGAACACCTCCCTAGGGAGGCGCCCAGGTGGCATCCTAACTAGGTGCCCGAACCACCTCAACTGGCTCCTTTCGACGCGAAGGAGGAGCGGCTCAACTCCGAGTCCCTCCCTGATGACCGAACTTCTCACCTTATCCCTAAGGGAGACACCAGCCACCCTGCGGAGAAAACCCATCTCGGCCGCTTGTATCCGCGATCTCGTTCTTTCGGTCATGACCCATCCTTCATGACCATAGGTGAGGGTAGGAACGAAAATGGCCCGGTAGACAGAGAGCTTTGCCTTCTGGCTCAGCTCCCTTTTCGTCACAACGGTGCGGTAAAGCGACTGCAGTACCGCTCCCGCTGCTCCGATTCTCCGGCCCATCTCACGCTCCATTGTTCCCTCACTCGAGAACAAGACCCCGAGATACTTGAACTCCTTCACTTGGGGTAAGGACTCATTCCCTACTTGAAGTGGACAGTCCATCGGTTTCCTGCTGAGAACCATGGCCTCAGATTTGGAGGTGCTGATCCTCATCCCAGCCGCTTCACACTCGGTTGCGAACCGATCCAGTGAGTGCTGAAGGTCGCAGACCGATGAAGCCATTAGAACCACATCATCTGCAAAAAGCAGTGGTGCAATCCTTAGTCCACCGAACTGCAGACCCCCTCCCCCATGACTACGCCTCAAAATCCGATCCATGTATATTACAAACAGGATTGGTGACAAAGCGCAGCCCTGGCGGAGGCCAACCCTCACCGGAAATGGGTCCGACTTACTGCCGAGGACCCGGACACAGCTCTCGCTTTGGGAGTACAGAGATTGGATGGCCCTGAGTAGAGACCCCCTCACCCCATACTCCCGCAGCACCTCCCACAGTAACTCCCTGGGAACTCGGTCATACGCCTTCTCCAAGTCTACAAAACACATGTAGACCGGATAAGCGTATTCCCAGGCCCCCTCCAGGATCCTTGCGAGAGTAAAAAGCTGATCCGTCGTTCCACGACCAGGACGGAATCCGCATTGTTCCTCCTCAATCTGAGGTTCGACAATCGGCCTGACCCTCCTTTCGAGTACCTTAGAGTAAACTTTCCCGGGGAGGCTGAGTAGTGTGATGCCTCTGTAATTGGCACACACCCTCTGATCCCCCTTTTTAAAAAGGGGGACCACCACCCCGGTCTGCCACTCCTTCGGTACTGTTTCCGACTTCCACGCAACGTTGATGAGACGTGTCAACCATGACAGTCCCTCAACACCCAGAGCCTTCAGCATTTCCGGGCGGATCTCATCCACCCCCGGGGCTTTGCCACTGTGGAGTTGTTTGACGACCTCAGTGACCTCCCCCCGGGAGATTGGTGTTGATCCCCCGTCATACTCCAGCTCTGCCTCTAACATAGAGGGCGGAGTTGTCGGGTTCAGGAGTTCCTCAAAGTGTTCCTTCCAACGCCCTAACACTCCATCAGTTGAGGTCAACAACGTCCCATCCTTACTGTACACAGCTTGGATGGTTCCCTGCTTCCCCCTCCTGAGGTGTCGGACAGTTTTCCAGAACAACTTTGGTGCCGCCCGAAAGTCCTTCTCCATGTCTTCTCCGAACTTCTCCCACACCCGCTGCTTTGCCTCGGCCACGGATGAGGCTGCTGCCCTTCGGGCCTGTCGGTACCTTGCAACTGCCTCGGGAGTCCCCCCGGGATAACAAATCCCTGAAGGCCTCCTTCTTCAGTCGGACGGCTTCCCTGACCACCGGTGTCCACCAGGAGGTTCGAGGGTTACCGCCCCTTGAGGCACCTAGGACCTTGAGACCACAGCTCCCCGCCGCGGCTTCGGCAATAGAGGCTTTGAACACCGACCACTCTGGTTCAATGTCCCCAACCTCCACAGGAATGCCCGAAAAGCTCCGCCGGAGGTGTGAGTTGAAGGCCTCCTGAACTTGGGCCTCCTCCAGACGTTCCCAGTTCACCCGAACTACACGTTTGGGCTTACCAGGTCTATCCAGAGGCTTCCCCCGCCACTCGACCCAACTCACCACCAGATGGTGATCAGTTGACAACTCCGCCCCTCTCTTTACCCGAGTGTCCAAAACATACGGCCTCAGGTCCGATGATACGATAACGAAATCGATCATGGACCTTCTGCCTAGGGTGCTCTGGTACCACGTACACTTATGAGCATCCTTATGTTCGAACATGGTGTTTGTTATGGCCAATCCATGACTAGCACAGAAGTCCAGTAACAAACCACCACTCCGGTTCAGATCAGGGGGGCCGTTCCTCCCAATCACGCCCCTCCAAGTGTCTCCATCATTGCCCACATGTGCGTTGAAGTCTCCCAGCAAGATTAAAGAGTCCCCTTCAGCAGCCCCATACAGGACTCTTTCCAGGGTCTCCAAGAAGGCCGTATACTCTGAACTGCTGTTGGGTGCATAAGCACACACAACAGTCAGAGTTTTCCCCCCCATAACCCGCAGGCGTAGGGAGGCGACCCTCTCGTCCACTGGGGTAAACTCCAACAACGAAGCACCTAACCGGGGACTTGTGAGTATCCCCACACCCGCCCGGCGCCTCACACCTTGAGCAACTCCGGAGAAGAATAGAGTCCAACCCCTATCCAGAAGTAAGGTTCCAGAGCCGACGCTGTGCGTAGAGGTGAGCCCAACCAGATCCAACTGGTAACGCTCCACCTCCCGCACAAGCTCCGGCTCCTTCCCCCCCAGAGAGGTGACGTTCCACGTCCCCAAAGCCAGCTTCTGTCGCCCGGGTCTGGTCCGTCGAGACCCTCCGCTTTCACTGCCACCCTTCTGGCAGCGCACCCGACCCCATCGATGTTTCCCGTAGGTGGTGGGCCCGCGGGACGGAGAAGCGGAGGTGTTGCCCACGTTGCCTTTTCGGGCTGGGCCCGGCCGGGCTCCGTGGCAAGCCCGGCCACCAGACGCTCGCCGACGAGTCCTCCTTCTGGGCCTGGCTCCAGAAGGGGACCCCGGGCTTCCTCCGGGCCGGGTATCCTCACTTCTTTGTTGTTCTTTCATGAGGTCTTTTGAACCAATCTTAGTCTGGCCCCTTGCCTGAGACCAATTTGCCATGGGAGACCCTACCAGGAACACAAGGTTCCAGACAACACAGCCCCCAGGTTCATCAGGGCACACAAACCTCTCTACCACGGTAAGGTGCTGGTTCTTCAGAGAAAAACCTGGATTTATTTATTAATTCCCATAGGAGGTTTTGTTTTAGCTTTATTCCCATGCAGGCGTCACGATGTGAGGTAAGTATTTTTCTACTTTAAGATGCTATTGATGATTAGATTGCAGGGATACAAGGAATGCAGTTGTGTGTGTGTGTGTGTGTGTGTGTGTGTGTGTGTGTGTGTGTGTGTGTGTGTGTGTGTGTGTGTGTGTGTGTGTGTGTGTGTGTGTGTGTGTGTGTGTGTGTGTGTGTGTGTGTGTGTGTGTGTGTGTGTGTGTGTGTGTGTGTGTGTGTGTCAGAGTTCCCGTTAGCCGGTAATTACCGGACTACGACCGGTAAAATATGCTGAAGACCGGCAAATCTAAATCTCTCCGGTCAAAGTGTCCGTTCAAAATAATTTCCGTTTAGCGCAATACCGCATCAGTTGCGCCACTTATGTGAGATACAAGAATAGTCCATTCTAATGTCTAACACTTAATGTGGAGAAAGAGATGTCCTGTATGGGTTGATTGTGCGTTGATCTGTTGGTAATGCCTCGGGGTTCCGGTGGGCATGTAAACAAATGCATAATGCTGCGCTATACTTTGTGGCCTCACCCGGTTGCATAGCGATGCTTATTGTTTAGGTGTCTTTTAATAAGCAGGTAGTCCTATCATTAGCTAGAACGAGCTGGATCTGATCGATATGGACATAAACGCGAGTGAAGTCTAATCTGACGGGAGAGAGAGATCAGCTGCTGCTGACGAGTCGACACGCAGCTCTGCATGATCACCTGCAGCGGTGAGCGGACAAAACACACACTTCAGGTTAGAATATCACACGTAGCTATTTTAATCACCTCTCAAACTACCGTAACTAGTTATAGATATGTTTAGTTTTACTGTCGGGTCACTCATTACTGATCCGCGAGCTGCATGAGACTGACGGGCTGTCAGGAGAAGGAGAGAGCACTCCGTTTATTATTCCCGTGTTATTGTAAATTACTGTACACTTTTGAATAATGTAGTTAATCTACTATGATTAGTTTGTTTAATATCGAATCATATCAATTTGTTTTAAAGCACAATAAATAACAAAGAAGACCTTTGACCGGCACTTTTCTCATTTTGTCCGGAAGATTTAAACTTTAACGGACATGTTGACCGGCGAAAAAATATTCTAACGGGAACTCTGGTGTGTGTGTGTGTGTGTGTGAGTCCACCTGAGGCTTTGCTGCTCACCTTTTCTTTGGCAGCTTGATGAGCCCCATGTAGCTGAGGCAGAAGTTGATCAGGTCCTGCAGCAGCTCCTCCCCGAGCTGGTTCTGAATGGCCTGATGGGATACAAATGCACTCATTCATGTCTTCCTCTTTAGTAGTTACAGGTAACATGTCGCATACAAGCTGACATTGCAACAAGTCAAATGGGACTGTTTACTCACGTGCTTTGAGAGGAGTTTCCCGTCCTTGTATTGCACCGTCCCGTTCTCAGCAAACACATAGTCGAACTTGTCCACCACTGCAAGAGAAGAGACAAATGAAATGTGTTTAAAGGGCTCACCTGGTTTTTAATAACCTGCACTCTCTAAATTAAGAGTGGCTCTTCCGCTAAATCTGAACAAGGGAAACTAGGCCTGCTATATTTACCTGGAGGCAGATTAAAGAGTTTGTAACACCACCTAGAAAGCTAAGTTTAATCTTACTGGCTTTCCTATTCACTTTGGCCTGGAAGTGCACTGCAACACTCTGCAGGAATAACTCAGTCAATGCTTGGTCACTGAACCTTTCATTGTACAGCTTTAACCAGAACAATGTAATCATCTTGAAGCTAATAATAAAATAACTGCCAGATGTATGTAATAATGTCATAGTACAACTTCCTAAACAGCTTCATTAGGTACCATGATAATTAAACTATTGCTACTAGGTCACATGACGTGGAAGTTATTAAAAAAATATCGTCATTTGGAGTGACATTTTCAGCATGTCTAATCCATCACATTCTCCAGCAGCTACGACATCATCTGCTGTGATGTGTGCATCATGAAGAATAAATACAAGATTCAACTTTGGCAAACATATGAAACCACATGGCTCCCTTTTGACACAGTAGTTGTGCATCCCAGTTATGCCACAATATGTACAGATAAACAAGTCTTCCTTCTGTCTATTCAGCTGTGAGGTTGTTGGGGCTGCAGTTATTACCAGATTATTAAACAAAAATAAACCAAACATGTCAATAATCCTGCAGATACATTCAATAAGCCAAACTATTGTAACTGCTACATAAAGAAGTTTGCACTAATTAGACAATATGTTCCTTTATTTAACTATGGCTCCCCTGCAGTCTGTTGAAATCAACAATACAATCATGATGAGTTAAACAAAACTTAGTCAACATGAAACAATGGATTGTGACACAAATAGAGGAGGAAAAAGCACTTCTACTTTTTATTTATTATATCTGTCAGGTGTGTTGTTTATGTCTATACAATTCCCAAGGACCCTATTCTCTGTTGACTTGTGTGAAGAAGTTACAATAAAAAGTGTGAGGTCATGCATTGTCATCCATCCTCGTGACTGATACAGCCTGCAGTGTAAACATGGTTCAGACAGGAAGAGGAAGAGGACTCACCATCGTCCCCGAGCTGCTCAGCTATCTTGGAGTAGTCCGACCCTCCCACAATGCCGATCTTCACTTTCCTCCGGAGCGACTGGAAGAACTCGTCCAACTGAGGGTCGATTTTCTGTAGATTACAGGAACATGCACGTCATGATAATTATTTGGGTTAACTGGTTAGCTCCACCCTTAAAACACACAGACATTCCTTATTGGGCAGGTCAATACATATACATCATGTAGGTATTGTGGTTGGAGACTAGATTTTGGAGATACTTTTCTTAACGTAACAGCATGTCTCTAGCTGTTTTGTCATTTGTGTTTTATCTTTATGTCCACATTACACACCCACATGTGAACACTCTCTGTGTGCCGCACTGTGTTGTTGAAGCATAATTACAGAGGGAGAACAGAGAACAATGGACACAACAGTACAGTTTGCCTTTGTGACTTTTTAATTTGGCACAGAAGAAGTCTAATTTCTACAACATATGGTCCCGACACAACAACACACACTAACACCAGTTACCTAACATGAACCCAATCATTCAAGCAGCCCAATGAGAAATGGAAGGAAGAAGAGAGAGTGGACGTTTCAAGACAACTGAAACGGAGATGATTCATCCAGTTAAACGAACATTATTATAAAAATGAAACGAAAACTATGTATATGTATATCGTTGTCAATTTTCGCCCAGATAATCAAAGGCATGGTTGCAAAAATGTAATACAAAACACTAATGAAAGCCCATGAGGCTGATAAGTTAATCAGGATTAAAATAGGTCACCATACATTAACATACTTTTACATTACCATATTATAACACAGCCCTTCGTGGGTGGGTGTTTGACATATGCTTTTAAAGGTTGCAGATAGTAAACAAACACATAATTGAAATGATCAGTTTTACCTCTCTCGGTGGAGTCAAAGTACCGTCCACGTCAAACAGGCACAGGATATTTCGGTCCGAGGAGAAGACATCTGATTTCTCCATTTCTTCCTCTCTTACGAGTTTGTCTGTTGTACTATTTGGACGTTTTAGCTAAAGGTCCACCCTCGTGCAAACAAACACGCAATAACACACATTTACGTATATACACAATATATTCAGCAGTCAGTTATATCAGAATGAAAACCCGACTCCAAGGTTACATTAAATATTCTCTTCCAGGACAGTTATTTGTTCTGGTTCTTCTTCCTTCTTCGGGTCTACAGTCCTGCTGTCTTGGCTCGGTTCTGCTCGGCCCGGCTCAGCACCAACAAACAAACACGGCGTGCTGTCAGTATCGGCTCTTTCGCAACACTGTAAGTCACCCGTCCGCCAATCACAAGCGAGGACGACGTGACGTCAACGGGTGGGCGGGCCAGATCGATTTCCATGCATGTCCACAACACAGCGAATCGACCTTTTACCTACAAATTAAATGATGGATGCTGCACAGAAACACGCCAGGAAAAAATGTACAGTCTATGGAAACACAAATTAAAAAATATATATGTTAAACTCCTACTTGATGTATTACATGTCTGATATATGGGTCATTCCAGAATTGGAGGACAATCACAATTTAGACACCAACATTTTTGAAAAATTAACCTTTTTTAAATTCTTTTATGTATTTAGGAAAAACAGATAATAAATCATCAAAAAAAGTGATTTGCCCAGCTAAGGAATCAAATGTATATTTTCCAATGAAGAATTACCCCTGTTACTCTAATCATAGTAACAGGGTTGAAAGTAACAGGGTTGAAAATCAATGCTAATTTGAGCTTTAACCTCAGGAATTATTGCTGGATGTAGCATGTAATGCTACTTTCAAGGCAAGGACAAACTTGGATATCTAATGCAAGAAAGATAACTTTGAAATGAATATGCTTTATTCTGATAATATCAGTAACAGCGTTGAGTGGGTCAGAGTGCCACACTCATTTAAGACTGAAACGATAGTAAAAATATGAAAAATAAAAGAGAGGACTTAGTTTTGGTCACTAGCACATGGCTTGCTGATGTCACTTCCACTGTGTCATTTGACATTCCTCTGCCAATCTAAAAAGGTTTGGGTAACAGGGTTGAACGCATGTTGAGGGACACACCTTCGGTGCAAAATTACTGTTATTTAAAATATGTTTATGATTTAACAAAGTCATTTTACCATTACAAGAGACATATATCAATAGAATAATACCAACAAAAGTAAATAAAATCCCTATTTTAAATGTTATATTTGACATGCAAGTTGGTCCCCAAGAAGCGGGGACAACAGAAAAATGCCATTTTAGGAGGTGTTCGAGAGCTATTTGATCATTTAAATAATATTTTGAAACCACTTTTTCTACAACTTTATATACATTTTGTCTCAATACAAGTATGTTTAACACAACACGTGCATGTTTTAGCTTTTTGGGCATGGATTATTAGATTTTTTATATGGGGGACATGAAATGTCCTCCAATTCTGGAATGACCATATAATGTTATGTAAAGCGCTTTGCGAACTTGGAAAAGCGCTAAATAAATGCAATGAATTATTAATTATTATTATTAGTTATATAAATGTCATACATAACAGTAGGGAGCAAACACATTACAAAAAATATATATGCATTTGCATATAAAGTCTATGGAAACACCACAGGCTGTTGTGAATGATACATTTTTAATGGGAGAATAGAATAGTAATACTTCTTATAATAATAATAATAATTCTTTTTTATAATTAAGGAAAAACTATTCCACTTAAACAAATCATGCACAACAGTAAGGGGGGTAAAACTTGCAAATACGTTTCAAAATAAAATAATATATTGCTTAAAATGATCTATTTTCACAAGCAATTTAAGTAAAAGACCAGTTCCTTTGCAAAAGTAATCAGTTTTTATAAAAAGAGTAATATTTTATATATGTTTTATTAAATAGTAAAACATTATAATAATAATAATAATAAATAATAATATTGCTAAAAATATGTATTTGTTGGTTAAAGTGCTTTGACATTGCATTTGTTTTGTACATTTGTTTTAATTACTCAATTACACACCCACATAAGACAGCAGTAGCTCAGACTGTGGGGGCATCTTCTTGGGAACCGGGGGGTCACCGGTTCAGGTCCCCAAATAGACCAAGTTTGACACTTTGAGAGAACTCAAAGTACTTTGAGAGAGGCCATTTCACCTCCTTGGCACTTGAGCAAGTACACCCACACTGCTTCCAAGTTGTTGCAATTTAATATTTATTTATATTTCATTCTTTCCATGAAACAAACAAGCCACAATTAATCCTCCCCATCGTTTTGAGAAGATAGCCTACACGTTTTTCAAGCTTGAAACCAGCTGACACTCACCTTTCGATCGGTCCAGTATCCATAAAAATCAAGATTACAGTTCCAGAAATTGAATAATTACATGTTGCATTGTTTCTGGTTTCCCAAATTAAACAGGTCCTTTGTTCAGGCTGCCTCTTGTACGTTTAAGACATTTAGAAATATTAAAATGTAAATGTAATGATTTTTAGAGGTTTCATAACACAAATGGTGTGTCAAACACCATTTGTGTTTGACACACCAACATACAAACTAATGTATGGTCGTTTTACATTTGTCAGCATCGTGTTTTACTGGTTCCTTTTGAAATTGTATTTAGCGAGCTCAGATCACATTACCCCTCCTCTTGATTTGATTACTGTCTTCCACCCATGCCAACATCTGTTACTTTGCGGCAGTGTCAGGCTTGCAGCTGGCAGACATGACTTTTAATGTTGTACTTATTATGTAGGTCGGATATACAATGTGCAACAACAAATATTTTCATTATATTTTCAACTTCCTGTGCTGTCCTGAATCCCTTTTTTCTTCTTAATGCTTTCAACAAAACACACATTTCCACTGTTAAGTATTGGATACATCTCCTTCAGCATGCATCTCATCTTCATTGGGCCAAAACCTCCACAAGAGGGCAGAATGGCAGAGAGAGTGTTATTGTGCTCTCATAAAGACACATTCATATGACTGTTCATCAGGCATCCAACCCAACATACAATTTTAAGTCAAATACCTTAAAATGTTTCACCATCTGTATACAAATGCATATGAAGTAATTACATTATCATGTTTGTCAGAGGAGGGCATGACACAAATACATCAAAAAATACATCAAGAAAGTTCCCATGTGTCTGAACATAAATACTTTTCAATTGTTACAGGCTTTTCTAAAGTATTACATTTTAATTATGGATAAAAGCGTAAGCTAAAATGACATGTACTGTTTTGTATTGCAACATGTTGAATTGCATTTCGATTTATAAACAATTCAAAACTAGAACAAAAGCTTTGTCGGCCAAAAAATGTTCAGTATAATTCAAGTATACCTAAACATGAATCCTGATTTAAGATTCATACTAAAACTGAAAGTAAATAATAACAAAAATATGGATTACAGGAAAAGTGGAACCATTAGTCACCTTGATTTGTGGGTTTTTACGTATCGGGAAATAAGGATTCATCATGTTATCCTCGACTTCTGTTGTTGTGCGATTGTGTGTGATTTGGTGTCCTAACTTGTTAACGAAACAAAGCAAATATATTCTCAAGAACATAAGATGGACTTCTTCAGTAACATGTGATGAAACAGTTTGCAGCAATTATTGACGAGGGCAATTTTGCAACAGGTGACCAGCTTAATACTGGCACCATAAATCACCTGCATGTTTATCTTTTCTGCCTGTCACAGCAATCATAAATCACCCCTGAATAGAGCTGAGGTTAAACAAGAGATAGGGTATTGTTTCTTGGCATTTTTAGGTTACCTGTATTTTTGGGTGTATTTTGACCATGCTATCAGAGCTTTTGGTCTTTTTGTCTGAGTTTAGAGTGCGGAAAGCTAACGAATGTGGTGTCATTAAGGTCAGATAGTTATGTGCAAGGTTTATTAGTAAGATGCCAATCAATATGGTCGAATAGTATGAGGGAGGAACCGAGGGGAATGATTGCCTTATCGTAAAGAGATTAATGATTAGCTTCTTAAATAATGAGCATGCTTCTTTATCTGACCTCAATCCCCATGTTTGCTCTGACTCCAGCAGATGGGGTCTTATAGCTTTAACCTTTACTCAAGGGGATAAGGCTTGTGTTTAAAAAAAGTGTTATTGTCAACACATCTCGCGAGTCCATTAGTTAATCCTTCTCCAAACTCTTGAATTCCTCAAATTGTCACTTTGCCCCCAGACTCATTTGTTCCTATATATGTCAATCTTTTAAAACATCTCTTTAAAAGTTTTGTTATAAGTTATTACCTTTAACAGCTTAACAAGAATACAAATGGGCTTTTTGGGGACTTGTGTTCGGATTAATACACTATCATTGCCCTTAGTGCCCTTATAGTTTTCAGACTCAAATGGATAAATGTTTCCAGGTTGAGAGGTCCAACAATCCAGATAACACAAATAACAAATGTGTTTTTTCCTCAAAGTTTCGTTCTATAGTAATTTCAGAATGACTGAAATTGTCAAAAAAGACACACAAAAAGAATGTAAAGATTAATATTTTTCCCAGTTTGACAATACAACATGTATATTCTTCATCTACTTGCCCAGATGTATCACATGGACATTGAGACATGCAATGAAATTCATAATGGCCTTGTTTTATGGCAACAATAAATACTGAAGTAAGCATATTTTTAAACACTGTAATTCAGCCATTTTATTGGATCCCTTTTATGGATCTTTGAAATACATTTCCTTGGGTTTAACATGGTCTGAGTTTGTTTTAGGGTAAGGGGTTGTCACTCAGTACACTGTAAAAAAGTAACGCTGTTGGCCTGATTTTTTGGTAAACCAAATGTATTTTATTGTGTTTCTGACTACATCAAATCTCAACTATCATTACCAAGTTTGTTCTGTAAAGTTTGTCTAATTTCACAAGTTAGGTTCTCAAAACTCACATTTATAGGTTTGAGGTTAAAACCATGTTCTGTGAGCTTTGCCTCTTGTATTTCCCACATGTGCAGCAATCTCCTCTCTGGACTTCTTCTTCCTAAAAGTGAGCACCTTGTTTGAATATTGCATCGAAACTCAATTGTAATTAGCATTACAGTAATTGCATGCAAATTATTCAGTTGGTTGTGTTGATTACTGGTTAAAGGCACCGTATTCTGGTTGTTACTGAATCGTTAGCCACCTTGAACATTACCTAGCTAACGCTGCCTTCCAAGAGGGAAAATGTTGCAGACGAAGCACCGACGTTACATCCTTAATCTGAATAATAGTACTTTTGTGTAGCTAAAGTAGGCACATTTGTTATTCTTGTGGCACAACTTTTTTACTTTGTGTGTGTATAACTCAAGACTTAAAGTTAGACAGAAAGTTGCCTTAACATTTGATTTGTCCTAACTTTTAAATGTTTACAGTGTAAGGTTAAGATTTGCTCACATGGATAAATTGAGTTTATGCTTAACAAGTACTTCTTCTAACCTCAGCCTCTTCTTTTATATGTGTGTGTGTGTGTGTGTGTGTGTGTGTGGCCAACATGCCTACCCTGCTGTTTGTGTCTCTGTGAAAGCCTCCATTAAAACAGAGCTCTTATCTACCTTCATACAGAGGGGAAAGTGCTCAGTTGCAACCTTTTTTCCCCGACTAACAATAACAAGCACTGTTAACAGCGTTCAGTTGCTATCAAACAGGCATCATGACACAATAAAACTAAGGGTCTTGTTCCTCTTAACACGTTACCATTTCCTCTGCCTGATAAAATGCCAGGGTGTGTTGGGACGGAAAGCCTCTTCACCTGACAAGGTAATGGGAGTAAATGGCTGTGTGCCCCAAGCCAACCGAGCTATTACGACGTCATACGTGTGTGTTTGTTTAAGACGTTTACAACCCTGTAAGGAAGCTGAGGGATGATGCACTGTACTGGAAAGACAGGAGTTTAGGTTGGAAATATTGTACAAATATGTATAAACATAGTATGTGTTGTGTGTGGAGTCACACGGCGTAGTAATTTAATGGGTTCTGGTGTTAATTGCGACTTTATTGGAGGAAATGAAAAAGCACACTACGAACTTTCATATGTTTTTCTCCATATACTGTACGCAGTAGAGCGTTCATTTAATTTCCAGAGAGCATAAAACTGTGTGAGAAAGACAGTTCAATGGTGTGATTAAGAGTTTGACACCAGCAAGATTTAGGATGGGCAATACAGTGCATTTGTATAAGATGGGTGACAATGGCAAAGACCCGGAAGTTAGCATCGCAAAAGGTCACTTGATAAAAGCAAAAGGACTTTTCTATTGGATTTTGGTGTATTGCAAGAATAATACCTCAAGCAAACACACGTTAATGATACTTACTCGTCACCACTGCTAAGCTAAAAGCGGCTAATTGTATGCATGGTAACGCTTAGTAGTCTAATTTATGACGCATTTCCATTGCAGGGCCTCACTCGGCTTAGTACGGTATAGTTAGGCTTTGTTAGGTAATGTCCCAGATTTTCAAAATGAAAACCAGGGACATTTTGAGTTTTGCGGTCAATATATCATTAACATATCCAATTGTCTTCACTGTTAAAGAAAAAAGGGGGACAATTCTGGTTTAATGTAATTCGAACATTTGAACTGTTGGATACAAACAGAAGGAAGATAGCTCATATATGAGACTTCAAAGGTCTTTTATTTTGAAGCTGTACATCAGATTGTCCTGATTCCCTCTGAGTGACTAGATGGGGTGTCCTGCTATCACCCTGGAGGGAAATAAGTCTTTGATAATTTGACAGTTTTTTATTTATTCTTGTATAAAAACATATATGAGATTTCAAAAGTATTTTATTTTGAAATTCTACATCAGATTGTCCTGATTTTCTCTGAATGACTAGATGGGGTCTCCAGCTATCACCCTGAAGTGAAATAAGTATTTGATTGACTTCGAATGACTCTTTGATTAAATAATAATCAAAATATAGATGGACAATAGATCTAATTTGAGATTTAGATCTTCAGAAAGTCATGTTATTTTTAGAGTGTTGTGAGAAATGTCGAACATCAATTGAAATTAGTCACCCAGTGGAAATGTCAGATGTCTTCATAACTGTATCCTGACATTTTACATTCACTCAGTTATAATGTGGTAGTTATACGTAGTTTGTTTTAAGTTATTATTGATCACATTATATAGTACATCATTCTTAATTTAAGCTCCAGTATATATGAATTTGTTTGGTGTGTTTTTTAGGTAGCCTATATTTCTTATTGACCGAGTAAACGCTTTTATTTTGAAGGCAGTTTTTACAGGCCTCTACCGTAATCCATAGGATATTCGCGCACCGCAATACAACGTGCTTTTGACTGTGTTTTCCGAAGTGGGGGCTGGCTTGACCACAGTCTATTTACCCAGTGTTTCCTGACATGAAACGTTTTATTGCACCTTGCTATGTGTTTTTAACGTATATTAAAAAACGGGGACATTTCAGGGGACAGTTTCAACCGGGGACAGGCCAATACAAACGGGGACTGTCCCCGGAAAACGGGGACGTCTGGTCACCCTATTGTTAGGCCTTGTTAGGACAGACTCACTTTACGCTGCGTTTCCATTACAGTTTAGTAGCTGGGGCAGTAACTATAGTAACGCAGTGTAGGTGGAGCCGTGACGTCATCTTCAATGCGAACCACAGAAAAACAATATCAGCCGTTAGCTGTTAGTTGTTAGCCCTCTGAGCTCACAGCTCCTCGTATCTGTTCAGAAACTAGACAAAAGTTAAACAAGTACAAACCACAGACTATCTGTGTCATGGCGAATACAGTCGCTGGTTTATTTATGTCTGTATCGGCCGTTGTTGTGAGTGTGGACGGTCGGAGCATATACTGCGTTAGCTTAGCCAAGCTACATTTAGAAAACACGCATTTTAAAAGGTTTTTTGGCTGCCGTCTGTCTGCAGACTTGTCAAAGCATTAATTCATGGTTTTTACTAAACGGTGTTAGTATATAGGGAAATAATTGTCCTAGACTCCTAGATATGACGTGCATGACCAACCCTGACGTCTGTTATCTCCTTTAAGGAGATAGGCTGCTTCAGCCATAATGTTGTTGTTCCCATTCTGTGACCGGGCAACCTTAGGTCACAGATGGTTTATTGTTGTGGGTGCACTGGGACACTTCCTTCTTTGTTGTTTGTGTACTCCAAGGTATGAAATCTTCGAGGCCATAAGTGTCGGACGCAAGTAACTCAGTGTTCCCAACTGTTTAGGCTATTTTATCATAATATGTTGATTACCAGTTAAACCAGTTAAATGGGCTAACGAGAGAGAGGCGCTCCAGAATTGACGTGGCAACTCTCCCGTGCAGTCAGATCGTGGCTGCTGTGACTTGTGATGTGAATTCTCCGGCCGAAACTCTAAATAAACCATCAGTGTTTGACATCAAAGCTCCTGCACTTCCCGTGTCTCTTTCCTGAGTCGGTGACTCCCACTGCATTGCTGCTACACAGAAGTTTCCCTTACAACCGGCATCATTTTGAAATGTGTATTACAATTAAATCACGGTCAAATATGTTCATTTTGTTGTAGTTGTAGCCCCCTTGCCAGCGATTCCTTCTTTGTAGTTTAGCATACTCAGCCCGACTCAGCCTGGTTGTTGGCCCGTTAAGAACCTCGATTTTATGGGGCCAGAAAAACTGTGAAATAGTACCCGCTAGCCGGTACTACGCCAAGTGGAAACGCAACCAAAAACGGCTTAAACCGCGCTCCTCGCTGTAGTGGAAATGCGCCATTAGACACTTGTTAGCATACACTGTTTTAAAAAAAGCTTTAGATGTTCACCAGCGGGGTATTTACTGAGGTATTTTATGACAAAGAACAACACGTGAACATCTTTTTAGCTTGTGTTAACCACAGACCTTATGACTATCTTAAATTACTTTGTTACAAGGGAACTAGATGATCTAATATGCTAACTCATATCCAGGTTAGGTCAGGTAAGGTCAGGTTAGGACTTATTCCTGCACCACTCTATTGGCGTCCATGTAGCCATGTCGCTAGCATGGCAAAAAACTGCCAATAAGTATATAAACACAAATGAATGTTAAGTTGATTTTGTAAAGCAGTTATTAGGCAGCATGGTTTTTACCAAACATTTCTCAAACAGAAGTAAATAGTGCATTTGTTGGTGACTATATTCAGATGCTTATTTGGTGAGATACTGCAGCAGAAAGTAAGCTGCCGCACAATTGGTCAAAGCTTTACCAGGGCAATGTAAACAGTGCAATGGTGTGACTCAATTATTTTTTTTACAATGTGAAATAAGTTGGAGCAGCAGAGCCATATTGTGTGTGTTTGGTTTAGTGTTGGAAGGATTAAAGCTGCTTTTCTCCAAATGAGATGACACTGGTTTATGAGTAGCTTGGCCAACACTTTTATAGGCTAAATCCACCCTGCTTTTATAGCAGACACTATTTATCAGCTCCACACAAGCCTTCACTTTTATGGCCTCCTGTCACCTTTGCCCCTCACCCTACATGAGCTTTCCCCCGCCTCTGCTTCGAACAAAGACTCTCTGAACACAACAGATTGGGTAAAAAAAGGCAAAATATCGAATATGTCACATATAGAGTTTATTACCGGTTGACAAATCATGACTGCAATTAATAATACACTTTTATAAATAATAATAAATAATAGCCGGGAAAGATACTTGTGTTTTAATTCTTTAAATTATGGAAAATTACGGACAAATGGTATTTGTGATAATTTTTGTTCTTATCAGACAGGAGATGTAAAACAAATTCTTACAAACACAATGAATTATGATCATTATAAGTTTCTAAGTGAGTCCAGATGGAGTGTGAGAGCTTACTTGCCCTCCCTCCCTCTGACTGGTGCACCGACTGTGACTTGGCTGTCGTTCATTAACGTATGGGTAGACCAGCCTGTAGCAAGGTGGAAGTTTATTGATCTCAGGCTCACACTCAAGGAACAACTGGTGTTAAGACAGCAAGTGTCTTTCGTAGTAAAAGTGGTTGGATCTCAATCAAAGTATCTCTTCTTCTGGATGCTGGACAATCAAGACTTCTGCAAAAGAGTTCACGTCTCTTTCTGGAACCATTTCGTCAATGGAGAGGATCTTTTCCGTCGGACAAATGTAAAAACCTACCTTCAGCCATTTTTTATCTGAACAGGTTGATATATACTGTTTGTCATGTAGAAACGGTGGATAAGACCGTAAAAACTCAAGGAACAAGATGTACAGCTCACACAGTTTACCCTACCTGGGTGTGTTAGTAATGGCGGTGGTCGCCAACAAGATGCTGGAGGAGTGTTTGTCATCAAAGCGTGAGTTCACCATGAATGTTGTGCTTCTGGAGGACGACACTTATGGATGGAGTCGGAAGTTTGTGCAGAGTGCTTTGGAAGCAGCCATCGAAGAGGACAGACAGGAGAACATTAAACATGGTATGGACCGACCCTAACCCTAACCCTATGAAAGGCTGAATGAATCTTACAGAGAATAATCATTTGATACAATTTGGAGCAGCCAAAATGATTAAACCTAATGATAAAGAATCAATCATGACTGTCAGAAGGAATTTACATTTTATGAGAGTTATATCGCTGGACATCAGCTTTAAACCTGGAAGTGATAGCAGCCACTGGAAAACCATTAAAACAGAAGTCAAGGTGGCTGCTTATGAATGTATTAACTAGTTCCTCTGCATACTGTTGAGTGATAAGGCATCAACTGTTGAGTAAATAATAAAATAACTTAATTTAAAACTAAAATCAGGCCCAAATTGTTTTTTTATTAACTTATTTGTTCATAAAAGATCTCATTTGGATTAATGGTTTACTTTAGATGTCATTTTACTTGTCCTTATTTCCTGGATGAACCTTTTTACAGATAAATAACCTTTTAAATGGACTCATAACATTGTTATGCTTTTAAATAAAATTTAGAATGGAGTTATTTACATTTCACAAATACTTTAGGACATGTAGTCGATGTAACAGGATGTTTTCTAGAAGATTTGAACATGGGGCCAAGGCAGGGACATTGGTTTTGTGCAACATTTGAGATATTTCAGTATTAGTGCTGATTTGTACTGACTTTGGTCCTGAACACCAAAGAATACCTTTTTTGAGACAGAACTTTGAGAAACCTAAACTTGATTTGTCTCAACTATTAGCTAGTAACAAGTAGCTGTACAATAACTCAAGAACTCGCTAGATAAAATAGGCAAATGCTAGAAACATTTTTGATTTAAATAAAGAACATTTTGATCAAAGAATAAATAGTAAAGACCTGACATTCAATGATAATCAGTGCTTCACATAATTTCAGTACTACAGTATGGACACATTACACGCAAAGGTAAGGAGGTTTGGTTTGGTACCCAACCATGTGCATTGAGAATTCCCTCTATAAAAACCTTGGAAACCTGACTTTAAAATGTAAACAAAATAAAACAAGAATTTCGAACCTGGCTTTTGAGTCATGAATTACAATTAACACATATTTTATTTGATAATGAGTCGTTTTTATTTGCTATAACTTATTCTTACTTGGATATTTTTGCGCCTGGCTTGCACATTGAAAGAATACACATATGAATAAATCAATGGTGAAGCTGTCTATCAAATATTTGTTTCTAACTGAAGCTAGCTGTTATCATTTGTGCTTAGCTAGGCTAAAAAGCGTCTCAAGAGAATCTCTCTCCTAAATTTAAGAAACTTCCTTTAAAATATTTGGTTTGTTATTGGCAGTACCCAAGTTTCTGAAATAAGCCATACAATGTGTGAAATTCATACCAAAAATAAGGTCATAGGCTAGTCTTCTTATCATCAAATTAAACTAATATATTATTTCTCGCTGCTGCTGTAAATGTCATTTTAGATAATTGTTGATGACAAATCAAAGGTGGTATTTGGACCAGTGGCAGCTTGATTCAGTGTAATTTAATCTTGACGGCCATAAGAGATTAATGAGTTCAATTTTAATATTAATCACTCTTATCTTCTTTCCATTCCCGAAGGTTTAAACTTCACGTTGACAGCAAACTACAACGGGTTCAACACCACTGTGTACAACCGGCAGGGCTGTGGCAGCAGCACCTGTGAGGGAGTGGCGATACTCAAATTACTGCATGTGAGTGGTCAAAAGATGTCAAATTCGACTGTTGAATACCAAGGATGAGATGCATTAAAGGTCCCTTATTATTATACTGTTTTTCATCAATATATTATAGGTCTCAGATATATACAAAACATGTCTCTGAAGTGTTTGGCTCCAAACACCAAACAGATCATTGCACCGTCCCATAATCCCCTCTGTTTCAGCCCTGTTTCCAAAGTGCTGATTCTCTGTCTGTTACTTTAGATGAAAATAAGGAGCCCCTCCCCACGCCCCTCAGAGAGAGATTTGGTTACAAAGAACACAATGGTGCTCTAGGAGGAGATTCAGGTGATAAGGTGGGGGGGGGGGGGGGTTACCTTGGTTGCTGATGGGCTAATGGTTACACAAGCCAAAACTTCGTTATGACATCATAAAGTGGCCAAAATCTGATCAGCTCATTTTCAGACAGCTTTTTTATATAAATGGATCAGGACAAAAAGAGAGAGAATCTTTTTTCCTGAAACTTTCAGAATCTCTTTCCACATGTTGATGTAGAAAATACATGACAAAGTGGATTTTCCATAATAGGAGACATTTAAGAGGTTGTCTTTTGGTGCATTCATTGAGGCCAATTTATCATAAGTTTCTGCAGTAAAAACGCTTAAAGGTAAAGACTCACTGAGAGATTTAAAAATGTTGCAAGGACAATTTGGTACCTGAAAACAAGAAACCAGAACCTCAATCTGTTATTCTGTGTTTCCTTTTACCGTTGTCCTCTTCGTCCTTGGAAAATCTCATTGTTAACAAGTGAGCTACTGTTGATGGTGATAAGATCAAGGGATTAAACTTTGCTATGTTCATACTGGAGGCTGTGGCTTAATGCTCGATAACAATTTCCCTTGTATAATGTGAGCGCGGAGCGCGTGGAATGTTTTAGTGACCAGGGCTGGTTCTAGACAATTTGCTGCCCTAGGCGAGATTTTATATATAAAGAATAAATGAAAAATCTCTACAAAAGACAAATACACTACAAAAACAGAAATGTATTGACATAGCTAATATACGTCAAAATGGCTTCAAATGTATTCAGTATTGTATGAACATGTTTGAATTGGAGGGGTGGACATCACATCCTCTAGGGGGGTCCGGGGGTATGCCCCTCGAGAAGATTTTTGAACATTTTAAAGTAAAATGCTTCAATCTGGTGCACTTTGAGCACACAATTACTAGAGACCTGATCTAGGGTGTACAACTCTAAAACACCCATATGAGAAAGATCGGTTTACATTTTAATAATCAAATAAATATGTGAACATAACCAATAACCTACCATAGCCAATAACAAATAAATGTAACTTATTTTATTTTCTAGAAATATCTCATGAACTTCCCCACTCAATCTATCAAGACCCGAGCAGTTCTACCAGAAGTACACGGTTAAAGGCACAGGCCGGCGCATGCCGCCAATGGAATCCCTTGTCCTATGACCTTTGACCCCCCAATGTATCAGTGAAGAGACACATGTGCCAGCTCCTTATTAGAATAGTATTTCTTCTCTTCTCTGAGAAACAAGGGTACGAAAAAAAAAAGATCAGCCAGAAACAGAGGAAAAGAGGCACAACGAAACTACGTAAATGCACTCTCCTAAATATTAAACGAGTAAGAGATGAAGAAACACAAAGCCAGAAATTGAAATGAACAGGCCTGCTTGTGCTTACCCTAGAATCGGGTGTAGATTATGAAGAGGGGATATGGGATACTAGTGAAGAGGGATAAAAGTGAAAAGGCCCAATTTACTAAACGTAACAGCACTCTCCAAAGAGACAGAAAATCAAAGTATACGCCGAGAGGCACAACGAAACTACGTAAATGCACTCCCCCGTTTAAATTAGTACGAAGGAACAGGGGTGAAAAACTAAACTAATCAAAAGTAGGAAATGGGAAGGCCTAAGAACCCTCCTAGATTAAGTTTAAAGGAAAGAACTGGGGAACAAAAAAGTACAGGAGGAAAGGCCCAACGAGTCAACGTCAACACACTCTCCTAGAATAGTTCAAGGTAAATGGGGTAGGAAGAATATAGCAGGAAACAGAGCTGAAAAGGCGTCCGAGAACGCTTTCCTTCTAGACCAGGGTGAAATTGTAGGACAAGAAACAGAGAATAAAAAATAATCTTATTCATATCTTATTTTACCTTAACATTTATTTATTTATGCATATTTTTGTATCTCTCCAACTTTAAACGATATTTTGGTTTACTGTCCTATAGTATACATTGGAATTATTTCAAACCTGTTTTTATTTATCCTAATAGTTATAAAGGAGTGCCTTGGAAATATGTGTTTACATAATTTGTGGTCAAAACGTTTGAGACCCACTGAGATAACTTAGACTAAAGTTAACTATCTAAACACTCAGAGAGTCCTTTACCTCACAGAGCCTCTCAGTCTGACAGGAGAGCTCTCCTCCACCCTGGTTGTAGAAACATCTACTTCTTATATCCGTTAGCGCAGCCAAAAATCGGCCCTGCCTAGTACATACAGTGGCAATGTCTCAAGATTTAGCAAAAATACACCTTTATTGAACATACAGTAACACAATACTACAAATCCACATAACAAACAATCAAAAATGAAAAAGGGTCGCCACTTATTATATTTCAGCAGCAGCGATGCACCGCCACTATTTGTATGGGGAAACACTGATATTAGTTGAAGAGGCCCTATTATGCTTTTTTGGGGGTTTTCCCTTACCTGTAGTGTGTTCTATAAGTTTTTGTGCATGTAAATGGTCTCCTAAGGCTAAAATCCCAAAGTGTCCCTGAAACTCCTCCATTGGACTCCTTTGATTACATCTGTAATATAGTGACATCACTTATAAGGCCTTTTTGATGACAGAATTATGTATCTTTCTGCAGAATATGGGTGAAGTTGGATGCGTCATGCTGGGGCCTTCTTGCACTTATGCCACCTTCCAGTTAGTGGAGTGAGTATGACTGTTTCTTTTTGATTATCCACCATCAAAGAACTTTTTTGATGTTTTACTTTTAAACCCCCCTCCTGTTATCCACCTCAGTGATGAGATTGGTTTGAGCCTGAGCATTCCCGTCATCTCAGCTGGGAGCTTCGGCCTCTCCTGTGACTATAAATCCAAACTGACCCGAATTCTGCCTCCGGCTCGCAAGATCGCAGACTTTTTCATCAACTTCCTGAAGGAAACGTTGGATTTTAAGTATCCTTGGGAGCAAGTCTATGTCTACAAGAAACCCATCAACGTATCTGAGGACTGCTTCTGGTGGGACAACACAGTTTATCAGATTGACTTTTGTCGGATCATTCAGCGCTGCAGCATGTGTACATCTTTTTAATTTTGCGTCCTTGCTTTTATCACAGGTATATCAATGCATTGGAAGCTCCCTCTGCCAGGTTTGCCTCACAGACATCCAGAGAGATGCTGCGTGGGGAGGTGGAACTGAAGAAAGCACTTAACGCTAAGAAAAGACACAGCAACAGTGAGTATTTGTTAAAGTTACACCATAATGCATGAAGTATTTCCGCTTGAGATTCAACAAAACTTGCAAACCAAATGTCGACCTCAAAGGCAAATGTTAAAAATCCCCTACAGATTAATTGAATGATGTATAAATACTTCCCTATGTATGGTTTAGCAAGATTTAACAAGAACATAATCGGTAAAAAACACTTCTAGTGACAAGGATTGCAAAGACAAGTCAGGATATTCATGAAATTGAGACATTTAAGGGATATTTTGAGGTAGTGTCCTTATTTGCTACCCCTAAATGCACATGTGTAAAGCTTAAACATACCCTTTCTGTCATAATGAAACTGGTTTATTTATCTCAGTTTTCATCCTATGTGGGAGCCCTGACGACGTTATTTCAATAAAGGGGAAGATGGGCCCGATGGATCCGGACATCATGTTCATTCTCATCGATATTTACAAGTAAGCACATCTACTTCATGAGTATGTTCAGTGTCGGCCCCTCTGTTGTTTCCCCGACTCAGATTGCAAGGAATCTGGGTGTGACCCTAGATAACAAACTGTCCTTCACTGCAAACATCGCTGCAACAACCCGCTGCTGCAGATACACTCTTTACATCAGGAGGATACGTCCCCTCCTGACCCAGAAAACAACGCAGGTTCTGGCCCAGGCTCTCGTCATCTCACGCCTAGACTACTGCAACTCCCTCCTGGCTGGTCTACCTGCATGTGCCATCCGGCCTCTGCAGCTCATCCAGAATGCAGCGGCTGGTCTGGTCTTCAACCTTCCTAAATTCTCCCACACCACGCCGCTCCTCCGCTCCCTTCACCGGCTTCCAGTAACTGCTAGAATCCACTTCAAGACAATGGTACTTGCGTACCATGCTGCGAATGGATCTGGCCCTTCCTACATCCAGGACATGGTTAAACTGTACACCCCAGCACGTGCACTCCACTCTGCATCAGCCAAACAGCTCGCTGCACCCTCACTGCGAGGCAGAGTCCTGAATCGGGTCGGGTCCCCGCGGGTACCCGACGGGTGACCCGCAGAAAAGGTGATTCGCGGGTGGTATTTTTTCAAACGCTTTTTTCCGGGTTCGGTTCTGGGTAAAACAAAGATGATGCGGGTCGGGTCGCGGGTATTGCATAATAAATATATTAAAATAATAATAATTTAGTTTAATGTTTAAAATCCTCAGACCTCTCCCCCGCAGGACTGCGCATAATCATAACCTCTGCAGCGCATCAATCTGCTGCTGTGCGCGCCACATTCGAAATGGCTGAGGTGAAGCTCTCTAGCGGAGAATACAGCATTTTCAATAACACTTCCTCAAGAGCGAAATCCAACATCTGGGAGGCTTTTGGTGTCATCCTAGATGGAGGAAAGAACCAACATCCCACGCTTTTTGAGACAAATATGCAACTGCGTGTGTTAATTGCACGTTTTCACTGCTCATATGCGGGTTCGGGTCGGGTTGCGGATCTTGTGCCGACGGGTCGGGTCGGGTTGCGGAACTAATTGGCAATATGTGCGGGTAGCGGGGCGGGTTCGGTATTGCACGTCGCGGGTGCGGGGCGGGAGCGGGTCTTGAAAATCAGACCCGTGCAGGACTCTGCTGCGAGGGGGACCCAAGTTCCCATCAGCAAAAACACGTGGGTTTGCTATCCTGGCTCCAAAATAGTGGAATGAGCTCCCCATTGACATCAGGACAGCAGATAGCTTACACATCTTCCGGCGCAGACTGAAAACTCATCTCTTTCGACTCCACTTCGAGCGATAGAACTATTAACAAAGCACTTATATACTAATAAAGGACTGGCTTATCTAAAGCCAGTTGAGTAGCACTTGAAATGTTTTGGCTCTATGAAGCCTGATGTACTTATATGATTCTGTTTTCTTCAAGTTTGTATCTTCTTGGTCGAATGCACTTATTGTAAGTCGCTTTGGATAAAAGCGTCAGCTAAATGAAATGTAATGCAATGTGTTAAAAAAGACTTCTGAATTGATGGTAAAACCTTTTTTCTTCGGCAAGTAAAGATGTAGCACAATGCCACCTGTTGAAGCCATTTTGCATTTCTATCTTATTTCTATTTATAATAAAATATTATTGTGAAGCTGACAATTGAGCAGCCCAGACCAAGCAAGGAGGCAGAGGCAGCACGTCCCAAATATAACCCGGTGTGGGCATTTATTACAGCATGAACACAATACACAGCCTCAATCCTGCTGCTGCTGTTCATGTGGGCACAGCCTGCAGCCACCAGGATCTCACACACACACTACCAGCCTCAAAACAGACAGGGCAACAGACCCTAAATACACACACTAATCAGCAATTCGACACAGGTGGGGGGGAGGAGACAACACAGGGCACCAGGTGCACACAATCAACAGCCACATACATGGGGGAAGGGGAACACTTTTAACATGAAACCAGGAAACAGAGACAGACAAACTATAATTACATATATTCCCATGCTTCCTGTGCAATGTTTTTAGTGCTATATTACCCGTAACGGAGGCCGAGATCTATGGGCCCAGAGATCACCTCCGTTACATTTCCTTACCCCTCTCCCCAGGAAATAAAATGTCTTAGGAATCTTGGCTTCCTCAGGGGGGGCCGTGAAGTCGAAAAGAAGCTTCCCTTTCTTCCTCTCCATGCACTCCTGCTGGTTCTGCGGTCTGACACGCTCTCTCTCCTGACGGACCTTCTCGGCTATCTTTGCCATCCGCATTTTGCGCTTCAGTTTTTCCCGCTTCTTCCTGCGTCGGAGGTGCCGGTAAACGTGGAACTCCCCGCTGCCTGCACCGGTGCTGGAACCCATCACCTCCCGGACGAACTCCGGAGTTTTGGCAATTATCAAAAGCTGCGACTCCTTTCCTCCAGGTTTCCTTGGCTTGTTATTCTTCTGAGTGTGCGCCGCCATCTTTCCAACCGTTCTCAATGCTTCTGCCTTCCTCTCTTCTTCCCTCTGTAACCAGAGCTGCTGCTCTTTCTGCTCTTGCACCAATCTCTGGTTCTCCGCCAGGATCTCTGATGCCTCAGCGGCAGAGCCAGCGCCCGTCGAGCCTCCAGCCAATCTGCCGTCCTGCCTCCGGAGTCTCCGTTCCTCTTCCCGTGCGAACTGCTGCTCACCGGCTGCCTGAAGCTGCAGGAGTGACCTCATCCTCTCCCGCAGTTCCTCCATCACTCTCACCTCCTCACTTGGTCAATCCCACTTCTGACACCAATTGTGAAGCTGACAATTGAGCGGCCCAGACCAAGCAAGGAGGCAGAGGCAGCACGTCCCAAATATAACCCGGTGTGGGCATTTATTACAGCATGAACACAATACACACAGCCTCAATCCTGCTGCTGCTGTTCATGTGGGCACAGCCTGCAGCCACCAGGATCTCACACACACTACCAGCCTCAAAACAGACAGGGCAACAGACCCTAAATACACACACTAATCAGCAATTCGACACAGGTGGGGGGGGGAGGAGACAACACAGGGCACCAGGTGCACACAATCAACAGCCACAGACATGGGGGAACACTTTTAACATGAAACCAGGAAACAGAGACAGACAAACTATAATTACATATATTCCCATGCTTCCTGTGCAATGTTTTTAGTGCTATATTACCCGTAACGGAGGCCGAGATCTATGGGCCCAGAGATCACCTCCGTTACAATTATGAATGTTTTGTATATGTTTTATTATTTATATGTATTGAGCTCCTTCGCATCTACACTCCCTCTCGTGATCTCCGATCCTCCTCTGCCTTCCAACTCACTGTACCTTCTGCCCGCCTGACCACCATGGGGTCAAGAGCCTTCAACCACTCTGCCCCCCGTCTCTGGAACTCTCTCCCACAAGACATCCGCAATATGGACTCACTCTCAACCTTCAAATCCAGCCTGAAAACACACCTTTTTAAACTGGCGTATTCAATACCTTAATTCTGCTAAACTGATTGTTGTTTTTAAGTCTTTGTTTTTGAAGTCTTTGTTTTTGAAGTCTTGTATTACTGTGTGATCTTCTTTGTTGCTTGTTTTTAATTATGCTCTGTAAGGTGTCCTTGAGAGCTTTGAAAGGCGCCCATAAATAAAATGCATTATCATTATTATTATTATTATTGTTTTTGATTGATGTCGACCATCAATGTATTATTATGGTGACGTCACATAGGCGTGGTTTTGGCCCTATAATAGACGACAGGTGACAGGTGCTCACGATGAGTGGAAGGCAAACAATTTATTAACCGCACAATAGAGACCGCATTGTGAAATCTGAATGAGTAAATGTACCCAAGATATACGCCGTATGGCTTCAAATCTTTAGAGAGTTTAGAGTTTTGTTTAGTATTTTGTCAGTTTTTCTTTAAATAAACGGTGATGTCTGATCATTAATGTGGATGCGCGTAGATTTTTCTAACACCACCCTTTACCTTACTTTACCTTCCTGTAGCCCGGAGTATTACCTCAACACAACATCTATAAAGGCCATGCAAGATGTTGTGGTTGTCACTCTGCCACCGAGGAACTACACGTCTGGATCTCATATGGATCAATACAACGACACGGTGAGCAGCGTTTTTACTAAACACTGCGAATAGAAAAAAGTTACCGAATTGTTTGATGTTATTGTGAGTTTTTCTATTTCATGGGCAGATTAACGACTACGTGGCTGGGTATCATGACGGGGCCTTGCTGTTTGGCAAAGTGCTCAGAGAGACGATGCTGGATCAGCGCGATCACAGAATCTACGATGTGCCTCTGAGTGACAACCCTTTTGGAAACACCTCTTTTTACGGTGTGTATATGATTAGTGACAACTCGAGGTTAGAAAAGACAATGGGGGACAGAAATGTAATGCAGGAGAAATGTAATATACTAGTTTTGCAGTTCTTCTGCCCCTGTGTAAAAGCAAGATTCAACCGTCAATACTACATTAGTTGAATTGCAAACTAATTTAGGTTGCAGGAAGTAATGATCAGACCTTCGTATCCTTCCACATGTCAGGGTACTGGCCCTTTTACAACAGCCAGACATCCAGGATGGTCTGAGGCTCTGGAGATTATATATTGCAATTTTTCATATTTTTCTAGGCGGAGTTTGTTAAAAGACAGTGCCTGTAAATGCTTAAAAGTGACACAGAACTTACAGACAAAGTGAAATGGTGGACTGCTTTCTAGTACATCTCCACTTGTACTGCTTACTAATTTTTTTAAAAGTTAAATGTTGGGGCTGCAACTGTTAGGGGAACTATTTGATAACGTCAAGGCCAGAGCTAGAGATCCATAGCACAACTTGCAACACTTCTGATGTTAAGTTTCATGAGTTTTCGAGAACTTCCTGCAAATTGAAAATGCTATTTAGTGTATTATGTATTGGCATCTGTTTTGATAATCGAGTATTGTAATCAATTACATAATATTATATTGTAACTATGGCATTTCCAGAAAAAAACTAATATTGTCTTTTTTGTATATGTGTATTTGCTTCCAACAGGTATGGGAGGACACTATGTGATCGATGAGTACGGTGACAGAGATGTTAACTTCTCTATGATTTACACATCAACTGAAACTGGCATGGTAAGGCGATTTCCATTCAGCCTTTATCAGTAACTTACTTTACCCTTTTCTCCTATTTATCTTTTTTTTAATACTTGTATTTGGTCTTTTTCTCCAGTACGAAACCCTGTTACTGTTTGACACTTCACGAAATAAAACCATAGTGATTGACCAAAACCCCACCCTGCGCTGGCATGGTCGCCTGCCTAATGACAAGCCAAAAACCCCAGATGGTAATAAACACACACACACACACACACACACACACACACACACTACAAATGATGTAGAGGTAGTGTGCAAGCGTGTTTTTATTTTAAATTATTCCAATTTATTCTAGAGAACAAAAAGATCTTGATCAAGTTGTTTTTTAAATAAACTTAAAAATCTCTTAAATTGACTAGATTTTCCAAGGCTTATATTAAAGGCTTTCTCAATGCCAGTGTGTATCTGTTTGATTGAGTAATTTCTCAAATAGGTTTTCTCCTGCAAGGTTGATAACACCATTAGCCGCGTTCACACCGCAGTACTTTTCCCACTTTAGTTCCGAAGAGCCGGAACAAAAATTAGTTAATCAGAACCTTTTGTACCCCCTTTTCCGTCCCTGCTAGTGGGAGAAAAAGGTTCCTATGTCTGATTGGCTGGGCGGATTGCAAACCACGCCCCGTAAAACTCCCAAAAAGTGTTGTGAAGCCGCCATTTTATTATCCTCGCATTAGCATTATTAGCATTAGCATTAGCTAATCATCTACTGAAGCCAGTCCCCAACTCCGGGGACTTCCAGCCGGGGACTTCGGGTAGCAGTATACGCCGTGAAGTTGTAAACCCAAAGCAGAAGAAGAAGTGACGTCAGCGGCTTCATTTGCCTGACGGCCCGTCCACACAGCGGCGTGCGTTGACGCTTGCCGGCGGGCGTGTCTGACACTCGACCAACAACCAATCATATGAATCTCCCGCCCCTGACACACAAGCAGCGGTTTGATTGGCTAGAGCTTGTACTGGCATATGATTCGATTGGCTGACGCTTCTGCCGAGGCGTCAAAAGTTGAACATTGCTCAACTTTTGCAGCGAGCCACGCCAGCAACGCTCCACGTCGCTTCCCACGATGCAGTTCGGCTAAAAGTGACGTCACCCCATTCAAAGTGAATGGGCCGAAGCGTTGGAAGCTTCAACGCACGCCGCTGTGTGGACGGGCCGTAATCCTCCCCCAGGGACTTATTCCGGTGTGAACGCGATCTGTACTTAGTTTATGAGAACTAAAGAGTTCTCATGAACTAAGTTCTCAAGAACCTTTGTGGGAAAAGTACTGCGATGTGAATGCGCCTATTCAGGTCTCTTAGATATAAGTTAGAAATATAGTGTAATTTCACTGTCATCAATGTATTCATGATATGACTGTATGCTTTTCGGTCATAACACGTTGTGTGTGCTTCCAGGTTTGGATATGCAGGATGTGATTGTGATCGTTCTGAGTCTCAGTGTTGTCGCGGTAACGGCCATCGCTCTCATCTTCTACAGGTAAACAGCCGACATGCTTGACAGCTGTTTTACACATGTTGTATCAATAAAGTTGAATTTGACAAGACAAATCATCAGTTAGCTGCATTAAGTACAAGATAGATTAGTTCTTAATAAAATGTTTTTCGAATCAGTGACATAAAGTTATTGACAGTGGAGCAACAAAGGCCAATTTTAATTGATTTAATTGAGCTGAAACACCAAAATAATCAGCGTTTTTTTCATGTTTGCATTTGTGTGTCCTCTTTACCCCCGTCCTGATTCTGTTTGTATGTACTATTTGTTTTTTAATGTTAGACAGAACAGGAAAGTGCGTCTTTTGCAAAAGAAGTGGTCTCACATAAACCCGCTTCTGATTAGTCCACTGGATGAGAAGGAGGTGTCTCTGAAGGTAAACATCAATCAGCTGTTTCCTACGTCCAGTAAGAGAAGGACACACAATTAGATAGTTGCATGTTTGTGATCAACAGTTTTGTAAACATTTGGAGTTATTTTTCTGATTTCCTACCCCTACCTTGTGGTAAAATTATATTTTCATCCTCCTGGCCTTAGCAGAAAGGGGGGTCCTCACAACGTAGTTTGGGTTGATGGTCCTCACAATTGTAGCAAAACATGTATGTGTGTGCATGAATGTAACAGATCGATGAAGATAAGAGGAAAGACAGCACGTTCTTCAACCATCGTGGCCGCTATGACAAGAAGGTACGATCAAAAGCCATTTTGATTTGTAAAAACAAAGAAATAATTAAGTATTTTCACTCAGTGTTAATGTATGTCTTATTCCTCTATATTTTTTAGCCTGTTATCCTGAAAGAGATGAAACAAACAGACGGAGACTTCACAGAGGAACAAAGGATTGAGCTAAACACTGTAAGACACCAATTTATTATACCTCTTTTTAATACCTCAAACACTTTTTGGTCCACCCACCTGCACCTTTTTCTCCACTTGTAGCTCAACATAATATATTGATCTTTGTCCTAATGATAAATAAGAATGTGAATGAGGGAGCATTTGTATTATTGTAAATGATGCATGACTGCCATTTGAGCTGCCTATAACCCCTTAATTTTCTCCTCACTTCCATATCTTCATGTTTCAGCTGCTACGGATAGATTACTACAACCTGACCAAGTTCTACGGCACGGTGAAGTTTGAGTACGGCGTTTTTGGAGTGTTTGAGCTCTGTCAGAGGGGCTCACTCAGGGTAAGAGCAGACCATCACTAACACTTACTTTCCCTGCATATCATATCCTGATAGAATAATAATAAAGCTTTTTTTGTACAGCACTTTTCATTTACAGGATGCAGCTAAAAGGGATTCAACAATAAGGCATAAAGAATTATACAAACCAAAAATAGGACATTAGATTCAGGTCAAACGCTAAAACACAAGTACAAATATTTTTTCTGGAGATCCACACATTTGATATAGTTTAACTAAGCGCCTTCTTTAATTAAATATCTTGAACATGATTCCAAATAGTCGTATCAGGTTGTATACCTTAGTTTGAGCTCTATTGCTACATGTTATCAGCAGCAAAATCCACAAAAGAGTCCAAAAATTCAGGATCCATGTGTCAAAAGATAACTATTACATTTATTTATTAAAATACACATGACTTATATGTAGATATATAAGCCTGGTGGATTTATAGGTGTATTTTGTTTTGTCTTGTTGTCATAGTAGCTGTTATTGTGTCTTACTTTATTGTATCTTCTTCCTTTTTATTATCTCTTTGTCATTCAACTTCCTCTTTTATTACCTTTTTTAATCTTTTTGACCTCCTTTGTGAATGGTGGTGCACTGCTTTCGATCGTATACTCTTGTGCAATGTTGATCTGACTTTTCTCAACGTTAAATCACTACAGTAGGCTGCATGTGGTTTATGACTTTACTGTTTTTTGATAAGTCATGGAGACACAGTTTAAAGAGCATGTGACAGCCTCCCAACAACTATGGTGCAATGAAATATTGGGCTACTAGTAATCTCGAACCGTCAGTTTAAAAAAGAAAAAGCGATACCGTTCCGATAAATATCAATAATTCCGAACATCGCGGGGAAATTCCTTCGACTCATTTTTAAGTTTTGGGGGAAGCCGGAAGTGACGTCTATGCGGGAACGCTTCACTGTGCGGCGAGAGAGCCAAACACGGACAAAGTGTGTTGTCATGCGTAGAAATGGTCAATTACTGAGTTTAGGCACGTTAATAACGTTTTAATGAAGTTGACTATAGTATATTCATATTTGTCAGTGCTTTCATGTCAATTCGGCGAACATAAACATAAATGATCGTGGTGAAGATGATGATTACATTAGGATTAAAAATCGGTAGTGAGAGCTACTGAATTTCCTCCCGTAGGATGTGATATAAAAACAAATCGATTATTTTTGTAGTTGTAAACTCAAGTGGATGAAACTACATTTATTCGTGCTTTCATGTCAATTCGGCGAACATATGATACATTAAATGATCGTGAGGATGATGATTTAAAAATCGTTTGTTTGAGCCGGTCTGCATTTCCTGATGAGAAAACAAACCGATGCTTTTTGTAGTTGTAGTACACCAACATGGATTAAACGTGTGGTTTTTTTACCACAATGTTGGGGAAATTAATGGATAAAATGCACAGATTATTATTATTATTATTCCCACTCCGATCGGGACACTAGGTCCACCGTTTCCCCGCAGCGAGGCTCCCCCCGTTGACAGTTTACGTGGGCTGGGCTGGGTGCAGTGGCGGACTGGCCATCGGGACGAATCCCGATGGGCCGATACCGAAGTGGGTCACTAGCACATCCCCCACTCCCCCCGTTGAGAATTTACTAGCGCTACCGAAGTGGGCCGGTCGAGAGTCCCGGGAAGATTTTTAGTCCCAGTCCACCACTGGCTACATGACCGTTTGATCGCCCATATTGACGCACCTAATTCCTAAACTTCTAACAGATACAACATAAACCGATCCTTCAGCCTCATATGAGCTCTCAGACACGTTCAAAATTAAACTGTCATCGCTGTCTGAGCTTGCTGCTGTGTGCGCCATCGTGCGTTTACATGCAGATGCTGGGATCCTGAACGGTGCAGCTGGAGCGCTGTGCCCGCAATGACGTCACACATAATTTGGCGGGACTTGAAGAATCCCGAGAAGATCCAGAATATGGTCAACATTGAAGGGCAGATTAATGGTTATCAAAGTACAAATATCCAAAATCAGTTCAGTAACGGTTTTCAAGGGGACAATATTTACTCAAATTGATGTGTTTGGATGATGGGGGAAACTCGTGTCACAGGCTCTTTAAGGAGCACTTAAAGGATGTTAAATGCACATAATGAGATAAAAAATGAACTTCTTTATCCGTTTTTTTTTCTGCCGCAGTACATTCTGAATGACAGGATCTCCTACCCAGATGAAACCTTCATGGACATGGAGTTTAAGATATCAGTCATGTATGACATAGCAAAGGTATTGCCTGTTTTTTTTTGTTTGTAATTCACTAAACTGGATCTAAAAGGGAAAAAATACCAGTTCCGCATAATTTTCTGTCAGACGAAACACACTTTTATCTAATTTTATTCTGCAGTATCTTCCAAGTGGCCTGATTTATTTAGTTTAATGTGTTTTAAGGATACAAATGTGTGTACTTTTACTTAACCTTCATGCATTTCAAGGAGAGTTAAGTGATACAACAAGTGGTGGCATATAATGAAGTACTCAAGTTCTGTACAATTTTAAGATACTTGTACTTTTAGGCCTGTGTATTTTTTGTATTCTCTTTATAAGAGTTATTTGTTTCTTATTAGAGGTTAACAGTTTTATAATGTAATAAATAATAAATGCAAAAAAACTGTAGTTTTTGTCTATGATATAACAGTAAATACAACTTTATAAGCTATCAAATATGTTTTGCGGCTCCAGACAAAACAAATTGTTGGAAAAGGGGGCAAAATGGCTCTTTTGGTCCAAAAGGTTGCAGACCCCTGGGTTAAGACATCAAGCAGCAGTATATGAAGTAATTCAAATAAGCTCCACTTTTACTTGCTGTTATAAACACATTGATGCATTAATAATCATAATTCAGAAATGTAATATATATGGTTTAATCCACTAGGCGTTCTTTGAAGTCAATACTTTTAGACTTCTACTTAAGTAAGATTTTTGAATGCAGGTCTTTTACTTGGAAAAAATAACTTAGACACTTCAGTATTACTACTTTCACTTAAGTAAGAGCTCTGAGTACTGATTCTATCACTGGATACAAGACATGCCAACTCTGTGTAACCATCTTGGTCCGTTCTCTCTTCTACTTGCTTTATATCTTCTTTAGGGCATGTCATATCTCCACTCCAGTAACATCGAGGTCCACGGTCGCCTCAAGTCCACCAAATGTGTGGTCGACAACCGCATGGTGGTGAAGATCACTGACTTTGGCTGTCACACCATCCTGAGTCCAGGCAGAGGTGAGAAAAACGGTTTCATCCTCATTGAGGTCGACTATATAGGTCACCTATTATGCAAAATCCACTTTTTCCTGTCTTTTATACATCACCATGTGTCCCCTCTGTGTAAAGAGATTCTGAAAGTTTCAGGAAAAAGATTCGCTCACTTTTTGTCCTGATCCATTTCTATAAAAACCTGTCTGAAAACGAGCTCATCAGATTTTGGCCACTTTATGATGTCATAATGGTCTTTTGTCTTGTGTAACCATTAGCCAATCACCAACCAAGGTAACCCCCCCCACCTTATCACCTGAATCTCCTCCTAGAGCACCATTAGCCGCGTTCACACCGGAGTATTTTTCCCCGTACTTTTCGCGTTTAGTTCCATTAGTACCCCTTATGTCGCGTTCACACCAAAAAGAGTACTTCAAGCCGGAAACTTTTACCCCCATTTTTAGTGCCTGCTGAGTGATGGTACTTTCCTGGGGGAAAAAAGTGCCCCAGTTCTGATTGGCTGGGCGAATTGCAAACCACACCCTGTAAAACTCTGAAATGTTTTGTAGAGCCGCCATTTTATTATCCTCGCATTAGCATTATTAGCATTAGCATTCGCCCAGCGCACAAATGCAGAGAGACTAAATTATGGCAACACAAAATAAAACATGGGAGCGGTGGAGATGAGGAGGTGTCGGCGTTCTGGCGATTTACTCGGAAGGCTTCAGTCAGGGCTGCCAACATTTGAGTTCAGCTTGGAGTGAGATTTCTTTTTTGGTGAACCGAAAAAAGAAACGTTCATGTGTACAGTGTTACAAATGTATTGAACATGTACAAACTAGGGTTTCCCATTAATTCACTATTGACTAGCAGTACCGAGTTGGGCCGGTCGGCCGGTCGAGTTTCCCGGGCTGATTTTTAGTCCCAGTCCGCCCCTGTCTGAGGAGCATGCCCCGGGAAGATTTGTTTTTTAAATATTGCAGTTAAATGCATCAACCTGGTGCATTTTGAGAGCAAAATGAATGTATGGATACATCTCTCAACCCCCATATGAAACAGAACTATAAACAGATTTTCTTTTTCTTTATGGACATTTTACAAATCACTCCCCTTTTAAACGGTATTCTTGTTTTACTGTCATATAGTATTTCATAACTGTTTTTCATTTATTCTCATAAATGGTGACCAAAGTGTTTGAGACCCACTGAGATAGCTAGACTAAGTTAACTATCTAAACAGAGAGTCGCCCTTACCTCACTGAGTTATCTCATTGTTTTAGAAACAGCTTCTAATATCTGTTAGCGCAGCTAGCTAACCAGATGCTAACAACAACAATGCAAATAGTGAGTTTGGTAGAAATATACTGTATAATAGTAAAGTTATTTAAGATGATGCCATATTTATTGAAGATGTTACATTATAAATATTCCCCAAAATTATTCAAAAGCATATTCTTCCAAACTCTGCTGTAGTATGACCACCAGGAGACTATTGATGTGTGTGGTGAGTTTGGTAGTAATATACTGTATAATAGTGAATATTATTGTATTCTCTTTTTTCGGAGTTGCACTTTGCAGACGGTCCTTGAGCACTCGTTTCTTCTCCGGCTGCGAATAGAGACCAATGTAATGTGTCCAGCTCGGAGGACGGCGCGTATTGGCTTTTTTTAATCAAAATGTGATTGTAGTTCGTTGTCAACCTTACCACGGTACTTAGGAGACGTCATTTGTGTCTGAATAACGTTTTGTTCATGAGTTATTGATCTGTGAAATCAGAATCTCCCAATATTGTTCCAACTTTACTGAACTCAGCCAGAAGACCGTCTCATTTCGTAGACTGCTCGGTTTGCTGTTCCTTAGCGTGAGGAAAGGCAAGTGTGGCGTGAGTGCGTGAGATATGGGTTAATTGCGTGACTCTCACGCTCAATGCGTGAGTGTTGGCAGCCCTGCTTCAGTAGAAGCTGCTGGGACTCCAAGCAGCTTCTACTGAAGCCAGTCCTCAACCCCGGGGACTTCGGGCCGGGGACTTTGGGTGGCAGTATACACCGTGAAGTGGTTTGCGGCCTGCCAGTAAACCCAAAGCAGAAGAAGACGAAGTGACGTCAGTGGCTCATTTGCGTAATATTCCCTCAGGGAACTTATTCCGGTGTGAATGCGATCTGTACTAAGTGCCCTGGGGTAATAAGTGCCGGGGCACTAAGTACGGCAAAGTACTTGGTGTGAACGCGGCTATTGTGTTCTTTTTAACCAAATATCTCTCAGAGGGGCGTGGGGAGTGGCTCCTTATTTTCATCTAAAGTAACAGACAGAGAATCAGCACTTTTGAAACAGGGCTGAAACAGAGGGGATTATGGGATGCTGCAATGATCTGTTTGGTATTTGGAGCCAAAGACTTCAGAGACTTTTTTTATATATATATGAGACCTATAATATATTGATGAAAAACAGTATAATCGGGGACCTTTCAAATAAAATAAAGTCAGCATCCACTCACCTCTTTTCTCCTTTCTTAGATGTGTGGACGTCCCCGGAGCACCTTCGTAAAGATGGAGTCTCTCAAAAAGGCGACGTCTACAGTTATGCCATCATTGCTCATGAGATCGTTATGAGGCGACCCCCGTTCTACACACAGAACTGCTCTGATCCTGCAGGTAGGCCCAGATCGTTTGGTACACCGTCAAACTGCAATAGACAACAAAATAAACAAAAATGGATACACTGACAAACAGTTTACAGTGAGATATTAATGTGACCATAGTGATCACCCCCACTCCCATTGATTATTGTATTGTTATGAAATTCCTTTAGAGAAGCTCTACAGAGTGCAGCATCCCAGCGTCATGAGCGTCTTCAGACCGGACCTCATCTTTGACGGTGCGTCAGAAAGAGAGATCGAGGTAAGAGAGCCACCAAACACAAGCTCTTACAGTAACAGTCCAGGTGACGGTTTATAAAGTAAAGCTGCTTGGACTTATCATAATTGAATAAAGAAGACCAAACCCTCCCTCCTTTTTTCTCTTTGTCCGGATACAGCTGTACACGCTGATAAAAAACTGCTGGGATGAAGACCCAGAGCGACGGCCAGATTTTAAGAGAATAGAGTTAACTCTGGGTAAAATATTCAGGTAGGTCAAAATCTCATCCATTCGGGATATTTCATTGAAACATTTCATGGCCAAATATATGTGATTTGGGGCAATATAAATAAAATGTTCCTGACTCATTTATTGAAGCATTCTGTGAACTGAAACTACAGTTTCAATAAACACAATCTGCTGTGTTTGCAGGTGGGAAAGTGCCCAGGTGCCCCATTACAAATATCCCATCTGCTTTAACTATCTTGACTTAAGTTTCAAAGATACTATCAGTCTTAAAGCATTCCTAAACGTCCTATTTTATCTTAACCTAAGTTCTTAAATCGGCACTCGTCCTGTCATACCTGAATGCAGGGGCGGTTCTGGGGGGGGGGGGGGGGGGGGGGGGGGGGGGGCAACAGGCCCCATAACACTGACTAACTAAATCCAATCAGAGACCCAGATGTACAGTGGAGATTAAACTGTTCATTACCTCATATAAAAGCAAATACTGTTAATGTTTTTTAATTCAATTGTCACTTAAGGCGAGACACGGCAGGCAAAAACATCGTTTTTCAAGTACTGGTCAATTTTGAGATTTTGTGCTATTTTGATTCTATAACATGTTTTCTTTCAGACTTTTGGAAGGAAAACGTACAAAATACACATTTAAGTGTTTATTTTACTATAGTTTGTCTATTTGCGTCTGTAGATTTCTCCTAAATTCACCAAAAGTTAGCATTCTAACGTAACATAAAGTACCGCGACCGCTGTGTGCACCATGTCATCAGAGATATCGTTGGAAAGCTGTGTCTCTCCTGCACAATCTCATCAGATCCAAATATGGTCATTTCCTTTGTATCAGCAACCAATCGTGAAAGTACAAAGGGGTCTTAAATAGTGCTGCGTACCTGGACTCACATTCAGGTTCAGGTCCGGACTCAAGTCCAGAGGTTCAGGTTCAGGTCCGGACCTATAAGTCCGGACCTGAACCCATGGCTTGTGTCAAGTTGTGTGACTAAAGTGAACTTATTGTGAGCTAATTATCAATTGAAAATTAACTCATAATCAACTCCAATTCAAACTCGTCAGGTTTATTGTGCTCCCTTCCAACTTGTGTCTACATTTCTCTACAAAGTACAAATGTAAAAAAAACACTTTTTGCCACTTAGTCTACAAATGACTTATGACAGCAACTACAGTGAACTACTACAAAGTTCAAACATGTCTTTCATTTAGCAAACTAAAGTAACCGAACAGTCCCTGAGCTGACTGAGCCTAAATCCCTAAAACGTTGCTGAAAGGTAGAGTGTAGAGTAGACTATACGCATTACACTGTTACACACCTACTATACAGTATAGGCTACACTGTAGTGACTGTACAGTCAGAGTGTACTGTACTGTCTGTACACCATGTATTTTCTACAACTCTACATGTGTACATTATACAGTACATACTACATACATAGTGATGTACATACATACTGTTAGAAATTAAAATCAATGTTGATATGGCGTAATTTTGAATTAAATACACTATTTAATTTAAATCAATTTTATTCTGAAAAAACCGGAAGTTCACACTATTAATTTAATAATTTTATTCTGAAAATTATTCACTTCCGGTTAGCATTAGCATGTGGCGAAATGCTACGTTTTCAAACCGTGAATCGAAGGTGAAATGACATGTGATGTTGTACACTGAGCACACTGGGATTAGCACTCATTTATTGACGCTGAATAACGTTTATCAGGGAATGTTTAAATAACCACAGACACCAGAATATACGTAAGTGGTAGTTTTTTTGCGAGTCCAAGTACCGGTTCCCGACGTTCCGGTTTTAACCGGACTTGAACCGAAACTTTTTACAAGTCCAGTACCGGTTCGGCGTACCGGTACGCAGCACTTCTTAAACCAAGAAACAAAATCTCATTGGCTAGTGTCAATTTCTGACAACGTGATTCGTTCAGATACGTCACGTGGTGTGCTAAAACACTTCCTGGTTAGCTTTCCGCTAGAAATTTAAATCTCAAAATGGCAAAAGAACGGCGAAAAAAACGTTCACAGAGAAGACGACAACAATTGTCACTTGCACGAAGCAAGGTTTTACAAAAAACAAATGACCCCGAACATGAAATACCTTCACGGAGTGCGTCAATGCGCAAGCTATCATCCAAAGAACAGGAGGGTTTAGCTAGCGCCTCACTGCAATCTTTAAAGGTCGTTTTCTCAAAATGAGTTTTTTCTCCTACTCTGAGTCCGAAATGTCCACTTCAGTAGCACGTACATACACCAAACCTTCCAGTTATATTCCTATCAATATTATGAAGGCTTTTTCAGAAGGGTTTGTTCATATATCATTCATAGCCTGAATTATACAACATTGTATACCTAAAAACATGGCGAAAATTGATATTTTAGGGCTGTTGACAGTATTTTCAGATTTATGGAATGATAAAAAGAGATATCCAATATCCCTTCAGTAAAAGATACTAGATACTAATATGACTACAAAATGAAACAAGAATTTTGAACCTGGCTTTATCCAAAGTTCAGATTTCGATTCCTGAATTTTTTTTAAATATGTGCATATATAATGAGATATTGGCACATTTGCATAATTAAACATGCTATTTCAGAAAACTTGTAATACAAAAAACAATTGCCTTATTGTAAGTAATTAACTCGAGAAATTTCTAGCTGATACCTTTAAGTTAAAACAATTACCCTATTCACCTGGGGTGTCTCGCCTTAAAGTCACTAAAACAAATACTCTAAATGAAAAAAACTACTGAAACAAAGGACTGTAACTTAAATGTACTAAAACAAATACCTTTATAAAAACATAAAACAATTACGGTATTCTATGTTTATTTTACACAATTACTTTATACTGTCTTTGTCTTTTTAACCCGCTTTTATTGTGCCCCTCTAGAACCGCCCCTGCCTGAATGGCCACAATACTGCCTGTAACTTTGATTAAAAGATGGATAAAGTGGATAAAAATGTTATGATGTTCCACAGTAACCTGCATAACCAGGCCACGGAGACGTACATGGACAATCTGATCCGCCGCCTGCAGATGTATTCAAGGACTCTGGAGAATCTGGTGGAGGAGAGAACGTCTCTGTACAAAGCTGAGAGGGACCGAGCGGATCGCCTCAACTTTATGCTACTTCCTGGGTAGGTTTGGAGCGAATCTGATGATGTTTGGTTGGGGATGTCATCTTTCGTTTAGGAAAGGTTGTCTATATTCCATTCCCTGCACTCTTAATGTAAATAATATCCTGCTTTATATTGTGTCTAAAGCCCTTCAATAGTGTTTTATTGTCAGCGTTTATATATTTTGTATCTTCACGACCTACTGTATATTTTCTACTTTTTAATGCTGCTTTAATTTTATTTTGAGATTTTTATGCTGCTGCAACGCAAACATTTCCCAAATTGAGATCAATAAAGTATCTCTTATCTTATCTTTTATTTAAAGATGACATATAAGGGCTAATACAGAAAAAAAACAGTATTTTAGTTGATGTTTACGCTGTATTTGCATTAAAATGTCTATGTCATATTCCCTGAACTGTATTATTATTATTATTTTTAATATATATTTGATTGAGCATTAAAAGTGCAAAATATACAATTACAGAATAAGAAAGGGACAGAAACATAATGCTCACTTTCAGTTTTCTATTTTAAACATTACACCCCCATCCCCACCCTGCCTCGACCTCAGGTAAGAAACAAAATGAAGCACACAAAAAATTCTAAATAAATAATAATAAGGGAAAACTGTAAGCAAAAAATATTCTTACCATAAGAATAATATGAACCAAAAGGACTCATCTGATCTGTTCCCTAGGGAAGTAATAAAGGTTATTTTTCTTCTTCATAATATCCAGAGTGCCTGAACTGTATTATTGTACCCTGTTCTCCCCTCAGCCCAGTGGTGCGTTCACTGAAGGAAACGGGCCGAGTGGAGCCTGAACTGTTCGAGGAGGTGACCATCTACTTCAGTGACATTGTGGGATTCACCACATTGTGTCACTACAGCACCCCCATGGAGGTGGTGGACATGCTCAATGACATCTACAAGAACTTCGACAGCATCCTGGACCACCATGATGTCTACAAGGTTATATACATTTGAACGTACTATTTACCAATCAGTGGTAAAAGTCAAACTCAAAAGGGTCTCAGGCAGGATGTTACTGTTGTATTTATTGCTTTTTTATCTTAGAAGGTTGAACTAAGATTTAGTCTTAAAGGTGTCCTATCATGTAAAATGCACTTTTTTATGGTTTTATACATAAATATGTGTCCCCGGTGTGTCAGGGAACTTACAAAGTCTCAGAAAATAAAACCTATTATTTTTTCCTCCGTACCCACATCTCTAAAAACGGGGGTACAACGGAGCTGATCCAGATTTGCGTCCGATATGACGTAACATCGGAAATGTGGGCTGGCTTTACACCCACGGCACTATCAGAAACGTTGCTATCAGAAACAATGCCCGACTGTTTTGGACGTAATATGGTCTGTGTTTATATTAGCATCGCTAACACTCAGAGCTAACCTGTACTGGAGAGCATGTGTGAAAAAGCAGGAAATAAAAAAAGGAACTCACCCTGCGAGAGAAAAAGCATTTGAGCTCCATACTGTTTCAGAAATAAACTTTGATGTGGTTTGGAACATGTTATGGCATTTAATCACGCCAGCATTTAGCTGAGAACCTCGTAGAAGTCTGAGCAGGCTCCCCCTCCTTTTTTTTTTTTTTTTTTTAAAGCTAAGGACCCCAAACCTGCAGTTCTCTAACAGGGCTGAAACAGAGGGATATGAGGGATTTCTAAAATGCATGATCTCTTTGGTATTTTGAGCAAAACACATCATAGACATGTTTTTATATATCTGAGACCCATAATATATGCCTAAAAACAGCATAATAGGAGACCTTTAAAGGATACATTGTTTTTTATTTGTTTATTTCTTTTTATTTCTTTTTAAATCTGTTTTCTATCTCTCAGGTTGAGACAATAGGCGATGCATACATGGTTGCATCAGGTTTGCCTAAACGCAACGGGGACCGGCACGCAGTGGACATCGCCCACATGGCCCTGGACATGCTGGCATTTGTCGGGACGTTTGAGTTGCAGCACCTGCCCGGCATCCCTCTGTGGATCCGCATCGGTGTGCATTCAGGTAATTTATCTATTTCTCATTTCCACCCACACATTCCCCAATGTTTCTTTACCTTTTTAAAAATGTAAGTGGGTTAAGGTTACCCTTGGCCTTTTTGTTTATGTCTACGATGCTGTCGACTGGCAGCTTTAGACTATTCTCAGGAATTGTCAATGTAATACCCAGCTTTTTTCCCCTCTTGTACGCCATGTAAAGGTTTTGGGTACCCACTTACTGTATATTGTGTATGTCTTTGCTTTATTGTAACAAAATAAAATATTAAATAAATAAATGTAAATGCGCAGTTACATACAAAGATCTAACACATCTTTCAGAAATCATAGATTATATGTCAAAAGTAACAGTTATAGTATATGTTAGAGTAATAAAAACAGCATGTGGCAATAACACACTTGTACACTGCCAACTATTTACTAAAGTCCAAACCAGAAGTAAGCTCATAACTTTATATTTCAATTTGCATTTATTTTGCAAACTTACTGACATCTAGTGGTTGAACAGTATAAGTGATTAGCCAAAGATAAATCCGACACCATCTGTCACAGTTTGGTTACATTTGACCACTGATACTGATGCTTGTTTGTGTGTTTTGTGTGTAGGACCGTGTGCAGCAGGAGTGGTGGGGAACAAGATGCCTCGCTACTGTCTTTTTGGAGATACAGTTAACACTGCGTCACGCATGGAGTCCACAGGCCTGCGTAAGAATCAACACACACTCACTCACTCACTCACACACACCCTTTTCTTCGTGATATTGTGGAAGGACCCCACACTGACTGTGCCAACAAGATGCGAGCCCCACAATGTGATAAAGACAAAACCCCTACACACACGCATTTTAACAGTCACATTATGGTTGGTTTATGACCGTAAGAGATCTGAGCGTTTGACTCATGATTCTTCTTCTTTCCAGCTCTCAGAATCCATTCCAGCCAGTCCACCATCAACATCCTGCAGAGGACAGACTGTAATTTTGAGTATGAACAAAGAGGCGAGACGTACCTGAAGGTTAGCAGGGTTTGCTTTTACTCTAAATTAATCCAGCTGTTTGTATCTAGTGTAAGCTGTAAATATATTGTGTGCTACTCTTATTTCCTGTGTCTGGCCTACAGGGTAAAGGCAAAGAGATGACCTACTGGTTAACAGGAGTGACCGGGGGAAAATACAACCTGCCAACACCGCCAACAGCGTGAGTAAAATGCTGTCTAATCTATATGTAAACGCTGACACTTAATTATCTTCTAATACGGAAAGATACACACTTTGCCCCCAAAGCCTAATATTTCCTTCCAGCTCACTGTTGATATAAACAGCTAGATAACAACACTGAGTTTAGTCGAAATGTTGGGACTTAATGGAACTGTAACAGAAGTATCAGATATACATTAATTCAAACAATTCATTTTTATTCAAAGGGTGCAGTTTTCTCAATTAATCTGGTATTGTGAAGAATCAATTACAAATGCTTAACTAGAGCTGAACACACATTTATTTAATTTGGCTAATCATTAATATCATTATTATTTTCGAAATGCTTTTTACTAATTCTCTAATGTTTTATTATTGTTGTGGTGTTTTTTATTTTTATTTATGTCACATATTTAAGCATCTATTGTCTTATTAATGTCTTATTTCCATGCCTGTTTGCTCCAGCTTAATTGTGTTGCATTTGAAAATAAAAATCTGTAGCACACTTTGACCTCTTGTATAAAAGGTGCTCAATAAATACATTATAATAATGATACTGTAATAATGATTAATCTACACAAACAAGTCATAAATTAGGGGTGGTTAATAATCACATGAATATAAATAGTTGATTAAGATAATACTTTTTAAATAATGAAATAATAATAAATATGTTGTTATTGTTATTAATGATTATTATCAATATAAATAATTATATTAATTAAATACAAAAATCATATTAATGGGATTATTACCGACCCCAATGTATGACTTTCTGTAGTCAAGCAGACATTCTTTAAAAACTTGATTTTGGACAATTTCTTTTCATTTTCTCAAAGATTCAAAGGTTTTATCGTCTTATGCTCAAAGCTACAGTGTAGAAATGGCAATGAAACTATTTTGACCTGAGCTCCTCCAACAATGCAACATATATAATAAAATACAAAATAAAAAGTAGTGCAGAAAGTCTATATATGTCACGGTAGAGCGAAGGAAGCAGGACCCAAATGCAGATTAAACTGATACACCTTTATTTCAAGGATACCGAAATAGAACTTGGACAGACAGAACACTCACTGGTGAACACAGTCAACAACAAAAGACGAACCGACAAAGACAGACAGAAAAACCAGAACTTAAATACACACAAGACTAATCACACAAACAAGACACAGGTGAGGAGGGAGGAGAAAACACAGGGGCCACAGGTGAACACAATCGGGTAATCAGACACACCAGGGAAACTAACGACAGGGAACCACAGACAGATCCAAACAAGACAAAACACAACGCAGACAGAAAACCAAAAACAGATCTAGACAAGACAAAACACCACAAAGACAGATCGTGACAATATACATTTGCATCTATAATAAAAAATAATCTTTACTTTGTGCATCAGGGAGAACTTCCAGCGGCTGCAGCAGGACCTGGCGGAGATGATCGTGTCCAGTTTGGATAACCGTGGCCTTGGGAACGAGGGCTTCAAGAACAGGAAGACCCTCTCCACCAAAATCAAACGGAGGGAAACCAACGGCAGCCTGCAGGGGAACGGCTTGCCAGAGTACTTCCACCTGGCCGTCACCGACAACCCGAGCACCTACCTGTGAGGAGAGGAGCTCTCCGTACAAAAACGGTCAAGAAACGGGCTTTGTAGAAAAGTCTGAATGAGCACTGCTGGGTTTCTTTGAGTGACAGTCAAGCAGCGGTGAAAAAATCAGGCATGTTGAAAGGTAGACTCTTATATGTTGATGATAAAAGTGCCTATACTGTAGTAAGATACCTGTTTATTTAGTCTATTTTTGTTAAAAAGAAAGTCAAATCTCTTGTATTATTGTTATATATCATGAAAGATGTTTAGTTGTGGTGAAAGAAGTGCTATACATAAGCCACCCTTCTCTTTTTTTATGTGGGTCAGACACAGTTTCACAAATGTAAGAGAATATTAATGTAGCTATGTGCATTGGGAGCATCAAAGTCTGACATTTTAGCAGAAATAATGGCTATAAATTGTACCTGGAACTGTTTTGGGTGTATTTTGTGTATTAAATGTTTTTAAAATAAAAATAGAATGGGCTTATACCGTTTTGTTATATCTATCACACAACCATTGCCTTCTCTTTTTATATTATATACTATTATAAAAACATATGGTAAGGAATCCATATACTGATATTGCATGTATTCTTCTTGACTTGACTTTATGAACAGCTGTCCGTTAACGTTTAGATGTCACCTGAAGGAAGCTCATTGATTGAGAAAGTTGGACGAAATTATTTACCATGTACATTTTCTTTTCTGCTGCAAAGACAGTGAAACTATATCCGTTATAATAAAGCAAACATCTGAGAATATTTATCTTTCACACCAAAACATCTAGAACATCAGAAATATATATTCTGTAATGATTTTATTAAATGATGTATACAATTAATATGACATGATATCCAGAGCACTTTTTTTGGTTTGTCTATTTAAAACACTTTACAAGAAAGTACACAGAACTGTAAACAGTCTTAAATTGTATTGCACAGAGGCAGAGAAGTAAATAAAAAGCAGTAGAAAAAGTATTAAAAACCATAAAAACATGGTGTAAAAGAAAGATTAATCCACAAATTGGATACAATAATGAGGGGAAAACATACTCAACAGTATACAGTTAAGAAACACACACACGCGCACGTGCGCATACACAATATTCTGGAGAACAAAAATATTTTGATCAAGTTGTTTTTTTAAACTCTTAAGAAAACCCTTAAATGTACTAGATTCAAGGCTTATATTAAAGGCTTTCTCAATGCCAGTGTGTATCTCTTTGATTGAGTAACACACTCTCACACACACACAGCCACACACACACAAAGCAAGAACACACACAGCCCTCCTGGTCTACCTGCTGGTCCATGTGCCATCCGACCTCTGCAGCTCATCCAGAATGCAGCTGCTCGTCTGGTCTTCAACCTTCCTAAATTCTCCCACACTCCCCATTGAAAATCAGGACAGCAGATAGCTTGCACATCTTCCGGCGCAGACTGAAAACTCATCTCTTTCGAGCGATAGAACTATTAACAAAGCACTTAGATACTAACAAAGGACTGGTTTATCTAAAGCCAGTTGAGTAGCACTTGAAATATTTTTTCTTTATGAAACCTGATGTACTTTTATGATTCTGTTTTCTTCAAGTTTGCTTCTTCTTGGTCGAATGCACTTATTGTAAGTCGCTTTGGATAAAAGCGTCAGCTAAATGAAATGTAATGTAATGTAACATTAGGGCTACTTAAAATACAATTAAGTAATTTGCGTTTATGCATACAATGTTAAAACCAGGCTACTCTTCCAGAACCACATGTTATCATATAGCTGTCAATCAGTTCTCTAATCAAGGTCTTTTTTCACACACACACACACACACACACACACACACACACACACACACACACACACACACACACACACACACACACACACACACACACACACACACACACACACACACACACACACACACACACACACACACACACACACACACACACACACACACACACACACACACACACACACACACACACACACACACACACACACACACCACACACACACACACACACACACACACACACACACACACACACACACACCACACACACACACACACAGCCCTACACAGTTTTAGTTGTCACTAGCGCTGTGCCACCCAGCTCTGTGGCAGGAAGTGGCACCCTGTGCTTCCTCAGCATGTTGGGCCCCTCTGGCCAGGCGTGCTCTGAGGGGCCACTGCAGAAAGTGAAGCCCTCTTGTTCTGACCTGCAGCCTGTTCGGGCCCCCGGGTGCTGGTGAGGACAGGGAGAAGGGGTCCATGCTGCTCTCTGAAACATCTCTGGAGGCGGAAGGTGGATCTCGGCGGGTGGCTCTGTTTTCTGAAGAGGCTGTTGTGGTGCTGCTTCCTCTGCAACAGAATAAACCACTGAGATGAGTGTCACTGGATATTAGATGGTCACTGATATACAGGTGAAATTAAAGAGGACATATTGTGCTCATCTTACATGTAATATTTATATTAAAATGTCTCTACTGTGACATGTTTACATGCTCTAAATGTTCAAAAAGTTGTTCCCATACTGCCTGTGCTGCAGCACCTCTTTTCGCCCTCTGTCTGAAACCAGAGTCTGCTCTGATGGGTTAGCTGGCCGGTTCTGTTGTGATTGGTCAACTGCTTAGAGATCAGAAACAATGTGTTGGAGCGCTAGAAGTTGAGTATTATATTGTGATATAATACCCGCTCTGCATCAGCCAAACAGCTCGCTGCACCCGCACTGCGAGGGGGACCCAAGTTCCCATCAGCAAAAACACGTGGGTTTGCTATCCTGGCTCCAAAATGGTGGAATGAGCTCCCCATTGACATCAGGACAGCAGAAACACACCTTCCGGCGCAGACTGAAAACTCATCTCTTTCGACTCCACTTCGAGCGATAGAATTACTAACAAAGCACTTATATACTAACAAAGGACTGGCTTATCTAAAGCCAGTTGAGTAGCAGTTTTGGCTCTATGAAACCTGATGTACTTTTATGATTCTGTTTTCTTCAAGTTTGTATCTTCCTGGTCGAATGCACTTATTGTGAGTCGCTTTGGATAAAAGCGTCAGCTAAATGCAATGTAATGTAATCAGTCAGTAGGGGCTTGGACTGGGAGCCGTAGGGTCACCGGTTCAAGTCCCCGACCAGACCTAAATATGGAGTGTGGACTGCTACTTGGAGAGGTCCCAGTTCACCTCCTGCCCTGCTGTGGTGCCCTTGAGCAAGGCACCGGCCAATTTTCATTACCAATGTGGTCTTACCTTGACTTGAAGATGAAGTCCATGCTATCCTTCTGGACAACAATCTCTATTACTTTTTTGTAAAAGTCCTCCTTATCTACCTCTAGTTTCAAAAGTCTAGTTTGTTGTTCGCGTCTATACCGTCTCTGCGTAGAATAACAGTAGCAACAAGGACCTGTGGGCTCACGTGCGCCCCCTTCAGTGCGGCAGAGGTTATGGCTGCCTCCCCTGGTGCTTTTTTCATTGCCGTTGTACGGCGAGCCTAAATATCATATACGTGAAATAAGTTATTTAGAGACTATGGATGGCGAGGATAAATGTAATAAAGGGATCTACAAACATTACATTGGTGACCTACAGTGAGATGGTAACAGGCATGCGCTTAGTGCCCGCTTTCCAGCCAGTTTCTGTGAGGTGACGCATTTGAGGTGAGGCAGAGCTCATCTGTGCCTCACCTTACCACACAGTAACTGGCTTGAGCGCGCTCACAAAATAAGTGCCCGCGCTAAATTAGTGCCCGCGCTCCAGCAAGTTACTGTGGGCTTACGTGAGGGCGAGGCAGAGCTCGTCCCTGCCTCACTCCTCATCGCTCCCATGTAGTTGTAGCGGAGCTCGGCAAATTTGCTGATTTTGACTATAAAAAGCGATTGGAATCATACATAAATCACATTTACAACACAGATCAGTGGAGACATTTTATTATTATTACTATTTAGTTTTTCTTTAGTTGTTTTTCCGTTACATTGTAGTATGGCCAGTCTATGAGTATGACAGGTGAGGCTCTGCCTCCCCTGACTGCACGTCGCTGCTCCACTATGCTTATCAAGTTTTTTACATTCCTGGTTGTCCTGTGGATAAAGGTCTATTGTTGACAATTTATTGAATGAGAAAAAAAGCCACGCTATTCATAAAAGGACACTAGTCTTTTTTCTTCTTTAACTGAGTTAAGACTGCCGAGTCGCATTCCAGACAATTATACATTACGGTTACGGTCATGTTGGCATATTTATCATATTAATGAGAAAAGCTCAAGTATTTCAGAATGATCTAGGCCTTCCTCTGCAGGGTGATCCCATGACCGTTAGGGTTATTTCAAAGCCAATAATTTTAAACAGCATGTTATACAAACTAAACGCTCAGCAGATTTCAAATATCTGGCTTTATCGATACACAGATGTATGTCTTTCTGTCCACCAAGCCCCACTTAAAGATAAAGCCGTTACACGATGGAGTGCAAGCTGTTAGCGGTTCTCTGTGGTTCTCTTTCAGGATGTGTGTTGAAACCAGAATAGCTGACCCATGGGACGCGGAGAAGAAGAGAACAGAAACTGTGGAGTTTCTACTGTAATGAGCGTCACACTTCATCACCTTTCCTTCTGCGACCCCATTTCCTCCACACGACTCTCAGTTGCGCACTCTGCATGTCAGACCCGGTGCTCACAGTCACATGGTGTGTCTTTACATGTCTCCATGCTGCAATGTTCAAAAAGCTCTTTATGTCTCTCATACTGCCTGTGCTGCAGCACCTCTTTTCACCCTCTGTCTGAAACCAGAGCCCAGTCTGCTCTGATTGGTTAGCTGGCCGGCTCTGTTGTGATTGGTCAACCGCTTAGAGATGTACCCCCTCTTAGCCTATCACGTAAAATGGGTTGGAGCGCTAGCCAATAGAAGCGCGAGTGTTGCATAGTGATGTCATTATGTCTCACAAGTAGACAAGGGAGTCCAATGGAGGTGACTCAGGCAAGGTTTGTGGGAGAGAAACTCACTCTGGAGGGAACTTTGGTATTTCAGCCTTTGCAGATCTTTCATATGCACAAAAACCTTTATAACACACTACAGGAAAGGGAGAACCCCAAAAAGCACAATAAGGCTGCTATCTATCGATCTATATATCCATCCACCTACCCACCTACCCACCTACCCACCTACCCACCATCTGTTTGCAACTCATATCAATATTCCAATTACTGTATATAGACTATTCTGCACTGTTTCTATTATATTCTATTTACCTGCACTATTATCTGTGTTATTGTGTTGCACTGTTGGAGGAGCCTGGGACCTAAGATTTTCCTTGCCATAACTACACTGTAGCTATGTACACATGACAATAAAGCCTTGAAACTGAAACTTGAAACTAAAGAACATCATATTGATCCTCAATGCCACAGTTGTCTTTACCTGAGGTGCCGCTGTGCCTGGTCTGGCGTCTGTAAATGATAAACCAGAGAGTGACAGCCAGGATGGAGCCCAGTGTGGCCAGAACCACCACGATCCACAGGGCCGGACCCAGCAGCACCAGTAGGGGGGCCCGGGCAGCGAGGGCCGTGGCTCTCAGCTGCACCCCCACAGCCAGGGCAGGCTCTGAGAGGGACAGGTTAATTAGATATAATAGAATTGGAGGATGAAGCCCTCTTTATTGGTCACACATGTCCAAGCAACACAGCACACACAGTGAAATGTGTTCTCTGCTTTTTACCCATCCTAGTACTAGGAGCAGTGATTTATTTATAGTTCATTAATAACTACCTTAACAAAATTCACATTCCCAATGAAGCATTTAAAACCAGAAAAGGTCAACACTGATGTCATATAACGTTATAATCTAAGGCGTTATCTAGCAACATTGCAGAGCCCTGATTGAAAACATCTATTCAATTGCAAGAAAAAATACAAGTCAACATCAGAAAGTAACCAGAACAATCTTGCACTAATGTACATTTCCCAAAGATATTGAAGTGACTGTTATTTTGCTTTTATTTATTTCTTAATGTGTGCATATGTATAAATGTGTCTGTTGATTGTGTATATAGGTGTATACATATTTTTATATATATCTGTATTTTTTGTATACGGGATTGAGGGAAACGGTATTTCGATCTCTCTGTCTGAAAACACATAAACTGAAAGATTGACAATAAAGTTGACTTTGATGATGTCAAGTCAAACTAAGGACAAAACCACGACTAACTCAAAGAGGTTTTGAGACAAAACCTAATAAAACAACTCCGCTCGGAAGATAGATTTGAGTTCGACATGATATATCTCTTCAGTGAAACTCACCTGTTGTTTGTCCAGGTCTGGTTTCCATCTTGTGATCGATACACATGTACACGACCCTATCCCACTTTTTGCCAGCAGGACAGTCCTTCTTGGCCATGGCTGAAGAAGCAATGTGGAGACCTGCTGCTGTCTCCCTGATCGTATTATGGTTTAAGACACAAACTAAAAGGAAGAAAACGTGTCGCTGAAGACAGAAAACCGTGAGACACAGAGGAGGGCTGCGAGGGGGGGTTTAATGAAACTAATGCAGAGTGCCTAACAGACGTTTCAGTTCCTCCATCTCAAAGGAAAGGGTGACTCACTGCATGCGTCCCCGGGGGGCAAAGAGAAAGAGACAGAACGCACCGTTTCTCTTCAAAAACAAAGAGGTCTCGACCTCTAAGTTCCTTAGTTTTTATTAAATATTGCAGTCATCTACGATAATTTGACTGTTTGTCTACATGGTTCATTTGTAACGATATTGATTTATTCAACTATTTGAGTTGTTTACTTTAGCTTTCACCTTCATCAGCTCTAATATAATTATGTTAGTTTATTTCATTTTAGTTATTACCCCTTAAAACATTTTTTTATTATATGAATTCAAATTATTTTACTAATCATTATATTTTTTAATTATTTTTATTGGAAAATTATTTAATAACACATTTTAGTTTATTTATGATTTTTTGTATTCATCTAAAACATTTTAAATTAAAATGAATTTGTTTTTCAAATGCCGTTTTATTTATTTACATGGATATAGATGAACTATGTAAATAAATCAAAAGTATATATTTTAACTTTTGTGACTGCTGATCAGGTTGAATGACTGTTTGAGTGACAGAAAATAATACATATGATGCCACAGGCTTCTAAAACATAACACCTCTCTTTCATGTAATGCATTGCAAGTTTTCATGAACTACATATTAATATTTGTGGCTCTAAATGATATTAGAGCTGTTGAGCTTTGCAACACTCTCCTTAACTTCTTGTTATTGACAGCAGCAATACAAAGTCAACCCAAGAGTCACTGTTACAAGTCAAGAGACAGGACTGTGCTGTAAAACTTTAATAAACAATTAGCACATCAAATGTTGGCATGAAACAGATTTGCATTGTTACACATCAAAATCATAAAGTTTAACCTGAGGATGTTCATTTTGCACACGAAAAAAACTGCTCATAAATCACAGCACTAAAGCAGATTAGTGTTGCACGGTGTACCGATACTTGAAAGGTACCGCGATACCCTGCCGTTAAAAACGGTACGATTCCTCCGTTTCATTAGCATCGGTACTTTAAGAATGACGGGGAAAAGTACTCCGGTGAGAAAGCGCCGTTTTAATAAGAGCCGTGTGTGTTCAGCGCTCTGCTTCCACTCCCTGCTCTGCAGCCGTGCCTGCAGTCCCGCCCCTCTCAAGCACGCTCTAAGTCCCTCCCCTCTCTCGTGCACGCGGCCACGCTCTAGCTGCCAGAGCATGTGAGAAAACGAGAAGCATGGCTGCAAGTGGGAGTGCAACTGCCGCTGCGCCTCGGCTTGTTGACAAAAAAGACGCCAGAAGCGAAATTTGGAAGTATTTTAGCTATATCTCTGACAGTGAGGGCAAGCCTACGGACACCACGAGGCCTGTCTGTGAGAAACGTTTTAGATCCCTGCAAATCAAGAGAGCCAACACATCAGACTTGGCTAAGCACCCGCCGACCGGCATCCAGACAGGTTAGCGAATGTGATAGATAACATAATTACATCATGCTCAAGCCCATGCCCTCAAATCTAAGTCAAACAAGTGTAATTTATTTTGTGACAAACGAACGTTTTCGTAGTTTGACGAGGCAATTAATGGCAATGATAACTGTTTAATATGGCTATCTTTTTAGCTAACTTACCAATGTGGCTAACATCGGCTAATAATTATTTATATTACTGTACTATTACATGTTAATAAAATATTAAATTATTATATTTTATAAAACAAAAAAGTTGTTTGAGATGATGCTTAATTTGATTTAATACGAATTCTTGTCATTTATTTTGTTTATTGTTCTCATTGTTTAAAAGTTTGTGTTATGGTTCTGGTGTGAAATAAAGCACAATAATTACATTTACATTGTTTCCCTTTTTTTTAGAAAAGTATCGAAAAATAATCGGAATCGCAATTCTTGACTTGGTATCGGTATGGAAACCAAAATGTTGGTATCGTGACAACACTAAAGCAGATCACCAGCCCTGAGAATAACATTGAGTGATTAATTTACCATAGTAACGATAGTGTTGGCACATAACAGACATTTAAGCATTTAAAAAAAGGGTTACAGATAACCACTGATTTAGTGCATTGATTTTGCCATTTATAAAATCATCAAGTAACTCAGTGTTTAAGGCACAAATGGCTGCAGGTACCCTAACCCTTACCCTAAACCTAACCAAGTCTTCACCCTAAAATTAATGATTCCCCTCATGGGGACCTCCAATTTGTCCCCATAAGGGAGGCGAGTCCCCACACGTGACTGTATAAACAGATTTAGGTCCCCACAAGTATAGTAATGCTAGGCCACACACACACACACGCACACGCACACACACACACACACCTCATGGCCTGAAGATAAGAGGCCGCATCCTGACGAAGGTGAAGTTGTAGAACTGCGGCAGACCCTGGTGGCTCATGCTGCTGAATTTATCCCATTCAAACGGCGGGAGTCCGTCCTCTGTCGTCGGCCCGTTCACCGCCTCCGCAACAAACTCTCCAGCCATGTGGAAATCTGTCACCTGGACCAACAACAACACAGGGATCAGAGAGAATCTGAGATAAAAGGCATTTGGTCTCTGGTGGTGCAGAAATGAGTCCTAAAACCGGAAATGTGGTTCCTTTGTCTCTAAGTCAATATTTGTTTTAACGTGTTATCGGTTATAGTCCTGAAATAAGGTCTGAGGTTAACCGAAGCTTAGGAGGTTTTAACGTTTTGTTGTACAAAATAAAAATATATCAGTAAATACCACACTGCTTCTATGTGTCTTTAAAACAGGGGTTGCTAACACGTCATAATGCCGACCTTTAGCTTGTAAATATCCTCAAATAACATGTATTTTCCCCATGTCTTATTTTCTGCACAAAAAAATCCCATTGCTTCTTGTCGAGGGAGCCCTTGCAATGCTACCTACAAGGTCGGCCTACACAATACGTCATCAGTGTCATGTGAGATCAGTGTGGGGACAGGCGCTACCTTAGTGTCGTAGCATCCTCCTGGTGAAGGATTCTCTGCACTCAGGTCGCCACGGCAGCAGATGGTCTTGCATGGATCCCCCTTAGAGTATGGATCCTTCTTGTAGTCTGCAAACGAGCAAAAAATACATTAAATGTGCTCAATATGGAATTTAGAGCAGAACTGTTGCCTCCATATGGTTAAATATCCTGTAGTAGTTAGACAGCAAAGAATGAATGGAAGAAATCCAATAACAAGAAGCAGAAGATATAACATTTGAAGATATATGGTGTCAATCTTATGCTACTGAACCAGCATTCACATAATAACGGATGCACCTTGATAACCAAGCCAGGGAGCTAGCAATAGCATGACTCGGTATCCGACAGGCCTCCCTTCTGTCCAGATCAACAGCCTGTCCACATTTGGTCCCATAGGGTTACATTTGGTAAAAAACAGGTGACGTAACTGTGACAACGTCCACTTATTTTATACACTCTATGGTGATATCCAAACAAAACGAACCACACACCATTAGACCTCATGATGTGCTTCAAGGAGTCCATGTCTTTAACATCAGCATGGTCACGGCGGAAGATCTTGGCTCTGGGACAGAGATCGTACGAGAAGTCTTCTCCGTACTCCTCCCACATCTCTCCGTACCCACTCATCTTGTAGATCTTCTGGTGGAAAGGAACGTTGTAGGAGGGCCAGTAACCTGTGGAAAATGGAGGCAAAGAGAAAGTCTTAAAAATGTAAAAAACACTACAGAAGAAAACAGGGGAAAAAAGATCTGATGTTACAGTACCTCTGCGCAGAGCCTGTGATTGGTCAGAATACTCCACCAGCCCGGGGATCTGCTCCACCACCGTCAGAGCTCCGTCTTCAACACTGCGGCCCAGCTTCACCTTGCTCCTGTCCAACACCATGTACTGGTTGTTGTAGGTACCTAAGCAAGCAGATACAGATACATCCTGTGTTTTATTCCATGCTAATGTAGCCTTTAGCCCAGGGTTACTCAGGTTGCTGTTACTGCCTTTAGTGCTTTATACCCATTAGGACTCACCAGAGTTGTACATGGAGAAGGTTTTGGCCCACTCCTCTCCGGTATGTGCCAAACTGTGAGCCAGCCTGACCCTCTGCCATGCAAACAGGCTGTTAGGAGTGATCGAGTCAAACAGGGAAGAGTTAAAGACATTGTTGGTGGTCTGGGTCATCATCAGACCACTGCCCAGGAGGTAGAAGTCATCGAGAGACACGAGGAAACCTGGAGAGAAAGATAACCTTTTCTGACAATCTGGAAAACTTTGATTGCAAATGGATGCGATGTCACCAATGTTATCTTTGAGGAATTCTTGCTATGGTGAATTCCTACGTACCAGGGTAGCTGCTGAAGGACAGTTTCCCAGTGGCTGTGTGGGGCTCAGTGATGTGGAAATCCCAGTGTTTGTAGATCCGCATTGTGGCAGCGTAAGTGTACCAGCTGGAGTGGGCAAACAGGAGATTCTCAAAGCCAGGCAACATCTGAAGAGAAACAGTCAAATGGAGTTAGACTCAACAGTCGATATGGTATAAGGGTAAACATTTTTCCATTTAAAGTTTGACATACAGCATGAACGTCCTTTTGGATTCAACTTGTGTTATTTTATATTGTATTCATTGCCTGTACAGCACTTTGGTCAACTGAGGTTGTTTTAAATGTGCTAAATAAATAAAGATCGAGATTGCAAAAGCTGGTACATAATGTATTTGCTCAACAATATTTTGTACACAGGAGCTTTGATGAAAACACCTTATACCATTCTATTAATGTGTGCTTGACTCTTTCGTCTACTCTTTGATTTACATACGCCTAATGTAGAGTATGTAACAGGCATGATATGTGTTGCCCTTTGACCTTGATGAGAGCAGAGCAGTGTCCCATCCCTGGGAGTTTGTAGTTCATGAGCGGAGGGTTGGAGGAGCGGTGCAGAGCTGGGATCAGATCCAGGAGGTCCCCCACCGCATTCAGGAACTGGATCGCAAACAGGGACAGCGGCTATGGGAACAAGCAGATAAACAGATGCTGGTCAGCAAAGGGAAATGACTAGTAGTGCTGCTTCCATAGTAAGAAGCCACCCACACAATATTATATCACTTACAAAACAACTGTTCATAGCTTAAATCACTGAATTCGGGAGATTTTCATTCCATATCTGCACTTCCTAAGCTGCGTTTTTAAGTTTATGCGTCATCAAAAATATATGATTTAACTTAAATTGTAGCTTAACACAATAAAACAATAGTATGTGAGGTGTAGATGCAATAAAAACAATGTTTTAAATTGTTATCCAGCAATATTGTCGGTTTCATTGATAGTAACAAGACACTTTTGAAACCAACAGTAGTATCATTTGTTGGATTATAACTAACTTTTGGAAAATATGCATCTTCTTTTTATCTACAGAGCAAACACAAGACATATAATCTCATGTCTCTTTACATTTTTAGAGTGAAACAAACTGTGAGTCACAAGTTTGGTATGAATTGGAGGTTCCTCATTTTAAATAAGAACTTGGCAGAGCCCTATTTAAAGCTTTAAAACATAAGTGTCTTAAAGCGAAAGATAAACTTCATATTCATACATTCATGGTGACTGCTTTGTTAGGGAACTTCTATGTGTTATGTATATACTTCAAACCTGATGTTTCCTATTGGTTTATACATTGTATGCACTTTGTTTCACTCTTGTTGTGGCATATTTTTGGATGTGACGAAAAGTTTGCTTCTAGAGCCGGTTTAAACAAGAGTTTCAATAAGATAATGTTATAATTATGTGGCTTTTCTACCTTTTTCCCTTGTTTCTTGGCCCATTCTGCGACTCCTGCTTGCAGTCCATCCATCTGAGCCACGATGAAGCCGGCGTGTCTCCACAGAGGATCAGAGCTCTTGTTCAGTTTCACCTGCTCTCTGGTCCACGAGTCCTGCTTCCTACAAGCCCAACAGCAACATTTGCAATTAACTGTTGTCATTGCTCATTAGAATTACTTCATGCCAAACACTCATCGTCAAACACTCTGAAGACGTGAAGTCCAACATGTAAATAAACTGGAACCATGCTATGAATGAAATAAAATCCCTTTGATTCATATTTTAAACACTGCAACTTAAAAGGTTTCAGCACAATAATGTTGTTTCTGTTTTTCCTCTTCCTAACCAATAATGCTTACCATATACACTCTGGACAAGAGAAGCCAAATGCCGTAAGAGAAATAGTAAAAAAGTTGTGTAGGGCTACTTCTATTATTCCAAATGTTTCCCAACGATTTACAAACCAGAAGTCATCGTACGTCTGCATTTTAGGTTATCAGGAGAAACAAGCTAATGCTAGCCAGAAGCTGACCCAAATGGACTTTTTATCCAGTCTTCAAGCCACACTTTCACCATGCACGATTAGTTTTGCAATAAATATCTAACTAAATGAAGGACTTTAGTCATCGGCTGTCTGAATTTTAGGATATCAGAGTAATAAACGGAGCAAACGTTTGCCTTTAGCCCGTAGCCACTCAGGGTCACACAGATACCTCGAAGGACAATTGCTGTATTTAAATGTATAATTTGCTCCTTGAAACAGTTACAAACTCCCATCAAATACTACACCACCAAACTCTGGCATTTGTTGTTGTTTTTATTAAGAAGGGTGGCAGAAATGGGGCGAAGCCTGCGAGCTAGTTCAGGCAGTCAACTTGAGCACCAATGATACATTAATACGTGACGCACCTCGTCCCTCTTACAACCAACCAAACACATTCTCCTAAACATGCCGCTCTATTGAAGCTGCCAGGTCTTCCTGCCTCTGCCTCCTCGCTATGCTGCTGCTGCTGTGTTCACTTGCTATTGCTGCGTTCATGTTCCTGCTGCTGTGTTTCATGCTGCTGCTACTCGTCTGCCCCAGCTCCACCCCAGCTTCCACCTGTAGGCTCGGGGCATAGTTATCTAATCATCACTCAATGTTCTTTGTAAATCTGTGGAGTGATGAGGCTCGAGCCTAGACGCCAAACTCAAACTATATGCTGCTTCTAATAAACATATTGAAACATGTGAGTTGTCTGACTGAAATGAAAATGTTGTCAGTTAAAATGTCTGGCCACTGAAAAGAGGATATGATGAAAGTGAACCGTATGTTTTGCTGCTGCTGCGGTTTTGATTTTTTAAAAGGAGAAGAGAACAAACTCACGACATGAAACTCTGAACTGGCTCGAGGATCTTTGGGTCGTGGATCAGCTGCGGATACATGTTGGTGTAGTGGTCCATCATCTGCCTGGGGAGGAAGAAAATGCATATGAAATAAATGAAATCAAAATAACAAAAACTGTAAACGCCTTAAACCCTGCATCTTATCTGTAAATGTGACCTGTCACCACTTTTTCTATCCTTTTTGAATATATTTGTACAACCTTGTATCAAATATGCTGGATTAATAGCTGTTTCAGTGGCATTAATAGATGTTGGAGATTAAAAGGTCTCTATTTGGAAAACGTCAAATGATCATATAATCATTTAAAACATATAGTCTTATACTCTGGTTGCCCTTTACACTGTTAAATTGTATTTTTAGTCTTGTATGTGTTTAACAACATGTGTTTAGACATGTTGAGGATCTACATTTCTGGAGGGCAAAAGGAAGTGTAAAAGGGGGATATGCAAAGGGTTAAGGACTGGGGGGTTTATGGTGTAATGGTGGGGATGTTTAGATGATGCCTAAGGGACTTTAAGTGTGGGACCAGTTGGCTTTTCTCTCCTATATAGTGAGACTGTAAGCTGTGTTCGGGGAGCAGAACTTCTCTATCCTCTGAGGAGGAAGTAGCTCTGTTCCTACATTTGGGATCGATTTCACTTGTATATTGACTTTCTTTATTACTTTATTAAATATAACAAAAGACAAACTTTGTCCATGATGAATCATTTATCAGTTCCTCTTAAGAATTTCCCCCACAGAGGGCAACAAGACAGCACATAGAGACTCACTGGGCCGTCAGGTAGCCCTCCAGGTAGCCGGCCAGGAAGAAGGTCACCTCATCGGTTTCAGGGGTCTTCCCGTACCCGGCACGGATCTCCAGGATGCTCCAGCCTGAGGTGGACAGGGTGTCATTCAGATACCCGTACGCACCCCCCTCGGTCTCCAGCACCCCCTCCTTCAGCAAGACCATCTTGTGTTCGGGGTCCCAGTACACCGTGGCTGCTGTCATCTCTGAGAAGAAATCACACAACTTTAGCACTGAGAAGCAGAGGTGGGAAGTAGTGGAGTACAAATACTTCGTTACTGCACTTAAGTACATTTTTCTGGTATCAGCACTTTACTCCACTACTTATTTTTCTGACAACTTTTTACTTTGACTTCTTACATTTTGAACACAAATACCTGTACTTTCTACTTCTTACATGTTGAACACAAATACCTGTACTTTCTACTTCTTACATGTTGAACACAAATACCTGTACTTTCTACTTCTCACATTTCCCAAACAGCTGGTTCCTTTAGTCTGAATGTGTGTTTGGTGGCGTGATCATTATTATTTAGAGTCATTGCGTGCCTATTGATTTGAACACGATCCGTGTATCCATCATTTCCTGGTCTTCTCTAAAGAAGAGGGACCAATGGAAACGTTGTCATGTTGCCGTTGTTCAGCATGGAAACATTAATTTGCTAACAATGACATTATTGTTCTATTAATATAAAGGGAGGTCAGGTACTCTTTAAAACAGCTGCTAGTTATGAGTACTTTTTACTGAAGTACTTTTCGAAGCCCATACTTCTTTACTTTTAGTTGAGTAAAGAAGTGTAGTCAGTACTTCTACTTTTACCAGAGTATTTTTAAACATGAGTATCTGTACTTCTACTTGAGTAAAGGATGTGTGTGCTTTTGCCATCTCTGCTGAGGAGACAACAAAATGTCTACACAACAGTCATGTCAGCTGAAAAAGAACAATACAGTTGAAGATGAGGTCCTATGTTGAGTATATCTGACAATTGACTAATATTGATATTTATTTTTTGGGTTGAGCTGGCCTATATTACTTGTATGATAGTATATTGGTGCATCAACACTGTGTATTGCTTTTCCTACAAAGGGGTCACAAGGCTACATGTCACATTCACTTAAAATATCCTCCCCATGCATTTCTGAATTTCTTCTTCTTTGTTTTCAATTAATAAGATTAATGAATTAAACGAAAATTAAAATTAAAGCTTAAACATTTCAGTGGCAGAAGCCTTGTAAATCTGGGGATTACCCTGTTAACTATGTGTAAGAATAGGTAAGAAAAACAAATTCAACTCAAGTGGTCACATCGCGAGAACAATGTATACAAACGTCCATGCGTGCTTACAGTTAACCACTACCTGTTGTAGTTAAGCCATTAAATCCTTCAAAAACTACCCGAGATTTCACATAAACACGGACTACTTACTGTCAGCAGAGGCGAAGGTCGAAGCCACGGTAAACAAAAGAAACACATACAGCCGGTTTACTGACGGCATGGCTGTGTAAACACCGTCAGAAAGTTGAAATGACTGCAGAGTAGACTGGAGACGCTGATCTTCCTGAAGTTGTTGGGCAAAAAGGAAATCAGTCTTATGGCGGAGGGAGGGGAAAGTCCCAAGCAACCTGAGTGAGTGAGTGAGTGAGTGAGTGAGTGAGTGAGTGAGTGAGTGAGTGAGTGAGTGAGTGAGTGAGTGAGTGTTGAGCGAAACCTTTCCTGATTAGCTGAATACCGGGGGAAACGGGAACTACATTACATGTGTGCAGTGGCGTTTCTATATGTACAAAAGTGGTGGGGCACAAACAATTTAGATGTCTATATAAGCTTCTGCAGTGAGGCTGGTGAGGCACTGGCACTGACTCTTCAGGTTTACAAATATTATATTTTGACCTAAATCAAAATATAATATTATTTTCAAAAGCTTTTTTTGTCTGATGCTTCGATTAATTTTAAACAGAGAGTTCAACAGAAGGATACCCAAAACATTTAATTTTATCATTTAAATATTGAATTGTTCTCTCTTAGTAAGATCCCATTTTCAATAAAATTGCGGTCTTACCTTAACTTGAAGATGAAGTCCATTTGCCTATCCTTCTGGACAAAAATCTCTATTACTTTTTTGTAAAAGTCCTCCTTATCTTCTTGTAGTTTCAAAAGTCTATCATAAATCTAATCGATAGATTTATGATTCAAAAATTATAAAAGTAGGGTAGACATGTGGATATTATCCTGCTGAACAAAACGTGCATTTACAGTATCTAACAGGTAGCCACGTTTCCCACAGATCTTATTTTGAGCTATTCACAATTACTATTTGTCACAAACGTGTGTCTGCATTAGCTTTGTTACGGCAATGGATTGTGGGAGATTCTCATAGCACGTGAGGATTTCTTGAGGGTAACGGTGTGCAGAGTCCTGCATCGGGTCGGGTACCCGCGGGTACCCGACGGGTGACCCGCAAAAAAGGTGATTCGCGGGTGGTATTTTTTCAAACGCTTTTTTCCGGGTTCGGTTCTGGGTAAAACAAAGATGATGCGGGTCGGGTCGCGGGTATTGCATAATAAATATATTAAAATAATAATAAATTAGTTTAATGTTTAAAATCCTCAGACCTCTCCCCCGCGGGACCGCGCATAATCATAACCTCTGCAGCGCAGCAATCTGCTGCTGTGCGCGCCACATTCGAAATGGCTGAGGTGAAGCTCTCTAGCGGAGAATACAGCATTTACAATAACACTTCTTCAAGAGCGAAATCCAACGTCTGGGAGGCTTCTGGTGTCATCCTAGATGGAGAAAATAACCAACATCCCACGCTTTCTGAGACAAATATGAAACTGCGTGTGTTAATAATTGCACGTTTTCACTGCTCATAGGCTATGCGGGTTCGGGTCGGGTTGCGGATCTTGTGCCGACGGGTCGGGTCGGGTTGCGGAACTAATTGGCAATATGTGCGGGTAGCGGGGCGGGTTCGGTATTGCACGTCGCGGGTGCGGGGCGGGAGCGGGTCTTGAAAATCAGACCCGTGCAGGACTCTGAGGTGCCTGTATTATCTCGGTGGACAAAATGTATGTTTTTATTTTATAAGGACAATAACGTACTGTTGTGTTTGTTTAGTTTAATGTTAATTGTTTAATGCTCACAGTCACAGCAACATGTTTTTGTGTGATTGGTTTTATATGATTTATCAACGTGATCATCAATAGCTAATCTGAGCACCAGAACCCAGCTCACGTGTCCTTTTATGCTGTCCATTGAAATGCAGGAAAGTAATCACCAGCTCTGAGTGATCTGTTGCCGAGGGAACACTACACCGGAGTTACATAAGCAGAGATAAAGTGCTATTTTGAGGGAACTCACCTCCTCTGGGGTCCCCCAGGAAGAATTTTTTTAAATGTTGAAGTTAAAAGCATCAATCTTGTGCACTTTGAGAGCAACATTAAGAGATATGGATACATCTCTCAACACCCATATGTCAACAAAAATCAAAGAATCAGAATCGGGTTTATTATTTAAAAACACTTTATTTTCCAATTAAATCATAAACTATGTCAAATTATTCGAAGTTGTTAGTAATCAGATTAAACAGAAAAAAGGGATGGAAGGAGGAAATAATAATCCCTCATCACTTGCTGTTTGCGGTTGAAATGGTCTCTTTTGCTGGCCAAACATGCTGGATGGAAAGCCGTGATGTCTCACTTGCCTTGGCCCTGTATCTGCAGTCCCTAAATCAGTCATGTTACCCATTGACTCTTGTCTGTTCTGGTGTTCCTGTTCATTGTTGTCTCCATTGTCGTTCTTGTCTATTGTTTCTCCTTCTTGTGTGTCCCTTTCTCCTGTTCTCCTTTCTTCATCCTCTACTCTGTTTGGCTCATCTGTGATGACTGTGTAGGTAACACAAACAAGTATGTAAGTCAATCAGTTTCCAGCTCTGTCAAATAAATGAATTTCAAGATACACAAATTTGTCTTCATTAAAATGAGTGTCACCACACTGTCACAAAATGTAATACTAACCAATTGAAAATAGTTAAATGTACATCTCTTGTAGATATCACTGTTAGAGTAGTTATCTGCCAATAGGACATAATCATTCCTATACAAATGCAGTTTGAGTAATTCACTTAATATATTCACTTCATACTTTAATATAGTCATTTTCACTTAATACTCTAATATAGTCATCTTTCTGCATTCAAAACTAAGGAAAGCTGTACAATTTGACATGATAATGAGGAAAAAAGGCCTCTGACAATGCAGATCATTTTGTGATCATATCAATTTTAAGATGGGGGTCAAGGCTTAATATTTGGGAGCATAGTGTCCCTTGCCCCTTTCAGGAGCCCCACTGGATTAGCTTTGATCTGAAAGCTTGTTAGCTGGCTGTCCATCTCATAATGTACACATAGAAACTAGCTGTCAATAGGAATATCAATCAGAAGAATTATAATTTCATGCAAAAATCTGTCACAAAAAGAGGTTGCACATTTAAATTCAGGTGTTGTTATGGCAACGTCAGTGGCCAAACAGCCACATTTACTGCTGCAAATACGTTCAAACATGCTGTTGACACGTAAAGCAGTGGCAACTATGCCACCATTTCAGCTGACTTTTCCTCAGAAATACCGTCACATAACATCCATATATTTCAGTGCTAGGTTGATGCTTAGCTAAGCTAACTATGAAACACTTTAACTGACAGGACTCCGGATCAACTGTGTAATGTAAGGTAGTATGGAAGCAAACAAGAGACAGAAGTATTCGAATTGTATTAGACACCGAATTTATAGCATTGAAAATAATTACTTTGAAAATCATGTATCTGAATGTTTTTGCTCCGAATTTACCTATGTGAAATAAAAATGTAAAAATTCAAGTGAAAAAAATTCGAATGTTCAAATTCAGATCCCAAAAATTCAAGTGAAAAAAATTCGAATGTTCAAATTCAGATCCCAAAAATTCGACGTCAAAAAATTCGATGTCAAAAAATTCGGTGTATAAAATTCGATGTCAAAAATTGCGTTGCAGCATCATCCGGGCTACTCAGACAGGATAAGCAATCGAGCCCTAATGCAATCAAACTGACTTGGCCTATCAGAGCACGGCTTTGTCAGTCATGTGATCACAACAACCCGGGAGAAAAATGACGGAGAACAGCGGGGCTCGCCGCTCGGGTAAGTAGTCAGTTTGTGCTCTTTATCTTACAAGCAGTGAGGGCTCGACAGCATTTGTATCTTACATTAGCTAAATGAGTGAAGTAGCCTTGTGCCTTGCTGTTAGCAAGCTCCGTAGTTATCATTAATTGAAGTGAATCACAACGTTACCGTGTCCTTTTGTGTGTGGGGGGGGGGGGTGACGGTTTGCAAAGTAACGTAACGATCACTTCGGTTAGATAAGTCAAGTAGACCATGCTACACTATACGAAATACTCTCTTACAAAAGCCCTGCATTTAAACATGTTAATGTTACTTTAGTAAAAGTATGCTAGTATAATTAGCAACAAGTGTTGTTAGAGTATTTAAAGTAGACACAAGTTATTCTATTATATCATTTGATTTATTGTTATTACCGATGCACGAGTTGACTTAACTGTTGTAGTTGGAGCTCATTTGAACAATGAGCTAACTAATGATTACTTTCATAATGGTGTAATGTGCCGACTATTTTCTACATTAATAGATGAAGGTCTGGTTTGTTCAAAGTCTCAAAATAGTAGGACCAGAGCCCGAGAGACTCTAGGGCTCTGAGTAGGACATGCTGTCATAATTACCCAGAGTCCGAAGTGACACCTTTACAATGTTAAAGCTGTTAGATAAATGTAGTGACGTAAAAACTAAAGTATTCAAGATAGTGTAGTGAAAGAGATAATGTTTGTTTTTTTTAAATGTTACCAAAACAAAATCTCTTGTTTTGGACTGACAGTAATGATTCAAGAAATAGTAGATAAATAAATACACACACATCAATGTGTTGTGGATGGAACACAACAAATGGTGCTCTTACCTGTGATGCCTCCTCCACACATTATAACCAGACTGTATCATTCAAACTATAAGTAACAGTTCTAGCTACTTGACTTCAGACAAACAATTCAAAAGACAAAATCAACACAATGTATTGAAAGACCAATCTTTATTTCTCTCCTTTTGTTTGTGTTATTAAACCCTGTCAATCTAAAAAACTGAGCAACTCAACAGTTAACTTTATATTTCTTATTGTCCAAAGCATCTATTACACTATTTGTTCCCCTCTCATATTCACAGGATGGATGATTAGAGACTTTGGGGGAGACCTCAGCTTCATGAACGTCCTGTCTGTTGCTTTGGCCGGAGAGGGCTGAGGGTCTTTCCCTGCGAGGAGTCCTCCTCGCAGGGAAAGACCCTGCAGACCTGATGGAGGAGGACTTACACCAGCTGCACCTACAGAACTTAGCCCATGCTGGGCATAGCTGTTACCACCTGCACAGGCCTAGCCTGTCAATTAACAGATTAACATTTAGTGTAACTTATGTATATTATTTCGTTTTTTTTTGTTTTTTTTTAAAATGGTGATGGTTCATGCTTGATAACTTTTAGTTCACATTTCAATAAATTGTATTTGCACTCCTTTTGTCCGTTATCCTTACTGAAAATGTTAAATTACACATTCACATCTGACTGAAGATTGGCACCATTTATTTATGACGTTCCAAACTCGGCGGCACAAGGCACAAGTGATGTGAAGCTCAAAGTGCAAATGCATTTGATCAGCTGACTTTTTTTTTGCCAAACTTTATAGGCCTGACAATCACACTGTCTCTGTGCAACGTAAAACACAAAACAACACAAATGAAGTTCCTGTTAGACTACAAAACTAGTCAGTGTGCAGGTCTTTGTGTTACAATACAAGTGTCTCTTAGTGAATGTCCTGTACTGCTCTTAAATCTCATCACATCAGCTTCTCCTTTCCCTCTTGGATGTTCTTCTGGACCCTCAGAGAAAGAGAACATGGTGAAGCAGTCCTGTCTCTCAGGCGTGTCCTTTCCTAACAGAAATATCAAAAAACATATTATTGCTGAGCAAGTGTGTTATTTAAGAAAGAGGTGTGTTTGTTTGTTCATAAATATAATGATTTTTTATTTGAATGTGTTTTTTAAATCCAACAGTGTACTGCAAAGATAATCAGATTATGAATAAACCGTTCTAAATTCATCAACATTGAAATAAATGTATTATTAAAATAATATTTAACTGTTATCAAAACTTAGTGCAACTGTTGAAGCTTGCTCTGTTGTCTCACTGAAAGACAAAGGGTCGCAGCTCTCACTATGTGATGTTGCTTGGTAAAATGTAAATGTAACCTTTTGCTAAGAAAGTACACTCAACATCACTGATGTGTGGGTGATCTAGTATTCAGTCATGTTTAATGGCATGTATATCAGTGTATTAGAGTCATTACTTTATGCATTCTTTGTAAAGCATGAAAAAGGTGTACCTTGGAATCCGTGCTGAAGTTCTCTGCTGCTAGGACTCCAGATCTGTCTCTCCTCCTCTGGTCCAGGTCTGTCTCTCCTCCTCTGGTCCAGGTCTGTCTCTCCTCCTCTGGTCCAGGTCTGTCTCTCCTCCTCTGGTCCAGATCTGTCTCTCCTCCTCTGGTCCAGGTCTGTCTCTCCTCCTCTGGTCCAGGTCTGTCTCTCCTCCTCTGGTCCAGCCTGTCTGGATCACCTTAAGGACACTTTGAACAAACAGATGTAAAGTTACATGCGTGGGTTACAGACTTCTTTCCATGCAAACTACTTTTTATCTTCTTTTAAAAACAGGTCATAATCTTATTGTTATACTTAAGAAATTGCTGGATATCACAGTCCTTATACTGTATCAGTTTGATTGAGTAGTATTGTGTAGGTCCTTTTTATTTTACTATTACTTTGGATGAGGTTTTCATGAGTCAGTCAAATTAATTTGTTTTCAAATGCCATATTCATATGTATCACACACGTAAGGGTAAGACACAAACCTATTGAACAAATGCAATGCAATGGATAAGCTTAATTTCCACTGAAGTCACAGATAACGTCATATATAATATTTAAACAAATCATTTCCTTGTCACTAAAGCATTGACTACGCTATTCATCGTCCTTAAATGCAGGAATTAAGTTACATGTTCTGTTCTACAGCCACGATGAGGCTGTTTCTCAAGTGTGAGGATAATACAATTAAAAGAGGCATTGGTAATAATATTAAAAACAACAATGTTTGGGTCGTTCGTCGGATAGGCGGTTAGCTGCAATAAATAACTCCAGTTCAACAAACCATATTACAATATCTAAGGGAGCGTTATTATCTTGAAATGTGACGTTCATATTTTAAAGATACACATATTTCATTGTGAGGTTGATTTAATATACACTAAGCCTCTCTTCAACAATACGTTGACGTTAGCTAGTCTATTTTATGCTATAGTAGAGCATAGCGAATTTAAATGAACCTTAACAATGCATACAGTAACCTAAATAGCAAACTAACTATCTAACGTACAAAGATGACCTTATTTTAGCAACCTCGCACAGAAGCCTTTTGGTATACAGTAGCATCCCACTTAATGTTTTACACTCTTGGATGCTACGCATAGCATCGTTAGCACAGATGGAGCTACGATTGCTCAAATGCTACCCCAACTCTAAACATTCATTAACGTTAGCTTAATAAAAACACCAGTAACATAACATAAAGTACGCAGGGTTGACTTACCGAAGAAACTGCATTCATGGACGGTCTGTTTCAACGGCAGATAAATCCTATATTTGCAGGACGAATAGTCCACCAGGAACCAACACAACAAACATGGCCGAGTTCAAGTATTGTTCTCCTCATGAGCTGAGCCGCTGTAGCATCACGGAGCTAACGGAGCTAGCAGAGAGGAGCTAGGAGCAGCAGCCCCGTTGTCATGAAGGGGGAATCTAACTATATACAGAATATGTTTTTGTAGATCCAGGTTAGAAACATGTTCATTTTCTGATGTTAAGTTGGACATTTTAACAAAGGGTCTACGGGAATTGCTCCCATCTGCATCCATCGCCTACAGTTTGCAGCATTGGGCTTCACCGCACTGTCCCGGGGTTTGCCGCTTGGCTCTGATAGGCCAGAAGTCGGTTTGATTGCTTATCCTGTCTGAGTAGCCCGGATGAGGCTGCATCGCAATTTTTGACGTCGAATTTTACACACCGAATTTTTTTACATCGAATTTTAAACACCGAAATATTTGACGTCGAATTTTTTTCACTTGAATTTTTGGGATCTGAATTTGAACATTCGAATTTTTTTAACTTGAATTTTTACATTTTTATTTCACATAGATAAATTCGGAGCAAAAAAAATTCAGATTCATGATTTTCAAAGTAATTATTTTCAATGCTATAAATTCGGTGTCTAATAAAATTCAAATACTTCTGTCTCTTGTTTGCTTCCATAAGGTAGCTTCTAGCTTCATGTCGAACACTGACAGTAAGTCAACATTTCCCAGAGAGCTTTCTTTGAAATCACCAGGTAACGCTAAAAAACACAACATTTAGATTTTATGACAAAGTGTTTATTTAATATATCTGGCTAGCTATAGCTACTTGCTAACGGTTTAGCTTACCCCCGCGATTCAAAGTAACGTCAACGTAGCTATAATGTATGCTTTGCTTACATGTTGACATAACTTGTAAGTTTACTGACATTTACATACCTTGTTCACCTGGCTCAGGTGGTGGCTCTGGGGTTGTTGTGTGAGCCACCACTTGAGAATTGCCGTATTTTTTATTTAAAAAATGTCTAATGTCCATCTTCAGAAACTCCGCGCCCGCGGCTGAAAGTTTAAAGTTTAAACACTGTCACAGAGGAGAGGTCAGCCAATAAAACACGTTTATTTCCATGCAACTCTCGGATTGGTCTGGTGGTTGCCTCTGTTGCATTCACTGAACACGGGAAATTACAATTCTGCCATCCTCTAGGTAAAGTACGGTTAATGTATTATATTATTGAGGGAGAATTTGTCCGGGGCTAAAGAAAAAACATTCGGGGCTAAAGCCCCGGATGCCTACCCCAGGCGACGCCCATGGTACTTAAGTACAGTACTTGAGTAAATGTACTTAGATACTTCCTGTGTCACATGCGGAGACGGGCTGTGGGCGTGTTTGTGTTGTTTACTAACAAGACTATCATGGCGGCGGCGGAGCTCAAGTCTAGTTTCTCCACCTGGAGATATTCTCACTATTTTACTTTTGTCGAGCACAAAGAAAAGAAAGTTTCTGTTAAATGTAAGTTGTGTCTTGGCGGGTCAAAGATCCTATCTACTGCCCAAACCAGTCATTCAAATCTCTTAAAACATCTGCAAAAACAACATGCTGGGACGAAGCTAGTAGCTAAGACCACAGAGACTCAGCCGACGCCACTCCACCTCCACCTAAGCAACAGCGGCTGGATTTTAACCAAGGGACTGCTGGCCAGGGAAAAGTCGATAAAGCCATTGCACGGTATGTTGTAGAACACATGCAGGCTATTGCTACAGTGGAGTCACCCGCTTTCAGGGAGCTAGTTAGCATGATAGCATGTCCGGGCGGCACACGGCATATGGGACGGAACACTTTTTACAACTACCTGGAGAAAGAATATACAAAAATGGAAAGCCAGCTAATATCGATGCAATCCAGATTGCATATAATGCATGTCAAGTTGATCAACAGATTGTATTATTCTCCAATGCAATAACAGTACTGAAATGACGGCTATAAGGGCATTAATGGGAACCCTTTTCTTAAGTTTAATAAACGTTACTTTTCACAGTAACGCATTACTTTTTGTGTTAGTAACTAGTAAAGTAACTGAGTTACTTTTGAAATGATGTAACTAGTTACTGGTTTTCAGTAACTAGCACAACACTGCATATCCGTCATATTGTACGGCAACTGACAGCTGTCACCATAGATATATATAAACACTAGATGGCTCATGGGAGATTTTCCAACGTAGCTGACCGGCCGCCATCTTGCTACAGTCAACAGTTACTCTGATTCGCGTTATGGTAGCTGTTGTAAGGTGAGTGATCTGCACAAAAATACTCTTAACTCGCTGAAATCTTGACTGATTTACAAACGGTTTGGTTTATTATAAACATTATTAGCATGGCTATGATACATAATGCTTGGACATGTTGAAATTGCAGCTTTTCTTTGTGTATGTGGTTGTATTTATTAGCTGGCTAATAACAAGAGGCTGTGAGTGAGACCTAGTATTATAAAGTTGACCCAGCAACTTTACACCAGTGGGAGAGGCAGAACTGCTCTTTCTTTTCAACATAACTTAAGTTACACATGATTTCTTCCAAGTGGTTTGGCTTGTTAAAAACATCTTGCATTATGATACAGGAATTTGCTGGCTTTGTGTTTACAGAAGTACCTGACTATGCCGGACTTTTGTGCAGCCTACGGATGCTCCAATCGCCGCTGTCTGCAAACAAGAACCCGTGGGATCACCACATATGTTTATGTTTGCTCAGTCTAATAAACCCATAACATGGTTGTGAAAGAATACCAAAGCTGAGGCTGGACGATGATTGATTGTGGGTGTGCCATGTGTCACCGTGTGTCTTATTGGTTTTGTGTTATACTGTATTTTATTGTGTGCAGCTGGTCCTTATCTCCAAGACACATTTAAAACAAATAACCTTGAACCTTGAAGCCCCATCTCTCCCCACCTGCTCCTGCTTCCTACATCCCCTCCACACCACACCAAGTTGTTCTTCTTAATAATAATAATAATAATACATTTATGTTGGGGGTCCGCCTTTCATAACACCCAAGGACACCTTATAGGGGCAATATAGGGAACAATTTAAACAGTGGATTTTGTGATATATCAGCCGGGGTGAGACAAGACAAACCACAAATGGACTACAGAAGGACACAAAAGGACACATGGTACAGTTTATATTATTCTTGGTCTTTTTTCAATAACATATTTCAAAGGTTCTGGATTTGTTTACAAATCTAGAAACTAAATACAAAACTAGGATGATATGAAGATCTCATGTAAAAAATAATTGTGATAAATTAGACAGAACTGGCCTGTCTGTGAGCACATTTTATGTTGGTTTGGTTCTTCTGATAAAGGTGTGAATATCTAAATAATATACCAACATATGCTATTGTCATTAGTTGTGTCTCTGTTCTTCAAGCTAAGGCATTGCTAAATTAACAACTCTTGGCTTACAGAGTGGTAACATGAGACCGAGTGTTATATATAAAATATAAATTTATTTTAATTTTATAATTTATTTATAATTTATTTTAAATATTAACAATATAATAAAATAAATGGAAATATATACACCGGCAAATATTTAATATAAATACCTTGTGTGTGTGTATAGCTATTGCTTTATCTGATTAATGTTATTTTCATATGAAAGTCCATGATTATAAGTATGCAGTATCATAACTACATCTTTGATGTTTATAAAAAACCAAACCATTTGAAAATTGGTTGAAAATTGAGCAAGCTATGGTTATTTAAATAGTAAACCATAATGTTATGAATGAGAGAACTGCCTGTAGCAAGATGGCGGCCAAGTGGCAACGTCGGTCTCCATTGGCCAGCAGCGCGGGTGAGTCATCTAGTGTTTATATATATCTATGACGAAATGAGCCAGGCCCTACTGCATTCCCAGCAGCCTCCGCACGCGTGACGTCATTGTGGCCAAACAGTCTCTGGGCCAAATATCCCGACTCGGCAGTCTCGTGCGCTGTTCACATGTCAGCGGTGTTTTTCGCTCATGACTGGTGCAGAAAACTCTGAATTATATCCGCGAAATCACGCAAAACATGGGTTATTGTTGTGCTTTCGGATGTACGAACGGTGCGGGATCTGGGAGAATTTTTCATTCATTTCCCCAAGACAAAATCATCCGCCGAAACTGGATTATTTTAGTGAATTGTGTTGGCTGGCAGCCGACAAAATGGAGCAAGTTGTGCTCTGACCACTTCGCGTCTGATGCATACGATGTTGATCCTACCATCGTCAAGTCTGTTGGTGGAGAAGCATTTAAAGTACATCGGAGGCTGAAACCCGGAACCGTCCCCTCCATATTTGAGCACAAAAAACAACCGAAAGAACGAAAGAGCCGGGCAATGCAGAAACGCCAAAGAATTGAGGTAAACAAATTTTGATTTGATTTCAAAGCGCACGGAGCACAGAGCGGACAGCAGATAACGGAATTGCAGTTTTATTGCTTATAGATTATCAGAACATTTCAATGGGACACAGCCCCATTGGATATTAACCTATGGATTAACTACATCATCGTTTTTATCGTTTTAATGCCATTTTAGACCAGACAAAGAGGAAGGTAAGCCTAGCTCATGTTAGTACCTAGCGCCACTTGTTTTGATGTACGTTTTTGTTGATAACCTCGCGAGTTTGTATCTTTCAGTGTTGAGGTGGGCACCGTTAGATTCTGTGTCTTTACGATCATAAACAATGTGTTGGATGTGGAGCTAGGATAAGTAATAAGGGAGCTAGGAGTGATTTTCGGTGCAGTAATAGGTTAACATTTTTCGCTCGGGGCTAATTCAGAGGCTCACTGTTAGCATTGTGTTTTTTTTTTTTTAAATAAATGAAAAAGATCAGTTAAATGAGTTTTTTCCCGTTATATGGATATAAAATATTCATAGTTTATTAAATATTAAGGTTCCTTAGACGTCGTTTCCTGCAAATGACGCGATTTCGGGTCCGTGGGGCTAAGAGTATGTTTTATTTTTTTTTCACAACAGTTGTATTTGGATGGAATGAATACCTATAGTGATAATTCAAAGTAATAAAATGATTTTTATAGTGAAAAAGTTCAAATGGAACTGATGGTTCCCAAATTACCCAGAGGTCGCCTGGACTTTATTTTTCTAAACCTCTCTAAAAAGGTCAAATTTCACTTGTTTTGCATCAATCTTGATACAGGGTACTTATTATATGTTATAGTTTGGATTCCTAAAGCTTTTAGTCTATAGTCTACTCAGAATCAGACATGATAACGAAACTAAGTTGTACTATCGGCGGAAGCAGCTGTGAGCGATAAGCCAGGTGGAAATATGTTTGGCCACTCTGACGTCACGCGACGCCATCTTGCGGAGACGAGCGGCTGAGAAATAAATCGTCGGACTTGGTGTTGGGGGTTGAACAAAATAAATATTGCGCATTGCCAGACGCATATTATCTCCGATTTTAATACTGCAATATCTTAAATAGTGTTGTAGCTATATGATTTCAATTTTACTGGCAATTATAAAAAGATCTTTGCATTTGATCTTTAAGTCCATTTCCCTCATGGCGCGAACTTGAGGATGACGTTCTGACATCACTCGAGGCGGCGGGAAGATGGGGGACCCCGGAAACACACGAGCATCTAACACTGGAACGGGTTCTGGAGCTGGAGAACAGGGAACTTCCAGCTCTTTTATCGAGGAGAGGAGAGGAGGCTGTCAGGCCTCCTTCTTCTTCTTCCTCGTCTGGTGGCTGAACGTCTGGGCCGGCTGTGCCTGAGCGGCTGCTGCCGGAACCGGAGACTTTCTTGGCCAGCTCGTCCTCGCCTCGTGTCTGGGCTGGAGACCCGGGGCGGGCTGTGGCCTCTGCTGTGGCCTCTGCTGTTTCGGGATCTTGAAACGGGCAGGACGTGAGGCAGCCTGAGCGAAGGACTGCCGCGGGGCCGTTGAAGGCGGCGGCTGGACCCTTCGGGGAAGACAAAGCTGGAGAGCCTCATCCTCCTTCTTTTTGGATTCACACCGCTGCTGCATCGAAGCTAGAGCGGAGCCAAATATGCCCTCGGGAACAATAGGCATGTCCAAGATGTCCTCTTTTTCCCGGTCTGGAAGGTTCGTCAGGGTAAGCCACCTGGCTCTCTCCTGTACCACCATTATCCCCAGTGCTTTGCCCGTGGCTTGGACTGCACAGCGCTGCACACGGAGGCAAATGTCCGTGATCGCTGCGATTTCGTCCCACATGGCAGGCTCAGGTTTGATCGCCATGTCCTCGCTGGTCAGCAGCGAGGAGACGTTGAGCGCCCTGGCGGACAAAGCTGCGGCTTTATAGGCTCGTTCGGTCATTGCTGACTGGAAGCGGTCTGCCTTTGCCAGTAGCGTGGGGTTCCTGCTCAGTGCCGAAGCCAGCCACGGTTGGAGGTGGGCTGCCACAGGCGGTTCCATGGGCGGCATGCGGAGCAGGCCGAGCTTCTCCATGCCAACACAGTCCAAAGAGGAGGCACCCTGGATTGGGGCCTTGTTGCTGAAAGGGCGGTCTCTCCACGAGACCGACACCTCGTCCAGCATCTCTGGAAAGACTGGGAGAAGCTGCTTCCTCATCCTCGCTGCTTGGGGCAAGTTCTTCCCCTCATAGCGAGATATGGAGGTCTCCTTGGTCACTTCAGGCCAGGGGATGTCCAGCCTGGACGCAGCGCGTTGGCACACGGCCTGCAAGTCCATACTGAGGCAGGGCGAAGCTGGTGTGCTTTCGCCCGGGGGAGCGGACATCGCCTCCGGCTTGGCAGCCTGGGCAGTTGAAACGAAGATGTCATCTTCGTGCTCATCCGAGTCGGATAAGAGGAACTCAGAGGCATCCTCTTCATCCTCCTCCATATAATCCAGCTGTAGGACATCCTCCGCGGGTGGAATCACGGTGAGGTCCAGTTGGGAGCCCCAGCTTGACACAGGCTCTCGCGGCTCTTGCCGCCACCGGGCCCCTGCCTGACACGGCGCGGGGCTCCGATTCCGCGGCTACCGCCGTTGTTGAGCCCCAGCCTGACACAGCGCGGGGCTCAATCTCCGCGGCGGTCGCCGCCATGTCCCGATTGCCGGCCGGCGAATCAACGGACATGAAGGGGTCCCGTCCCGACAGGCTAGCTTGGCGCGCTAGCCGTCGGCGGAGGCTCTTGATGGTGAAGCGGATACAATGCCCGCACGAACCGGGGGTATCAGGTGTCCATTTTAGGTAGCACTTTCCTGGAGCGTCAGCTTCAGCGTCAGACAGGCTAAGACTGACAAAGACAAAGGAGTCCTGCGGGAGTAAGACTGACAAAGACAAAGGAGTCCTGCGGGAGTCACGAGGGAGGCAAAGAGGAGGCAAATCCTACTTTGATTGAGCTAAGTATCGCTGGTGTTTTATGTAATTGTTTAGCCTCTCATGCTATAATCATGTGTATTTTCTCCATTCCTGTTTATGTGTCTTCTCGCAATTATCACTGGCCCCGTGTATCTCGTAATCGATATAACCGGCCTGCTCTCGTCTATCCCACATGCTCCACTGAGATCCAACATCTAGTTTCAGGCGGCCTGTGGAACTGCCAGTCAGCTGTTCCCAAGGCCGACTTCATCTCTGGCTACGCTTCCCTGCAGTCCCTGGATTTCCTTGCTCTCACTGAGACCTGGATTACTCCATCCAACACATCCACCCCAGCAGCTCTCTCCACAGCATATTCCTTCTCCCATACACCCAGACCCACTGGCAGAGGAGGTGGCACTGGTCTCCTGCTCTCTCCCAAATGGAGCTTTTCCCTCTTCAAGCTACCTAACTTCACTCCTTCCACCTTTGAATTCCATGCCGTCACAGTAACCCATCCTATACAATTAACCATTGTTGTTCTCTACCGTCCACCAGGCGCCTTGGGGGACTTCTTGGAGGAATTAGATAATCTCCTCTCACACATCCCTGAAACTGGCCCTCCCGCTGTACTTCTCGGAGACTTCAACCTCCAGACAGGGAAGATAGACGAACTAACATCTCTGTTAACTGCCTTTGCTTTCTCACTGTCTCCATCCCCACCAACTCATAAAGCTGGCAATGTCCTTGATCTCATATTCTCAAGGAACTGCACTACTTCTAACCTCTCTGTAAACCCGCTCCACACATCCGATCACTTCTTCATTTCATTCTCTCTACCCCTTTCCAAACAAAACAAACTAATCTCTTCTCATCCTGCACCTGTCCGCCGTAACCTTCGTTCCCTCTCCCCCTCTACCTTTGCCTCATCGGTACTCTCAGCCCTCCCTTCCTCTGACTCGTTCCAACTCCTACCTCCAAACTCTGCTACAGAAACTCTCCTCTCTACTCTCTCATCCTCTCTGGACTCTCTCTGTCCTCTCACATCTCGGCAGGCTCGTCAGTCCCCTCCTACTCCCTGGCTAAATGACGCACTGCGTGCTAATAGAACCGTCCTTCGGGCAGCAGAGCGGAAACGGTGGAAATCCAAACACCATGACGACCTCCTAACCTATCAGGCTCTCCTCTCCTCTTTCTCTGCTTCAATCTCTCAGGCAAAAAGCACTTTCTTTCAAGATAAGATCCAATCTTCCTATTCTAATCCCAAAAAACTATTTTCCATCTTCTCCTCCCTCCTGGACCCCCCCCCCAAGCCCCTTCCCCCTCCTCCCTTCTGTCAAGCGACTTTGTTAACCACTTTGAAAAAAAGGTTGATATTCGCTTTTCTTTTTCTGACTCACTTTTACCCTCCTTCCACCCACACACTAACCTCCTTTTCCCCTCTCTCTCCAAGTGAGGTTCTTACCCTCATTACCTCTGCCCGCCCTACCACCTGTCCTCTGGACCCTATCCCTTCAAACCTCCTTCAGACTATCGCTCCTGATATTCTACCGTTTCTCACCCATTTCATCAACACTTCTCTAACTTCTGGTCACTTTCCAAACAGTCTCAAGGAGGCAAGAGTAAACCCTCTCCTAAAGAAACCCACTCTCAACCCGTCTGATGTTATAAACTACAGGCCTGTCTCTCGCTTCCCGTTCCTGTCTAAAACACTTGAACGCGCTGTCTTTAAACAACTCTCCTGTTATCTCCATCAGAACAACCTTCTGGATCCGCACCAGTCTGGTTTCAAGGCAGGTCACTCCACAGAAACTGCCCTCCTTGCTGTCACTGAGGAACTGCACACTGCTAAAGCAGCCTCCCTCTCCTCTGTCATCATCCTTTTGGACCTGTCTGCTGCATTCGACACGGTGAATCATCAGATCCTCCTTCGCACTCTCCAAGAACTTGGAGTTTCAGGCTCTGCACTTTCCCTCATCACCTCATACCTCAAAGACCGCACCTACAGGGTTACTTGGAGAGGGTCGGAGTCCGACCCTTGTCAATTAACTACAGGGGTCCCTCAGGGCTCTGTTCTCGGTCCCCTCCTCTTCTCCTTGTACACGAACTTGCTCGGATCTGTCATTAGCCCGCATGGTTTTTCATACCACTGCTACGCTGACGACACCCAATTAATTCTGTCCTTTCCCCGCTCAGAGACCCAGGTCGTCGCACGCATCTCTGCTTGTCTAGCTGACATCTCTCAGTGGATGTCTGCTCATCACCTCAAGCTCAACCTTGACAAGACTGAACTGCCTTTACTTCCGGGAAAAGATTGTCCCACTCTTGACCTAACAATCAACATCGGCACCTCTGTTGTTTCCCCGACTCAGACTGCAAGGAATCTGGGTGTGATCCTAGATAACAACCTGTCCTTCACTGAAAACATCGCTGCTACAACCCGCTGCTGCAGATACACGCTTTACAACATCAGGAGGATACGTCCCCAGCTGACCCAGAAAGCCACGCAGGTTCTGGTCCAGGCTCTCGTCATCTCACGCCTAGACTACTGCAACTCCCTCCTGGCTGGTCTACCTGCATGTGCCATCCGACCTCTGCAGCTCATCCAGAATGCAGCGGCTCGTCTGGTCTTCAACCTTCCTAAATTCTCCCACACCACGCCACTCCTCCGCTCCCTCCACTGGCTTCCGGTAACTGCTAGAATCCACTTCAAGACAATGGTACTTGCGTACCATGCTGCGAATGGATCTGGCCCTTCCTACATCCAGGACATGGTTAAACCGTACACCCCAGCACGTGCACTACGCTCAGCATCAACCAAACGGCTCGCTGCACCCTCGCTGCGAAGGGGACCCAAGTTCCCATCAGCAAAAACACGTGGGTTTGCTATCCTGGCTCCAAAATGGTGGAATGAGCTCCCCATTGACATCAGGACAGCAGATAGCTTACACACCTTCCGGCGCAGACTGACAACTCATCTCTTTCGACTCCACTTCGAGCAATAGAACTATTAACAAAGCACTTATATACTAATAAAGGACTGGCTTATCTAAAGCCAGTTGAGTAGCACTTGAAATGTTTTTGCTCTATGAAACCTGATGTACTTATATGATTCTGTTTTCTTCAAGTTTGTATTTTGTTGGTCGAACGCACTTATTGTACGTCGCTTTGGATAAAAGCGTCAGCTAAATGCAATGTAATGTAATGTATCGATAGCTTCCTGGGCGTGTTCCAGCCCAAGGCAGGACGAGCAGACCTGGTGTGAGTCCGTGCCCGAGATCCTAAACCCGCAGCCTCCGAGCCGAGCCTCCGAGCCTCCGACTCCTCTGGTGTGAGGGAGAGAAGGGTCCATCCTCATTTGCCGGGGTGTCGGCGCGGAGGGACAAGCTAGTAACAGGTATGTTACCGAAAACAATCCAACCTTATCGTTATTCCGAAAGGAAAAAACAACGGGTAGATTTTTCTTTAAAAAATATGAACTGGTGTGTTAATATCTTTCTTATCTCCGTCTCCTCTGGTGTGAGGGAGAGAAGAGTCCGTCCCCGCTCGCCGTGGTGTCGGCGCGGAGGGATAAACTTGCAACAGGTATGTTACTGTTTGAAGAAAAAAATCAAACCTTACCGTTATTTCTAGTGGTGCATGATAATTATCGGCCCGATAATTATCGGTCCGATATTAGGAATTATGACGTCATCCCGATAAACCCGATAACAGTATTAATAGCCCCGATAATATACAATATATTTTTGGGGTAAAAAAAAAGAAAAAAATACTGCGGTGTGGGTGGATTGGGATGAGGGGCGCTTGTTTTTCACTCGGCTTCTCCCGTTTTGCCAGTACTGTGGTATTAGTGGTTTAGGAAGAGGGGAGTTTTTTTTTTAACTCATGCCTGGCTGTGACGTAAATGGTGTGCGGCTGTGAAGCCAGGACAGTAAACAAACATGTCGCCGGTAGTATCGGACTATTTCAAAGTTTCAGAGTTAGATAGTTCGCTTGCTATTTGTATTAACAAATGCAATGCAGAAGTTCCACGAGGAGGGAAAAAGGCAACGAGCTATAATACTTCCAACCTGATTTGTCACCTGAAACATCGCCATCGCTACGATGGTGTGTTAAAAGCGTACGAAGACGCCTGCGCTGCTAAACTAGCGGCGAATCCAAAGCCAGCTGCAAAGGCACCGGAGCTTTTACCTATCGACGAGGCTTTTAAAAAAGGCAAGAAGTTTGCCAGAGACGACCCCAGGGCTAAAACGATCTCTAACTTCAACATAGAAATGATGGCGCTTGATGAGAGTCAAAACTGTTCTTGGCTTTGTTTTGTTCATAGTAGTAATGCTCATGTCATTTGCTCACTACTAGTCTTTTTTTTACCACCAGCTGTGCAAAAACTACAGGTACATTTAATATATATTATATCGGTTATCGGTATCGGTCTTGAGAAGCAGGAAGTTATCGTTATCGGTATCGGTTTCAAAAAACCAATATCGTGCATCCCTACTTATTTCGAAAGAAAAAATGGCGGGGCAGATTACAATATTAACTGGTGTGTTCATATTTGTTCAATTCTTCTGCAAAGCAAAAAAGTAACCGGCAAGCGCCCGTCGACCGAATGTTAGCTTGGGTTCAGTCTGCTAGCCCAGCTACTGATATTCGAGATGTGCTCTGAAGCGAGAAGAGGTGTTTGAATGACGCTGCGACATAGCGCAAGCTACTTAAAGGGTGGGTGGATTCCCTGACATAGACGTCAAGATCACCAGCCAATCAGGATTGGCGTAATGAGATTGATGCTTCTGTTTGCATACGCGTTGAGGCGCATCCCATAGTGAGACATCGAACGGAGTGTTATGAATGAGAACTGCTCTTATGTCAAGAACTCAAGAAGCATGAGATCAGTGCATGCACTGCATCGTCCAATCAGTGAGCGATACACAGTAAGGGGGCGGGGCGAGTATCTGAGGATTTCATCGGAGGATTGATCGGTGGTTCCTCGATTATCGTTCCTCCATTATCGCTCCTCGCTCCTCCGGCAGAAATAAGAGCCATGGGACGGTACTCAAGATGGCGCAGACAAATCAACTTCCGGTGAGACTGAGGACCGAGGAGCGAGGAAATGAAAATAGTCGACCTGAGACATGGCCTAAATAGGACAATACTCTGAGCATGCGCAGTGTAGTTTTTACAGTCACCGTTCACTTAGACAGTGAGAGGGAGGGGCATGATCGGGTCCCTTTGAGAGGTAGGAGAGGTTTAAGTAACATTGAGTTTGCAAGAGGGCAATTTCCTGTCAGCTTAATTTAGTGTTTATCTGTTTAGGGCTCATTTGGAAATCAAAAACGGTTCACCCCAGATGGGACTCGAACCCACAATCCCTGGCTTAGGAGGCCAGTGCCTTATCCATTAGGCCACTGGGGCTATGCGGCATATCATATACGTCACAGAGCTATTTATAGATTCATATAAACGACATAGGCCTTTTTTTACTGATGGTATAAAAAAGACCGTTCAGTTATTTGGAGCTTTATTTTGTAGGTTTAAGGCCATTTATATTTATATCAACTTATATAATATATGATGTTGAGTTCAGAGATCTGTGCAGGAGAACACTTACTGCAGGACAGTGTTTTATGATGTGATGCTGCCCTCTATGGAGGGCGGAACATGACATAAGTATAAATTAATAAATAAATGCATAAATAAATGTATGATTAAATACACAAATAAATAAATACGGAAATACATATTCTTACTTGTTCACTACTATTTGGTCATTTGAGAGATTTATAACCAAAATCATCTGTAAATACTTTATACTTAATTTCATGTTGCTAACTTTTATTCTTGTTATTTATGAAAAACTGGTATTTGTTCTACTATCCTCTGGGGTGTTTTGTGGAAAATCATTACGTTTTCTTCATATTTACTGCCAGTTCTTACGGTACTTTTGTATTATATCTAGCTGCTGCTGCTCTTGTTGTTGTTGTTCAGTTAGAGACAATAGAACAAGATCATCAGCATCTGAAACTTCACCTAACTATGGAGGGAGAGCCCAGCAGCAGCACATTGATCCAACTGAACAACAAGTTCATTTATATATACATTAAATAAAGTATAAATTGCAACCCTGACAAACACTTTTTAAAATGTCTTCCTTAAAATAATGAGACTTTTGTGGTATATAAATAGCGAATACATAAATATACCTATCACTCTTTCTCAGGGTTTGAGCTAATTAACCAAATGTGTGATGTATGCTGTTTTACTGCTGAGATCTGATGTTATGCTCTTGAGTTTTATCTGTAAGGGAGAAAAAAAAAACACAAAACAAATGATGTTGCTTTTCCATTTACTGGTTTAGGAGAGGAAAAACAATTGATACGTACACGGACTGTTTTTACACCATTTCCCTTTGTACACACTTATTTACAGGACATGTAGTGTTTGCAGTATTTATTGTTTCCACACAGTGGTAAAGCTCTGTGTGTACATTCCTCCCTTCTCCTCCTAAACAGAAACGTGCTGTTATGAAGAAGTGAGCAATGCCAGTGTGTTACAGGATACAAATGAACGTATTTGAATTTAAATCGAGCAGCAGGTGAAACGGAAAAAAAGAGGGGATAAAGGAATGTAACAAAGTCTTCATGTAGGAATAAAATGAAGTCTGCTTCAGTCATCTTCTTCATCAACACCTCCAGATTTCATAATATTTATCCAGTCATTTTGTCTGTTAAGCTGAGGAGAAAGGGCCACTTGACATTAACCAATAAACATCATTTTAGGTAGTTAGTAGATAGTTCCCTTTTCAAAAAATAAAATGAAAAAGCAAATATAAAAGGAATAACTTATACAATCCACAACAATATGAACATTGAAACACTTCATTAAGAGCTAAGAAGGCACACCAGATATGCATATAAATCTTACTGAAAATTAAATCCTTAAAAGCATTCAGATTCAAAATTAAATTAAAGTGAAAAAGAATCACAAACGCTGTTGATTTGAGAGTATCCCAGAAAGAAAACACCACCAACAAATAGCATTACAGCAGTAGTATTCACCTTCATCCATTTCAACTGCTGTAATTCAATACAAAGAACTACGGATGACCTACAGGTGCAAAAACATTACAACGCCCCGGAACATTTCCATTCGAAGAAACAAACGATGCAAATAAAAAAACACAAAGGTGCCAAAACACATGAAGAAACATCTTGATCAACTTGACGAAACATACGTTCCCTAAAAGCGCTGCATAAACGCAACGCTGCAAATACAAAAACATAGCGAGAAGCTCAAAACGCAACGGGAACAGGGACATTAAAAAGTGGCGCACACAGCAGGGACCGGAGCTCTTGTTGGCATTTGGGGATTTTAAAATGTGCCAACTATCACTGGAAACGTACCTTAATGTTTCCTGTAGATATTGAATTGCTCTTTTTATTATTATTGTGCTGCTGTGTTTATTGTATTTTTGTAACTCTGGCACAACAATTTCCTTCGGGATGAATAAAGTCCTATCTTTATCTTAAAAGTTGTATCGGTTTATTTGAACAATGTGGTCACATATTATTACAGATCTGCTGTAAACTAGTTTGCTAACGTAGCTAACCTAGACATTTCAAATATACGGACAAACCACTTTTGTCATTATGAAACAGTCATAATCCCATAATCCCAAGCGTGCATCACTTTTTAGTGTCCCCCTTTTCTGTTGTTTCGCGCTTCTTGCAGTGCTACGTTTAAGCGGCGGTTTCCTCAAGTTGGTGAAGATGTGTGTGTTTTGGCACATTTGTGGTTTTATATTTACGTAATTTCTGGAGCTGCAGCGTGTTTCTCCTAATGGAAATGTTTTGGGCCGTTGTAGCACGTTTGCACTGGTCGACCACCGTAAAGGTCGCTGCTTGGTGAGTGCGTTGATATACAGTGAAGAGCTATGTTATAGGAATGGACTTCTCCATTCACTCATTCGTCATCGATCAGTTTCTCAGCGCCGTTCTCTGCCTGTCTTGTTTCCTCTTCTCTTTTTCCCTCCTCCTCCTCTTCCTCCTCTTCCTCCTCATACTCTCCGGTGTACGACGACTGGCTGCCGTAGTTGATGGTGGTGCGGGAGAGGTCCACTTCGATGGGGAAGACATCCGCCTCCTTCAGGACGGCGTAGCACTCGTCGTAATAATGAGACATTCCTGAGACGAAGCGCTGCAGCTGGAACACGATGTCCTGAACTGTGGAGGAGGAAGAGGAGGAAGAGGAGGAAGAGGAGGGAGAGGGTGGGACATCTTTGTCAAAGGTCTCCTATTATACTGTTATTCATCAATATATTACAGGTCTCAGATATATACAGAGCCTGTCTCTGATTGGCTGAAACACCAAACAGATCATTGCAGCATTACCCATAATCCCCTCTGTTTCAGCCCTGTTTCCAAAGTGCTGATTCTCTGTCTGTTACTTTAGATGAAAATAAGGAGCCCCTCCCCACGCCCCTCTGAGAGATTTGGTTACAGAGAACTCAATGGTGCTCTAGGACAGTGGTTCTCAAATGGGTGTACGCGGACCCCTAGGGGTACGTTGGAGTACTGCAGGGGTACGTGAGATTTATTTTATGTTAATGAAAATATATAATAATTCATACACACATGCATTTACACAAACTACTAATAGTAGTTTAACTACTTGATTCAAAGGTTTACAGTAATTCTGGATAATAAAATGGGAAAAATAAACGGGGTGCTCTCTTTTCCTCTCCCTCTCCTGACAGCCCGTCAGTCTTGTGCAGCTCGCTGAACCTCTAATAAGTGACCGACAATAAAAAATAAATATATTTATAACTAGTTTAGCTAGTTCCAGAGTAGATAAACTAGCTAAGTGTGTTAGGTCTAACTCTAAGTGTATTTTTGCTCGGCTCAACGGTCCGTCACAGCGGCGGAGCTGTGATCATGCAGAGCTGCGTGTTCTCCGTCAGCAGCAGCTGATCTGATCTCTGATCTCTCTTTCGCGTCCGGTTAGACTTCACTCGCGTCTATGTCCAAATCTATCAGATCTAGCTAGTTCTAGTTAATTATAAAACTGCCTGCTTATCAAAGGACACCTAAACAATAAGCGTTGCTTGGCAAATGTTCAAAGGGGGTACATGAGTGAAAAAAGTTTGAGAACCACTGCTCTAGGAGGAGACTCAGGCGATAAGGTGGGGGGGGGGGGGGGGGGTTACCTTGGTTGCTGATTGGCTAATGGTTACACAAGCCAAAACATCGTTATGACATCACAAAGTGGCCAAAATCTGATCAGCTCATTTTCAGACAGGTTTCTATAGAAATGGATCAGGACAAAAAGAGAGAGAATCTTTTTCCTGAAACTTTCAGAATCTCTTTCCACAGAGGGGACACATGTTGATGTAGAAGAGACATGAAGAAGAGGGGACACATGTTGATGTAGAAGAGACATGAAGAAGAGGGGACACATGTTGATGTAGAAGAGACATGAAGAAGAGGGGACACATGTTGATGTAGAAGAGACATGAAGAAGAAGGGACACAAGTTGATGTAGAAGAGACATCGGAGAAGACACGAGGGGACTCATGTTGATGTAGAAGAGAACATGAAGAAGAGGGGACACATGTTGATGTTAGAAGAGACATGGAGAAGAGAGGGACTCGCACACTGACAAACATGAAACAAACACTTTAAAAGATATTTAATAAAACCACAACAGACCATGTTTCTGGTCCAGCAGCTCGATCTTCTCCAGAACGTCCTTCCTCATCTTGGCGAAGCGGGCGCGGGCTTCCTGTCGGCACCGCAGCACCAGACGGTACTCGTAGTTCCCGGTGCTGACCCGGTACAGCGGCTCCCCCATGGCCTGCAGCAAGACACACATTGTACACAATATTATATACACAAAAATGGCATCTGACAAGGCCTTGGAAACACTCAAACTCAACGTTAATTTCATGCCATCGACAATCGAACACATTTTGGACATGAAAAAAATAAGCTTTTAAAATAAACTGAGTAAGCTTCACCACAAATACAAACTCTGTCAAATAACATACTTCAATCTATCCCATAAATAAATGAAATAAAACAGACGCTCCTCCCCCATCCCAATCCCCCATCATCAACACTTTATATACCTCCTTTTTTATTTGATTTGGTTCTGTGATATTTATTTATTATCCTTAGAAGACGTTAGTTAATTAAAGTTATTTCAAAAAGAATGAAAATGAGAACTCACGATGCTGCTGTATTCTTCATCATCCATTTCCTTCACCTTCAGGCAGTACGACTGAAAGACACAACAAATCAATGCAGTCTCTCTGTTGACGAATACAATTGTTGAACAGATTTACACACATGTTTCCACCTTACCAGATACTCGAACTTCACGTCCAGGTACTTCCTGATGGTGAGCTTCGTGTCGGGAATGGCTTTGTGAAGATATGTGTTCAGATCGTGGAGCATCTAAATAACAACACATGATGCTTGATAAGGAGCATTTCAAAAAACAATCTAGAGATCTTGATGTTTTCAGTGAGTGCTTCAAAGCCAGACGTTGATCTGTACTCACAGGTTTGATGGTCTTCAGCAGCTTGATGCCGTATTTCTCGATGCTGCGATGAGCGTCTGCAAACTTCACGAAAGCCTCGCTGGCTGCAGCCTGAGGCTCTCGAACCCCGATGACCGAGAACACATCGCCAAACGCTGCAGGGGAACATTTCCAAATACCAATCAGATACATAAGACAATAAAACTAAATCCATTAGGATGATTTCAGAATCATCCATCCATCTTCTCCCGCTTATCCGTGGTCGGGTCGCGGGGGTAGCAGTTCCAGCAGAGAGCCCCAAACTTCCAGCTCTGACTGGGGGATCCCAAGGCGCTCCCAGGCCAGCGAAGAGATATAATCCCTCCACCTGGTCCTAGGTCTACCCCTTGGTCTCCTCCCAGCTGGACGTGCCTGGAACACCTCCCTAGGGAGGCGCCCAGGTGGCATCCTAACTAGGTGCCCGAACCACCTCAACTGGCTCCTTTCGACGCGAAGGAGAAGCGGCTCAACTCCGAGTCCCTCCCTGATGACCGAACTTCTCACCTTATCCCTAAGGGAGACACCAGCCACCCTGCGGAGAAAACCCATCTCGGCCGCTTGTATCCGCGGTCTCGTTCTTTCGGTCATGACCCATCCTTCATGACCATAGGTGAGGGGAGGAACGAAAATGGCCCGGTAGACAGAGAGCTTTGCCTTCTGGCTCAGCTCCCTTTTCGTCACAACGGTGCGGTAAAGCAGCATTTCAGAATCAGAAATCCTTTATTCGTCCAACAGCAGGAATGTTTACACGGTTACAGTAAAAGAGACTGTGCAGACAAAAGGTAGACTAACATGTTAAATCAGGAGGCAAGCACATGTGAATGAAATCAAATCAATCAACTACACACCCAAGGTAGAGGTTAAAAAATATCATTCTCATGTGTTTTCTTCTTTCTCTAGTACATGTCAAAGGTCAAAATGATTTTAACAAACTGTTTAGCGTTTATACTTTCTAATTTTGATCGCCGTAACTCACCTCTGTGTGTTTGAGAAAGCTCAAAGAAAGCTCGGAGTAGTCTCTTCGTGTGCTCCATCAGACCTACAGGCAAACAGAATAATGAGACATTTGTTAAAACAAATAACATTCAACATCAGATTTAAAATAATCACATTGTTTAGTTGATTTATTTGACCTTTGTAGAGCTCTGCTGTCTTCTCCAGCTCCTCCAGTCTTTTGACCAGTCCGTCTGTGAAGCAAATTAAATCCACACAAGTATAGCTTTATATTTACCTAAATAAGAATCCCTAAAGATTTCACAATGATCCTAATAATGATCTTACCGTTACATAGAATCGCTCGACTGAGTCCCAGAGCATCAGCTGTGCCGGAGCTCAGATTCTCCACCAGGCGGTGTTTCACTTTCTTCAGCACTGAAACACAAACATGTGTTTAAAACATTGGATTACAATATTTAACATGTATGCTATAGTAGTGTGTGTGTGTGTGTGTGTGTGTGTGTGTGTGTGTGTGTGTGAAGGACTGTCTGTCCGTCTGTGTCATTGTGTGTGTGTGTGTGTGTGTGTGTGTGTGTGTGTGTGTGTGTGTGTGTGTGTGTGTGGGTGTGGCCTAGCATTACTATACTTGTGGGGACCTAAATCTGTTTACACAGTCACGTGTGGGGACTCACCTCCCTTATGGGGACATAATGGAGGTCCCCATAAGGGGAATCATTCATTTTAGGGTGAAGACTTGGTTAGGTCTAGGATTAGGGTTAGGGTTAGGCATGTGTTGGTTATAGTTAAGGTTAGGATAAGTCTCCAGGAAATGCATGTAAGTCAATGTAATGTCCCCTGAAGTGATGCATACATGGTGTGAGTGTGTGTCTGTGTGTGTCTGTGTGTGTGTGTGTGTGTGTGGTGTGTGTGTGTGTACCTATATCCAGAGACTTTCCCTGTTTGGGGTCTGCCTGCAGTTTGTTGTAGTGGATGACTGCTTCCCCCTGTGGAAACATAACCGGAGATCAACAACAACAAATAAACTTAATTTATCTTAAAGTCAACCAGTTCTATAAAAAGTAAAGTCTCTTTTGTATTCATTGTATTTGACAAAAATCTAAAATCATCGCATAAAATACAAGGAAGTATTCTGTTAGATGTGGTAAAAATGGATGATGTGTAAATGTTTTATATGGCAAAAAATAATTTGAAAACATAAATATGTTTTCAACATTTTGATTTAACAATAAATAATTAAAATGAGAACAACTGTTAGCAATATATTAAAAATATATACAGCAAGAACAGAGTCAGTTATAGGCATAAATAAAATATGTGAAATTATATTAAAAAAAGTAATAATTGCAATAAGAAATGTGTGTGGGAACAAGAAAATTGTTTATATGAAATAAATAAACATCAAATAAAGAAACACATGACCAAAAACATGTGTAAATAAATGCCACTGGTGAAACTCACGTGCACATTTATTTGCACTGACAGCAGAATATAATCCATGAAATCCCACAGCGCACTCTGTCTTTAATCCAACATGCAGGAGGTCATGACATTTTTCTGGGTGCGAACAATGGAGGGCAGAAACAACACAGCCGCTCTGCAGCGTTGACTTTATCCTGCTTTTAGTGTTTGCACCCATAATAAGTCAACTGTCCCACTATTCACTGATCCGCCTGCAGCCGAGACGGGACACAAAACTGTGGGTAATGTTTTCATCCTTTTCCATGTTACTCTGTATATTCAAATGTGATTAAATTCAGTTTTAATGTATTTAAAGACACTGGTGGTGTGACGTTAGGTTGATGTTTACACTTTGAAACCAATAGAACATATCGGAAGCTTTTTCTGAAAAGTTATTCCACAGTTGAGGAATAATCCTTTTCATATACACTTTATAACTTGTGAGAATGTCCCAGCTGTGGGATGAACAAATGATTTCTGAATGTGAACATAAGAGAATATTTAACCCCGAGAGCATGATGTGGGAAAAGCCAACTCACAGCCACAAAGCACGGTTAGCTGCTTTGGATTATTGGGTTGAATTTGTATCTTAGTTAAAGCAAATACTTCCCTAATCACTAACAGAGAAGAATGTGGTCCAAAACTAGACTTTGTAACCACATCATGATCTAAAAGTGAAATGATGAACCCTCTGCTCCTGGTGTTGTTCGGACTGTAAATCATTGCGTCGGTGTTACCTGCACAGCTTGGATCATCTTGGCCACCTGCACTTTGGTCTTTCCCTTCACTGGCTTCCCGTTCACGCCTGTGAGCTCATCGCCTGCCGCCACTGTCCCATCCAGAGCTGCGGGGGTGTTATCAAACACCTGGGAGACAACACAATCCTCATTTAAAAAAAAGGTACCAATGACACAGATGTATGTTTTACTTTCTTTTATTGTTTTCTTCACACACAAATAAATATTACATTTCAAAGAGAACAGTGCCTGTATGGAGACGATCTACTATGACTCCTTTGTTGATATGTACCTTAACCATTTCCCCAGCCCTTAAGAAATGTGTCTTCCATTACTTTAAACTTGTATGTGATTTTCTCCATTATTAGGATATCACACCGACAGATCCTCCCATATGTCCCAGGTATAATACCAGACAGGTTCGAGGGATTCTATAGCCTAATACCTTGCAGAGAACACAGTGTACACAGTCCCAGAAAGGTTGCATTTCACTGCAGCTCCAAAACACATGTGTATGGTGAGGTTCCAGATGTTTACAAAGTCTCCAGCATGGTTGTTGAGTGTTTGTTTACTACACCAATGACACAGATTTATGTTTTTTTCATTTTAAACTTCATAGAAATGTGCTGATTCATAAACAGGGTTATAATCACTTGCTGTGTTCCTACCTGGACGATGTAGAGACACGGACAGTACTGAGCTCCTCCTCCAATGCTGATCCCAATCAGGTTATTAGGGTCTTTCTTCAGAACCACAGTACCAGGTACCGTTGGTATCCCCCTGTTGAGGAGAAAACATGATACATTCAAAAACAACTGGGCAATATATTAATTCTACAAAGATACCGTGATATGAAACTAGATATCTTCCTGGATTTAGGACATTGCTTATGTGTTATCGTGGTTTTAACGGCTGCATTACAGTAAAGCATGTCATTTTCTGAATGAACCAGACATCTGTTTAAGCATCTGCCATTATATCCACATTACTGATGATTTCTTTCCCCAAATGTCATTATGTTAATATGCCAAAGCACCAATAGTCAACCCTGCAATATCGTTGAAATATGGATATCGAGACATCTGATTTTCTCCATATCGACTCGCACCACATTGAGTTTTGTAGCATTTTAGTGTTCATGTTTTTGCACAATTCTTAGTAGTCAAGCATTTTATTGTAAAGCTTAAAAAGTGTATAAGTAATGAGAAGAATGAGTATTAAGTCCATATCAGGAGTCACACTATTAGCGACTGTTTTTGTCTTTATATGAAGTGACTATTTAAGGATAACACACATTGAATGGCTCAGATTACAAAAAGGAAACACGTTATTATTACTCACAGTTTGTCCTCCTCCAGCTCATAGTCCATGTCTGTGAACATCACAGTGCAGCGTCACTGTCCCTGGTCAACCTGTGAATCATCAACATAAAAACCACTGCATTAAAATCAGGTAGGAGGATTGGTCAAATGCAAACAGACATATCACTTTGAGCAGCTGTTTCACGAGCTACAGGTACAAAATAAAAGTCCTTTAAGTAAGCTAATCGGGATGGAAAATACAGTGTCTATAACAATGATGAAAGCTCTAAATAAAGCAGGACAGAAGAGCTTTGTTCGCTGTAACTGATCTCAGAGCTGCAGCAGGTGGACAAACAGCTGGTGACTAACAGTTCATAATAACTACCTGATGTTCACCTGGTAACTTATTCTGAATACGTGCAACATTTAAACTAAACACATCGACTTATGATCTAAAAACAACATGTGTAATATCTATATATACTGACGTACGCCAAAAGCAGGGGAAATTGCATGCTAACATTAGCTGCTACTGTTGGCTACTGCAGGTGGAAGAGCAGAAGTCGTTTGTTCAGAAACGTTAACACGTCGTAAATAATTTACCTTAATTATATTTGTGCACAGGGTTGTCATTCAAGTGTCCCTCAGTGTTCATAAACCGCCCCCCTTTGACGAAATTATCTTTTAATTCAATTTCTGGATCCACTGACAACTCCTCTGTTTACTTTCTCTGACGTCACTGCCGGGATAATAGCGGAAGTGGTCATAGGGAGGGACTTTTTACATTTTAAATGTTTTTGGATTGTTTCCTTTATTAATTAACAAAACAAAATGAGGTCGAACTGGCGTAAATATACAGATTAAATGGTAACATAATCCCACCATCGGTAAATTCCAGTAACACAATTAAGCAATTGAATAACTGAAATGGTCACAAAAAAACATGTTCTGCATAGATAAATAGACATGTAACATATATAAATAAAGGTTCATTTATTCTAAAGACTCTTTTGTGAGACATGATGGGGATTAGATGATCGTCACGTGACCAATTGGTGTACTCGAGCTAGCACTTTTTTAACCGTAATCTTCACCCTTTCGTTGGGGCAGACATTAGAATCGCGAGTTTTACCGCCATCTTATGGCCAAAAGGTGGAACTGCAATTTCCTTTCGAAATGGTCGAACTGAAGCATTTCGAGACAATTATCGGTCCATATTCCCCTAATGTCCCAGTGTCAGTCTTATATGGAAACTACAACGGACACATTGTGAGATATTTGACGATAGAGGCAGCTTAATAGCGCATTTCAGGACTGGGCGAACAATAACATTGACTGATGCTCCTGAAATTGTTTCCTAGCACTGTAGCATTGTTAGCTCTATAAACTGTTACTCCCGTTAGCCACCTAACTCTCATGTTTTATCCTAACTCGTGTCGGTGGTAGAGGTTTTTAATTTAAAGACGTGTAACCTCTTATTTAATTAGTTTAGTTTGTTACAGGTTACATTACCTTTTATTTTGTAATTAACCGGAACAGAAGTGGTTTCTCTACAGTGACGAGCTTGACGAATTTTAAGTCTTGCAGTTCTAAAGTTTGACAACCCATGTGTACCAAGCAGAAAGGTTTATGAATAAAGGCATGGAAGTAGTTGAAAGCATACAAAGTTATTACAATAAAATACACTTAAACTGCCAAATAATCAATATGTTTAAACATGCAGATTATCATAGCAGAGTATTTGAATACAGTAGTAGAGTATATTACAGAAGGTGGTGCTTGTGCTCCAATGTAATCTATAATGCATTGCAGACCCTCCTCAATGGAAACAATGGCTCCCAATCTTGATATATTTTTCAAAGTTCTTGACAGAGTAGTTTTATAAACACATCACAGTATCACAGGGGCAGCTGCTACTCAAAGTCCTCTCTGTGATTAATCTCATTTTCAATATTAGTCCAACAGCAGTGATTAAAGAGAGCTGAGCCTCTGCATTGAATGGGCTTCTTGATAGTCATGATGATGATGATGATGATGATGAACGAGCCACATTGCTGAGTCCTTTGTGCTTCACATTATAAATTAAGAGAAACTTCACAGTCTTCTTACTACTTACATGTTGTCTTCCAGTGCAGAAAGAAAATCTTCCATCAGCTGCAGTGTTAACTAACACCCAAAATCACCATGGTAAGTTCATCTGCTTTGTTTTGTCTTTAACTGTACTGCCTTATGAACAGAGTATGTGTTTGCAGCCTGCAATTGGTTGAATACAACTCTAATACTATTATGACAAACAGCCTTCTGTAATTTCCCCAATAAATTGTTTTAAAACTTTAATTTCTGTGTTTCTCAGCTACTTGAAATGAAGCATCTGAGCCTGACAGCCGGAGACAGGCTGAAAGTGAAGGGGATCATTCAGCATGATGCCGAGAGGTAAGCAAACCAAACACACAAAACATATTTAGTACAACCTTTTAAACTAAATATGATAATATGGTCATATGCATTAATAAATGCATTCTGGAAAGAAAATACTTTTAAAACTTGAATAACTTGTTTTGTTGCAACTTAAGAGAATGATGGGTGAACAATAAATGCACACAATATTTGTTTAGTAATCCTATTAAGGATCTTAAATTCTTGCAAGTAGGCTCATCCTACAAGTCAGCGCCCTAGACTGAGTGACATAGGACATTTTAAAGGGGTACTGGAAAACAACAATAAATTGTACGGATGTTGTTTTTATCACCTTCTTATGAGTGTGGAAAAAAAATACTTTTGTAAGTATGTTTTTTTCTTCCTGTTAACTTCAGGTCAGTTTTGTTATTTTCCTAAAACCCTTATCTTGCAGTGTTATAAAACATTTGATACTATACTAAAACATCTGTTTAGTATGACAATACTTCTTAAAGGTTACATTTCCACACCTTTTTAAACCACATTTCTATTAAAGTAGCCTTGTGATTATATAATATTAAACCTCTGTTTATAATCTCTGATCCATCCAGATTCAAGATCGAGCTGGGCTGTGGTACGGACGACATCGCGCTGCACTTTAATCCCCGTTTTGATGACGATGCTGATGGTTCCGTTATTGTTTGCAACTCAAAGACTGGTGGGTCTTGGGGCGATGAGGTCCGGGACACACACAACCCTCTACACCGGGAAGAGTGATCAAGGTGAGGAACACTGAGGTTCATATCAGTATGTAGTGTCTCTACTACATGGGTCCATGCTTAAATGTTCAAAAAGCTCTTTATTTTTCTCATACTGCCTGTGCTGCAGCACCTCTTTTCACCCTCTGTCTGAAACCAGAGCCCAGTCTGCTCTGATTGGTTAGCTGGCTGGCTCTGTTGTGATTGGTCAACCTCTTAGAGATGTCCCGCCCCTTAGCCTATCATATACAATGTGTTGGAGCGCTAGCCAATAGTTAAAAGCCAGAGTTACATAGTGACATTAATGAGTCCAATGGAGTCGTTTTCTCTTGAAGTGCATTTCCTAAACCAGATTACATCAACCATTTCAGTTTTTTTGGGAGCGTTGTTAGATTTTCTCAGATTCCTTTCTTATAATCTTTTCTATTTCAGCTGGAGTTGACGCTGGCTGGAGACGTGTTTGAGGTGGAGCTTCCTGACGGACAGCAGCTGCAGTTTCCAAACCGTGAGAACGTGGACGTCATCAACTACGTCCGAATCGCAGGAGACTTCAAACTGACTTCCTTCAAGATCTGCTAAAAGACACATAAAGATGAGACTTTGAGACAGTTATTGTAAGAAATATTGTCAAGGGGTGTAGATCTTCAATGTTAATTTGAAATGTATCTTTATTGGAAAATGTCCGGTTGTGCACATAAAAATAAAAAGTTTAAATTCAAAGGATCTTTTGTTTTTTTTCTTTGAATTGTTGTAGCTTAATTCTGGGTTTGGAAACAATATTTGAACCAACTTTTCAACTAAAGAAATACAGTATCAGTGCACTCATGAGCAGCAAATGAGACAACAAATCAACGCTGACATTACTTTCCTATAAAACCCATGCAAACATAGCATGAATTGATAGAAATAACTTGAAGTGTAATGCATGGGCGTCACTTTGTTAGAAAAAGTGGTAGGGACGATTTTCCAGATTCAACATCAGCATAGCAGAAGACAAAATATGTCCCTCTCCTGGATGCTGAACCTCAAGCACCTGCATGAAAAACCAAGGCATAGACCTCTGGACCACCAATGTGTTTGAAAAAAACCCGCCTAACTATAGGTCTTGATTCTCTTCACCTGGTGCCCTTGGGTTTGTCCTACCCTGCCCAGCTGTGTCTTGTCCTCTGATTAGTTCTGCATGTATTTAAGTTCTGGTTTTCTGTTGGTGGATGTGGTCGGATTCTTGAGTCAGATCTGTTTGTTGTTTTAGGTATTGAGCCTTTAAATAAAGGTATTTTCCATTCAAACCATTGTCTGTCCCGCAATTGGGTCATACCTACTCTGCTCATCCCTGACAAATTATTGCGGTAATTTACATATACGTTACTTTATTCTTCTACAGGAAATGTTGTATTTTACTGCACCGTGATATTATGTCTGCAGTGACTGAGGTATCTGTTTTGTTGAAATCATATCTTTATGCTACATGATGTACAGTGGCGGCGCCAGAGTATTTTTGTTGGGTAGTCTATGGTAGGGCTAACCCATACAGTGGTGGGGCTCAAGTCAGTATTTGTAGCCTAATGTAATATTACATACACGCGATATCGCACGATCGCACCCATTGACAGTGAAACAACACGCGTGAGGCTTTTATTAGCTTTTATCAGCTAAATTACATCGAGAGCAACAGGTGTGAGTTAAACAATACAATAGCCTATTCTGCTAATTCCACGTTGTTACAGCATGCTACGCAGCGGCAGAAACAAGAAAAGTTGGCATATAGAATTGACACGGAGAGGGAGAGAGTGAGGGAGAGACAGAGAGAGAGACACAGACACAGGTAAACAGAGAGAGACAGACACAGCACACAACAGGTGGCCACTTTTTCAAATGACCCATTATTACCAAATATATTCAAAACTTACTATTGACGTTCTCAAAGCAGCACGATCCGCCGGTTGTTGTGGTTGGAAGCGAAAATGTAAATGACACGCTGGACATCCAGTGCCTTACTCCTCTGCTTATTGATAGCCATTAGCCAGCAGGCCCAGGTTGCTGTTCCGTGCATCACCACTGCTGTTTCTTAGATAATTCTTGATGCGACGGAGACAGGAGAAGCTGCGTTCGCCGCCAGCAGAGCGCAGAGTCAGGGAGATGCATATGAGCAGTGGCTTATACAGATAAATCCCATTGAGATCATTGATCTCTTTTTCAAGGCAGACCTGCTCAAGTAGTTCCACATGAAACATAACAACATAAATAGAACAACAAAAGGACATCATTCAGCATCATTTACATAATTATCTACATAAACAGGTAGCAATAGCTTGACTAGCATCCAACCGAGCTTTAAAAACATTTAGTGGCACCAGATTGCTCAGTTTCCATTTAATTTGCAGACTATTCCAAGACAGAGGAGCTGCGCATCTAAAAGCTGTCTTCCCTAAGACAGTCCTAGCAGTTGGCACATTTAATAAAACCACAGCATTCGATCTCAGGCAGTAGCCACTTACAATTCTCCGTGAGATCAGGGAGCAGATATAAGATGGAAGTTTCCCTAACATGGCTTTGTATGTTAGGGAAACTTCCATCTTATATCTGCTACCTGATCTCACGGAAAATTGTAAGTGGCTTATTATTATTACAAGTTAATACTTGTAAATACAACTTTTGGCCCGTAATTTCAATTCCCCATTTCAGCGACCAGAGAGAGGGGGGGATATATCCAGTCTCTGATTGTGTTACGTTATTATGAGAGTGCTCTCATACTTTAAATTGTATATATTTATATAAATATATTTGTGCATCTGTAGCCTGTTATTGTCTCATTATACCGCACTCTCAATGAATTCAAAGTAAATATGTGGGGGAACAATGTTCAGCTGATCTAACAGAGATACAGCGCTTTGACAAAATACTCGACAGCTGATGCAGCTGTTGCCACAATAATAGAGGCTTCTCAATACTCAAATTTCCCCTCCTCGACTCCACTCCTCGGTTCCCCTCCTCGAGACTTAGACCCGCCCACAGGAGATGCGAGCGGAGGACCGAGGAGGGGAACCGAGGAGAGAGGAGGGGAAGCAGCAGACGTTTAAAGAAATGAGAACTCCTCTCCTCTGAGCGGTCATTTTAAAGAGACGTCCGTTCATTATTACGTGGCAACAGCTGCATCAGCTGTCGAGTGTTTTGTCATAGCGCTGTATCTCTGTTAGATCAGCTGAACATTGTTCCCCCACATATTTACTTTGAATTCATTGAGAGTGCGGTATAATGAGACAATAACAGGCTACAGATGCGGACACACAAATATATTTATATAAATATATACAATTTAAAGTATGAGAGCACTCTCATAATAACGTAACACAATCAGAGACTGGATATATCCCCCCCTCTCTCTGGTCGCTGAAATGGGGAATTGAAATTACGGGCCAAAAGTTGTATTTACAAGTAGGCCTATTAAAAGTAAGCAGAGGACACCAAACCAACTGAGACCCGTCTGTCCGCCGCATTTACGCACTGTACAACACACACCTACACACTGTACCACACACACACACACACACCTACACACTGTACCACACACACCTACAGCTCCAAAAGCATAAGCCGTTGTGTATTTTATTATGTGAAGCAATGGTCTTGGAAAGATATCGACTCTGTTTGTAGATATCTACTAAACTAAAGCAAATAAAGAGAGTAGGCCTGTTATACTGAGTGATATATATTATACACACTGCTCTGCTTTCTGCATGGACCGTACAGCTGTTCTCTCTGGAAACATCGCGACGCGATGAAAGCAGTTTCTAAAATAATATCCAGGGGATGCATGCATAGCTGTCATTGGCTGAGATAAGTCCGGCCGTGCGTCACGCCTCCACCGTTCCCGGAAATGCATCCGTGGAGGAGCCGTGGAGGAACCATCAGTGTATCCTCGGTTATAGCTCCTCCAGAGAGCCTCCTCGACGCTCGGTCCTCGGTGTGCATTTAGAGAAATGAGAGGTCCTTCAAAATGGCGCGCTGAAATTCATTTCCGGGTCACTACCGGAGGACCGAGGACCGAGGAGTCGAGGAGGGGAAATTTGAGTATTGAGAAGCCTCTATAATGAACGGACGTCGCTTTAATATGACCGCTCAGAGGAGAGGAGTTCTCATTTCTTTAAACGCCTGCTGCTTCCCCTCCTCTCTCCTCGGTTCCCCTCCTCGGTCCTCCGCTCACATCTCCTGTGGGCGGGTCTAAGTATCGAGGAGGGGAACCGAGGAGGGGAGTCGAGGAGGGGACATTTGAGTATTGAGAAGCCTCTATACACAGGTAAACAGAGAGAGACTGTCACAGCACACAACAGGTGGCCTGTGTCTCTATGGAGAGGCGAAGTCACGCCCATCTACTTCCGGACCATGGGACCCCGGAAGCGAAAAATTTACATTGAATTCAATGGAGAGAGAACAAGTATCTTTTGATCCCGTTTGAATTGTGCCACGAACTACACATATGATGTTTGTCAATCTTAAACAATCATTTCCATGTCAAAAAAGTCACATTTTGTCGTAAAACTGCTGAAATATAAGACTATGACAAATACGCTACAACAAAGACTACAAATCCCATTCTGGGTCGCGTAAGTGATGTCACAGGCATGCGCGGTGATTTATAATAAGACTCGTAATTAAAGCGAAGAAGAAGAAGATCTCATAACTGATTTATTCCCTCCAATAAATTATAGATCGCTAAAAATAAATTCACTTTTACAAGATGCCTGTGTGCTTTGTACCAGGTTGTAGTCATAAAAGTGATCATACCACTTGCTCCTTCTATCGATTCCCGTCTGATGAAAGGACCAGGAGTCGCTGGATCAGACATATCAGGTAATATCATAGGTAATATACATGTTGTGCATGGAACATAGTCAAGTTAGCTACCTAGCTAGTAGCGACGAGTAGCGAGCACGTTAGTTAGCATTACATTACTTAGCCTTGTCATTTTTAGTAGCCTTACCATGAAGTTATTATTTTATTACATGAAGTAAACCAAAATGTTAAACAGTAACCAAACATGATGGTAAGTATTTCGTGAAACTTTTGAAGAGTAGCCTACTGCGCCCTCCACCGGGTGCTAAGGAAGCAGTTCAGGGAGAGTCGAAGGCAGGCATGGAGCTTTGCATGACATTCTTCTGGACGTGTTTCATTGTGATGACAATCTGTTCGTTGGAAAGACAGTCGTTGTGTGCTTATTGAGAGAAAATTGTTAGAAGAGATAATTATTCAAATTGTTACTTTAAAGTGTTGTTACTGATCTTTTTCTCTTTTATTTTCTTTACCTCACCTGTAACTGCTGAGACGTTGAGGAACATGCACACTGACCTGCTCTGGCAACCTGATTTCCACTGTACGTAATAGTATTTGGTTATGGTATATTATTTATATACATCAAAGGCACAATGCACCCCCCAGAGACACACATGTATTGAGTGTGATATGTTGCATAGGTCATGTGAAATCATCTTTACATACTAGAAAACTGTAGGAGCGGCAACTTGTTTTGAAATTGAATTTTTAATATCCGATAATAAAGTTGATCTGTTTTCTTTATTCTTCTCTCTTCCCAGCTCCATCACCATTCTCTGTTCCTGCAGGTCCTGCTTGCTAATCAATGCTCATATTTTTGTACACAATTACAAATAAAGTCGTTGTTGTATGACATGAAGTTGTGCTCGGAGTCAATAATAAATTCATTCTGCCTTCAACTGCACAATGATTGTGGACTGCACCGACATCCATGTAGCTGCCCCCCAGTAAGATGAACCAAGCAAAGAGGGTCACCATCATGCCCAAGGACATCCAGCTGGCCCGCCGCATCCGCGGAGAGAGGGCTTAGACTGACCTGAGACCAGCACACCCAAACACAACGGCTCTTTTAAGAGCCACCTACAGTTTCAAAGAGTTGCAATCCTACGTTATTATAATGATTAAACTGGTTCATGTATCACTTAGTTTACTGAACCGTGATGAATGAAATAAATTAGTGAGGTAGTGGTTTACTGAAGTTACAAAGACATTAATATATGAGTAACAGGTCAGTGTAAACACAAGCTTCTGTCAATTATGGATCATTCAAACTATTTATATAAAAATATGTAATAAAGTTCTAAAACAAGTATTCGGTATATTCCTTGATAGCTTTTGGAGAAGGTTGTTTTTAAGTTTACTAAAATATATCGTTTCAACTGTTTCACTTTATAAAAAGGGAACAGGTGAGTAGAGCATCATTGAGTTTCTTATTCTGTCAGTAAATTATCCAAATTAAATGTTTTTCATTATTTTAGTCAACCCTAAACAATTTTATTGTACCTTTTAATAATGACCTTACATGGTCGGCAAAGTTAAATTAACTTCAGAAAATCAAATCTGTTATAACTAATACATGTTTAAAGATAGGAACTTGCCATCCCACTGAAAAACAGTCCGTAGAGATGTTAAGGCGTAGTTGTAGTTCAGTCCAACGTTTCATTTGGATTCATTTGACAACAGTCAACTATTTTCATAAAGAATATATATATTTTTCAAAGTCAACTTTATTGTCAATCTTACTCAGTTTGTGTTTATAGACAGAGAGATCAAAAAGACGTTTAAATAAAATTATACAATTTACAGATATGTATACAAATATATATATCCTATATACACCATCATGTATAATGATGGTGTATGATGTAGAAGGAAGTGTGGTAGATAACAAGTAAATATAGAGTTACATACAGATCCATGTTACAGCAAAAGATGGAATAACTAAGAAGCACGCAGTATAATAATAATTACATGCAACAATTAAATAACTGCTCAGCATCTCCACCACAATCCCAATCTGCTGTGTCCTGTTTTCCTCCCCTCTGCATAACACCCCATCACACATACGAAACACAACGCAGAGTCCGAGGGTGTTAAGAGTATGTTTATTTAAATGTCCTCCTCTCTACTGGCCAACACAGGGAGCATATGCTGGGTGTAGAATTTTTCCAGGAGGAGGAGATTTCCATGCCATGCATGGTATTTGGGGATGGGGATGATGATCGCCTCCTTCGTGGTCCACACAACAAAGTAGCAGAGACTCCGGTCTGTGATGTGCAGCTGCCCTTGGACCTGGTGCCAGTATGGGTGATTCTCCTTGAGAATATATGACCCACCCTCCTCACGAAGACAGAAGGATGGTAACTGGACTGCCTCCGCGATGGTCATGTTCCTCTGGCTGTGTGGACACTTCACCTCCAGCAGGGCAGATGGCTGCACAAGTCCATCGGGTGATGCTCCCAAAACACCCGACTCACTCACAAAGAGACCAGACTCGATTTGAACACTGTCACTTGATAGGCCTCCACAAAAGCCTTCACCCCCGTTTACAACCCCCCAGTTGACAGTTGGCAATGTCTCTGGCCAGTGGGTTGTATGTCTCCTCTCGCTGTTGGTAAAGTTGAGACACCGGCTGGACTACTTTTTAAGTGCCAGGCTTCCTCCACTGGCACTCAACATCTGTGGAGCTGATCTGCCACATGGCAAATATTGCCAATGCTGCAGCGTGGCTGCATTTGTACATCTCCTATGCACAATCACAGACAGCGCTCTGCATCGCGCCATCGTCTCCCATGCAGATCTGTATAAATAAAGTAAGTACCATTTGTTAGCATGCTATAATATATTGAATGAGCAATAATACAAGGATGGTCCGGATCTGGGGGTGGGAGGGTTTATTTTTCCATAGTTTTGTCCTCTTGTCTGATTGTTGTTATTGTTTGTTTTTTCTGTATTTTTTGTAATTTGTGTTGTATTGGTTGTGATTGTACATTGTATTTTTCTAAATGTGTATGAATACATTTTTGAAAAACATTTGATCAACAATAAAAAAGGATTTGGTCAGGATCTAGACTCAGTGTGTAGTTTATTAATTAATCAATGCTCTCTACATTAGGAAAACACATACCAGTGTACCAGAGGGAGTCACACACAGCTGTGCCTACATAACCAAAATCCTTGAATCTACACACAGCAAACAAACTCAAATGACACAACGAGAAAAAGGAGATCACACATACAGTATAGTCGATATAAAACTGGCCGCTTCAATCTGAAGAGCAACTAAAACAAAACACGGGAGTGTACCTTGTTCTTGTGAACACTAATGTTATCCACAGCATACACAGAGACCACGAATTTCTTAAGGAGAAAACTAGTTACTAAAACAAAACACGTTAGTGTACCTTGTTAGCTAATGTTAGCTAGCTGACATTAACGTGTTAGAGATTAAAAGGGATATCTGATCCGCTTTTCAAATCTCCGCGCGTTCCTATGAAGCTGGTTATAATACAGGAAGGAATCCATATCTACAAAGTAACCGTTAACAATAATCTACTTTAATGGCAATATGACAATGCAATACAATCATTACAATACAACATGATATATTACAGTTATATTGTAATGCTTAAGGAGTAATGCCGGCTTACTCCTGCACTGGTTCGCATACTGCAGAGCTACTTTCACCCGAGGGCAGCATGTGAAGAGAGGCCGAACGCCAGGGATCCACCGGAGATATACCAGAGTAAGAAGGAGGGGTTTGGTGTTAGGTCAGCTGGTCATCTTTTCAGGTCATCTCATTGGGAGACGCAACGCTGGCCAGCAGGAAACCAAACAGGCTCACTTTACAACAAAAGGTCTCAAGGCCTGCATACCTACACCTCCCCCACAGAGCAATAAAACCCTGTTTACTCCAACCAGCCCAGAATGTTTATAGCCATTTGTAGTCCTTACATTTATGAAAGGATAAAACAGAGAAATCAATATAAAACACAAACACAGGTATTGTTTGAACAGTATTCACTTAACTGCTACTATTGATAACCACCAGAGAAACCCAAGAGACCTCTCTTAATATCACAACCACTGTAGCTCGTTCTAAGTTGAATGCAAATCAGGACATGCTCTCACCTTCCCCCATCTTCCTTTGTCCTCAAAAACACATGTCAACAGGCCCCATATCCAGCTCACAGTTTTACCCAAATTATTCCCATTTTAAGCTTATCCATAGTTTGCTAACATGAATAAATACAAATATAACTCTACAAATGTTACACATTGCACTCATATTACTCACCGAAACCTTGTAAAGCCGGTCCCGCTGCTCTTACAGAACCGACTAACTCCCCTTTCGTGCATGTACAGCTCTCAACATGACCAGACTTGTAGTGATGTTCACCTCGTTTTATACTTTTCGCCTCATTCTGAAAGAAACAGGTGAAATTTGCTAACGTGACGGCCGTCTTTGTGATGGTGACGCGTTTTGTGCGAGACCAGAGACCTGTAGTTCACTGAGCGGTTTCACACAAAAAAATGTGTAACTTCACAGTTTTACGACACATTTTTATTTTTTTTACTTGTAAAATGTTCTTTTAAATTGACAAACATCATATGACGTGTCATTCGTAGCACAATTCAAACGGGATCAAAAGATAACCTTTCTCTCTCCATTGACTTCAATGTATAATTTTCCGCTTCCGAGGTCCCATGGAGGCTCCCGGAAGGGGAGGGACTTCGCCTCTCTATAAGGCTTCGCCTTCTAAGGCTATCGCTATTGGGTAATCCCACTGCACGTGTGCAGCACTGACAGACTTAATCCACGCCCACCTATGGGCCCCACCTACGGACTCACTTCCGTATAAATAGGAAGTAGTCCCTACAATCTGCTCCCACTTTTCTTCAGCACTCCGTTGCAGAAGCACTGCAGGCACAAGCTCTTTTCAGAGCTGTTTACTAGAAAGCAAACATTTCCCCCTGGCCCCATCCTCCCTCTCCTCCGGACGGGGGAGACAGGGCGGGGCTCGGTGTTAGCCGACATATGAATTACGACCGGCTGTGGCTGGCTCGCTCCAGGGAGGAAGCGGCGTTACACAGGCGATACAGGTGAGTCCTGCCGGGGATTGGAGCACGCAAACGCGGCTCTCAATCCCCAGGTGTCGTGCACTCATTGTGTCCGTCTTCCTCTGGCCCAGCGGAGAGCGAACGCTCTCGCGGCTGCGGCCTGGGATGATTGGCTAGTCCAGGAGTCCTACTCTCGGGACCAAGCTTATTATTATTATTATTAATATTATATTATTATTATTATTGGATCTTGATTATTGGATCCGAGTGGCGGGCAGCAGTCAGGCGACTCCTTCCCCTCCATTCACGGATCACCATGTGGTTCCCCCGGCCCCATCCTCCCTCTCCTCCGGACGGGGGAGACAGGGCGGGGCCCGGTGTCGGCCCGGCAGCCGAGCCTATAGGTTCGGCTGCCGGGCTGACACTATCCGCCATCTCGGCTCTGCCGTATAGGTGGTATTCTCCAGGAACTCCCGGAGATCATCGGAAAGGCAGCCGCCTAATGAGATCTCCCCGTTCCCCCGGTTCAGGAGAGCTCTCCTCCGGATGACATAAGCGGCTGCCTCATAGCCTGTCGGTTATTAGGCAACAGGACTCGCGGCATAAACCGTCTGTCTTTAAAACCTGTCGGTTGATTAGACAGCACGGGCTTGTTTCCTATGTCACAGATATGCCTCCACACACCGTTCAATCCTCAAGTGGGTTTGAGCGTGAACGCGCCTCAATGTCCAGTTCACGAGCCTTCTCCTAAACGGCGACATGATGAGAGCCGCTGTGCAATACAACGTGTGAAGGTGCAAGAGCCGGCTGTAACCTGTCAGTCAGCAGGCAGCAGGGCTCGTGGCGCAAGCCAGCTGTATTTAACCAGGCGGTTATTAGACAGCAGAGCTTGACGTTTAAACCTGATGCTCCTAACCTGTCGGTTAGCGGCAGCAAGGCTCGTGGCGCAAGCCAGCTGTATTTAACCAGGCGGTTATTAGACAGCAGGGCTTGACGTTTAAACCTGATGCTCCTAACCTATCGGTTAGCAGGCAGCACGGTTTTTTTCCTCTGTCCCAGATGTGCCTACTACACACGGACGTAATGAGCCCAGGGCTGTTATTACGCACTGTGTGAATAGCACTGCACACACCTCCGCTCATTCCTCAGCAGGTTTGAGCGTGAACGCGCCTCAATGTCCAGTTTACGAGCCTTCTCCTAAACAGAGACAGGATGAGAGCCGGTGTGAGATGCAGCGTGTGGAGGCCCCCTCGCAGCTTTTCGGTCCGGGCCCCTCTTGGGTTGCTTCACGGGCAACGGCGGCGAGGGCTCTGACGTGGCTCGTCACCATTACAACCACAGCACATCCAGAGCATGTCGCGCGCTCTCAGAATATTACTCAGAGTGGCGACGCGTGTGTTCAATGGACAGATGAATAATAATAAGCAGCAAGGCCCACCGGGTAAGCCGGCTGCCCCTAACCTGTCGGTTATAGGCAGCATGGCTCGCTGCATAAATAGGCTGTCTTTAAAACCTATTGGTTTTTAGGCAGCTCGGATTTTCTCCTCTGTCCCAAACCTACCTCCGGTCGTAATGAGCCCACGAGTGCCATTATTACGGACAGCACTGCACACAGCTCCGCTCATCCCTTAGGGGTGTTGAGCGTGAACGCACCTCGGTGTCCAGTTTAACACTGTAAGCAATTACTGTTATTTTTCAGCCAATTTTCGGCACTAATCTACTGGCAGCCCCCTAACCAGAATGTTACTGTGAATTATTGAATTTTTTACAGTGATAAACTGAAATTGTCCAACAGTATGAATACTGTATAATTTCAGTGTATTGCTGGCGTCTCTGCTGCCGGTATTTTACTGTTAATTGAGAAAGGCTGTAAAATCATTTCACAGTATGAGTACTGTGGTATTACGGTGAAGTGCAGGCGTCTGTGAAGAGACTGCCGGCGCTTTGCTGTTATTTGACAGGAAAATGTGTTACAGTGGACATAATGAGAGCCTGTGTGAGGTGCAGCGTCTGGAGGGCTCTGGCGTGGCTCGTCACCATGACAAACACAGCACATCCAGAGCAGGTTGGCGCGCTGAGTGGCGGCGCGTGTGTTCAATGGACAGATGGAAGATAATATGCAGCAAGGCTCCCCGGTTAAGCCGGCTGCCAATAGCCTATTGGTTACTTGGCAGCATGGCTCGCTGCCTAAGCCGGCTGGGTTTTTTAACTTATCGATCAATAAAACACAGCAGGGCTTACTATTCAATCCGTCTACCTTTAAACTTTTTGGGTTTAGGCAGCACAGATTTTTCCTCTGTCTCAGACGTCCCTCCTACCCACGGTCGTAATAAGCCCACGGAGGGCCATTATTACGCCTCGTGTGGACAGCACTGCACACACCTCCACTCATCCCTTAGTGATGTTGAGCGTGAATGCGCGGTTTACGAGTCTTCTCCTAAACGGCGACATATTGAGAGCCTGTGTGAAATGCAGCGTGTGGAGGGCTCTGGCGTGGTTTGCCACCAACCACAGCACATCCAGAGAATGTACACCCGGCGCTATCAGAGTACTGGATGGTACTCAGGGTGGCGGCGCGTGTGTCTGATGGACAGATGGATGAGCAGGCGGATGGGCAGAGGATAGTCTCTGCAGTTCACCTCTCCCCCCCGCAGTTCTACGGGATACAGGGAACCCTGTCATCCCGGGAACAGTGTCTCGCGCTCCGTGCAGAGCGGCAGGAACTTTTGTTAAAAGAAAGCTTTTTTCCAGTGTTCCTCATGGGGAAGAAAATCAGGGTTTTTTACTCCCGGTATTTTCTGGTCCCGAAGGCGACGGGGCGACGGGAATGAGACCCATCCTCGATCTGTCAGTGTCCAACAAGGGAATGGCCTTTTCCCATGCTGACGATCAAACAGGTGCTGGAGTGTTCACCAGGGAGACTGGTTCACATCCATAATCCTGAAGGATGCATTCCTCCACGTAACCATCATCCCGAAACACAGCAATTTCCTGCGTTTCTCATTCCTAGCTCCACGCACTTTTTCAAACTACGCTGAAGTTGGCTTCCGATTCAGAGCATCCGATTCGGCAGTTAGGGGGAAAGTTAAGGGACATTTAATTCTGATATCCACTTACATGCAGCCGTGGTGACAAAAGTTGCTATCAAATACATTTAAAAAACTTAATTCAGTCATTTTAGGTTCATCTGAATAAATATTTTAAAATCTAAAGTCCATTTGGGAAAATACTCGTCTCCCAGTCACATCGCACATCTCAAGAAACCATGCGCGTGACGGTGGTGCCTTCACAGACCCGTCAATTGTCCGCCCTTTGAGAGAGGCCGTAGCTGCTCTCAGAAGGGGAACAGTTGACGGACTGTTTATTGTTTTTATTGTTTTTCTTTTCATTTTTTCGAGCTGCGCCCTTGGCTCGAAGCCTGGATGCGTCAGCGGAAAATGTTTTACGACAGAAAAATCAATAAGTGTGTGACATGTGTTTATGCGGACTTGAGGATGGTGTTGAGGCATCTCTCGAGGCGGCGGGAACACATTTAGAGCTGGGGAACCGTAGACTTCCAGCTCTGTCACAGAGGGGAGAAGGAGGGGCTGTCACGCCGCTCGCTTCTTCTTCCTCGACTGCTGGCCGAAATTCTGGGTTGGCTGCGCCTGGGCTGCAGCCGGAACCGGAGATTTTCTAGGCCAGCTCGCCCTCGTCCCCTGCCTGGGCTGGGGACAAGGGGCGGACTGCGACCTCTGCGTTTTCGGTATTTTGAACCGAGCAGGGTTCGGAGCAGCTTGGACGAAGGGCTGCCGCTGCGAAGGCAGCGGCTGGGCCCTTCGAGGGAGGCAGCGGTGGAGGGCCTCGTCCTCCTTCTTTTTCGACTCGCATCTCCTCTGCATGGAGGCAAGAGCGGAGCCGAAAATCCCCTCGGGAACGATGGGCATGTCAAGCACATCGTTCCTTTTCCCGGTCTGGGAGGTTGGTGAGGTTGAGCCATCTAGCTCTTTCCTGCACCACCATGATCCCCATTGTTTTGCCCGTGGCCTGGACGGCGCAGCGTTGGACACGGAGACAAATGTCTGTGACCGCGGCCAACTCATCCAGAACGGCCGGTCCAGGATTACTCAACATATCCTCACAGAGCTCCGCTTGGTATGCGGTTAGCAGTGAGGAAACGTTCAGAGCCCTGGCGGACAACGCTGCGGCTCTGTAGGACCGTTCAGTCATGGTCGACTGGAAACGGTCCACCTTCGTTGGCAGCGTGGGGTTCCTGCTTGGTGACGGGCCCATCCTCGGTAGGAGGTGGGCTGCCACCAGCAGTCCATCGGCGGTATGCGGAGCAGGCCGAGCCTCTGCGGGCGAGACCATGGTGAGGTCTCGCCGGGAGCTCCCGCCTGGTGAGGCGTGGGGCTCCGTTCCCGCGTCTCTTGCCGCCACCGGGTCCCGGCCTGACACGGCGTGGGATCCCGGTTCCGCAGCTGCCGCTGTTAGTGAGCCCCAGACCGACACAGTGAGGGGCTCAGTCTCTGCGGCGGACGCCCCCGTGTCTTGATTGCCAAACGGCGAATCAGTGGACATGAGGGAGTCCTGTTCCAACAAGCTAGCTTGGTGTGCTAGCCGTCGGTGGAGGCTCTTTCGGGTGAAACGGGCACAATGCCCGCACAAGCCGGGGTTGTCGATAGCCTCCTGGGCGTGTTCCAGCCCGAGGCAGGACGAGCAGACCTGGTGTGAGTCTGTGCCTGCTATCTTCAACCCGCAGCCGCATGACCGAGCCTCCGAGTCCCTGACTCCTCTGGTGTGAGGGGGAGAGGCGTCCATCTTGTTCGCCTCGTGGCGTGGAAAGGACCCGCTCGTAACAGGTACGTCGTTGAGAGAAAAAGTGTTACCAACCCGTCCTTAATCCGGAGAAAAAGGGACGGTGTGGGTCCTTTGTTCTCAAAGAATATTGACTGGTGTGTCAATATACTTCTAATCCTTTTCTCCTCCGTGAGAGAGAAAAAGAAAAGCGTCCTCGCTACCGTGGTGTCGGTAGTAAGGGGAAGCTAGCTAGCAACAGGTGCGTAGCTAGCTTGAGAAAAATCAAAACCTTACCTTACTTTCCGGGGAAAGAAACGGCGAGGTTGATTTTAATACTAACTGGCGTTAGTATTACTGTCTTCTTGCGAAGCAGAAGGAGTATCCGGCGAGCGCCCGTCGACCGAAATGGTTATATTTGGGTTCAGTCTGTGGACCGTTAAGCTTGTCCGGCTACTATAGAGATGTGCTCTGAAGCGAGAAGAGGTGTTTGAATGACGCATGCGTCGTGGCGCAAGTTACTTATAGGGGGTGAATTCCCTGACGCTGACGTCAAGATCACCAGCCAATCAGGATTGGCGTAATGAGATTGATGCTTCAGTTTGCTCCGCGATGAGGCGCATCCCATAGTGAGACATCGAACGGAGTGTTATGAATGAGAACTTCAATACGTGATGATTAATTTGCAAGTCCTGGAGTTATACAGGCATGCAAATCACTCACCTTTTGACGAAATTCGCCGTTCTGAATCCAAAATAGGTCGTTTGTGTGATTCATGTAGATCTGCAATAAAAATATTTTTGGGGTATGGGGGGTGTCTGGGACCCGGAGTAATCTGCGGCCGCGAGCTGTTATGTGCCATCATGACACGCATGGTGTTCTTTTTTTATATATTATAATGCAGCGCGAGCTGTGTGCTCGAGTCTTCCTGCCTGTCGGCTCTGCTGCTCCGCGATGATGGTCTAGCTTCAGCAGCCACATTACCTACGGGTGCGTTCGTTAATATTAACTGTGCGGTCCGGAGTCGCTGTGGTACAGACTGGACCGCTGGTGAACAGCTGTTAGAACGGGCCGTTCAGGTGTTCAGAGCAGAGCTCCCTGTCGGAGCGCAGAGCGTGATGTGCACTGAAAAGTTTTCTGTCGCAATATTATCGTTGAGCTAGCTAGCTAGCATACATTGTCACTATCTGCTAACGTTAGCTTTAGCCTTCGTTTTCTAATAGTTTTTTTTTCTATAAACGGAGGTGGTATAAGTATAGATCTTGTACTTGAGTAAAAGTAGAAGCACTCAGATCTTGTACTAGAGTAAAAGTAGAAGTACTCAGATCTTGTACTTGAGTAAAAGTAGAAGCACTCAGATCTTGTACTAGAGTAAAAGTAGAAGTACTCAGATCTTGTACTTGATTAAAAGCAGAAATACTCAGATCTTGTACTTGAGTAATTTAAGTAGAAGTACTCAGGTCTTGTACTTGAGTAAAAGTAGAAGTACCAGAGTGTAGGAATACTCTGTTAGTAAAAGTACTGCATTCAAAATGTTCCTCAAGTAAAAGTAGAAAAGTATTCTCATCAAAATATAGTGAAAGTAGCGACAGTAAAAGTAGTCGTTGTGCAGATTGGTCCATTTCAGAATAATATATATGATATGTTTTATAATGATTGATCATGAAAGTGTTCTCAAAGCTGGTAAAGGTGCAGCTAGTTTGAATGACTTTGTATACTGCAGGGTAGCTGGTGGATTTACTCCAGGTGGAACTAAAGTCTGATTCAACACTTGATTAGATTTCACATCATTCATCCACATCTGTAAAGTAACTAAAGGTATTAATACATGTAGTGGAGTCAAAGTACACCATTTACCTCTGAACTGTAGAGGAGAAGAAGAACAAAGTAGCAAAACATTGAAATACTTAAATAAAGTACAAGTATCTCAAAATTGTACCCAAGTATAGTACTTGAGTTTATGAACTTAGTTACTTTACACCAGATGCCATAAAGATAGAAAGACTAAGCCTTGCACAGAGGCATGACAATAGATTTTCAAAATGCTCAACAGTGCTGCCAAAATTATAAACTGACTGCTACACAATTAAAATAAATGCTTTTATATATTTCTATTAGATGTGACTCTTTAGCGTTTCTGTTATTATTAACACTGCTGCTTTAGTTGTTCTGACTGCTAAAATCCTCTGTTATTCCTCATTTTAAAGCCGATATTCCGTGGGGTCGGGGGGCTCTGGTCCTTGTTGTAAAGGAATATTTTAGTCTTGTTAAAGTATATAGAGTTTAGTGACTTGTCCTCGGGAATCTGTTTAATGGATAAAGTGTATTCCTGCCTGTAATGTGATCCATAGCTTCTCACGAAGACACAGGTCAAGAGGTCATCTGATATCTTGTGGGGGGTGAAGCTTGGCTCATGTGGGTTTGTAATACAACGAGTCTTTGTCTCGACATCTGGCATGCATTAAAGGAAAACCCGCGTGTTTTAGGGCCCTCCTCTTCTTCATGTATAGATGTGTGCTTGGCGCTTTTTGTCTTCAGAGTTGGCTGGTATCTTACATGAGAACTGTATTATACTGTGATCTCTCCGGCCGTTCTGTCTCTCAATAAATATCAGTGTATTGACAGGCGAATCCAGTTTCCCTCATTTGCTGATTCGCTCAACATTGCTGCAAAGAAGTTTTTACTTCACACTTGTCACCTTTTCCATACCTGATGAGTTTGCATCCCTGATAATACTTAGTAAGGAGGCCATAATATCTTTGACTCATGGCTGAAGTTAAGTTTCTCCAGGTTGGCAAAAAAATGCATCTCAAAATCCATCAGATTGATGCTTTAAAATATGGAATTATCCCCTAGAGGGATAATATACTTCTCACCTTTTTCACCCCTGACCCGTTTTCATGCCTGGTTATAGATATCATGTGTTTTTCTATGACTTAGTTTGACGCAAATCGAGGTACAGTATAACAGTTTAAGAATAACACAGTCACTGCTGCTGCTGAAATGGTTGACCATGTTGGTGAGCTGGCCAAATGAAAATGTAAAATATAGGAACAATCAAGGATTACTACGTAAGAAGAAAAAGAGGATTTAGAGAACAGACTCAGATATTAATAAATCAGTAAGAAATGGAAAGTTCATAAATATCTCTTTGCATCAGATAAAGTGCCCCTTTCTTTATGGCAAGATAAAACCAGGAGCTTTAAAAAGTGAATTTGCCTCTAGGGGATTGCAGTTGTTTATAGAAAGGAGTTTCAATTCCAAAGTTCACATTTTATCGGTTGTTAAAACAGTGACCTCACAATCAAAGCTTACTTCTATAGGAAGTGGATATGCCTGAAGAAATTCAATTATAAAAAAATAATCTGTTAACATTAAGGTCAGATAACATTGAATGAATAATTCATTTCTATCAGACATGTCACACTTAAATGTTAGGGAGAAAAACAGTGGATTTTACTTTACTGTCAAGACCAGGAACCATCATGTTTTAAAGCAGACAAAATTGAGAGCATTCAAAACATTAATTGCAGCCATAATCTTTGCGCGATGAAAGATGCATATGTAGCGGCAACATGGCATGAGCACTAAAGATGTCATCTTAACTAGCCCACTCTCTGTGTGATAGCAAAACACAACTTAGTGGATGCACCATTTGATTTTCAACGAACTCTGCTTCGTTTCATGCATCTTATAAAAATAGTAACCAATTTGTTTGGTGGCAGAACTGCTTTGTCATCACTTGTTAGGAGGCATTTTTAAAGCAAGCTAAAAGTATATGGACAAAAACCACAGTCAGACCAAAACTACACAGAATGTACAGGCTCACCATGTGACCAAGCTGCTATCCCTATTCTGTCAGTCTGAGTTTAGATTTGATGTCAAAACATGCTGTTACTCACTTGTTCTTGTGTCAGTATACAGCGTATGGCCAGGCAAATAAAATGTATTTATTCCTTGAATAAAGGAAAATCAGTATTGGTTTACAATGGTTACTCTAGTGAGGTTTCAATGCTTTAATTGACCAAAATGACACAGATATTTCCTAATTTAAAGATAAAAGTTAGAATTATGGTGCCATCATAAATAATCCTCAAAGGAGCCAACTATTTGTGTAGAAAAGGTTAAACATTTCTAACATATGTGGTTTTATGCAAAGAGGCTTTGCCAACTCAAATTGTATTATGTTACGCGACGCGTGTGGTGCAGTGGGTTGTGCGTTGGTGTTCGGATTCAAACCCCACTGCAGTCAGCATGTCGTTGTGTCCCTGGGCAAGACACTCCAAATTCAAGTCCTCCTCTTGTGTCTCTTTGTGATCCAAACCTATATCATATACATGTTTACCCCTTGTTACCTTAAGTGATTACTAATGAACTGCTGTATGTCTCTGTAAGTTAGTCTTGATGAAGTTAGAGCAGAATAAATGTAGAAAATGCTAGCAGTGGAACAAAATGTTATTGTGATATTTGCAAGTATATTGGTTATTTGGAGAATAAGCGTTAAGCAATTCACTGCAATTAGCAAAGAAATGCCAATCTCCATTTTTTAAATTATATTAAAATACAAAATTATGAGTGTTCTAGTACATGTTCTTACATCAATCAACACTATGCGTGTTATCATTGGCAGGGAATAACTTGAACTGCTTTCTGTCCTGAGGGCTTTGTGTATTTTTGTAACAGTGGAGAGGGAAACGGCAGAGGTTGACTGTAGCTCTCTTTGAAGTGCTGAGGTGCTTCACGTACTGTAGGAAAGAAGAAATAGATATCCTGAAAAAATACAATAAAACCGGCCTGGATACTATTCTCTTTGGTGCCAGAGAGGACAGGCAGAGCAGTCCAACCGTCAAAGGCATTTAGATGTGACCATAGAGTCCAGCTGTTTCGAGAAGCCAATACTTTGATGATGTATTAGTGCTCTGTTTTACTGTCTTTAGCTACACTATGCTCTCTGCCAAGGTTCATTTGGAAAAATACATGAGATAAAATTAAATATATATCAATAAAGCTCTGCTATATGATTATAACATTTATTTCACTTAAAATCAGAGTGCTAACTGAAAATATGGCTTACATTTTGTATGTACTTGCTGTTTTATTTATTTACCTGATAATCTGCCAGACCAGGTCAAAGAATGTGCCGTCTTTGCTGTCGGCAGTCAACTATCTCCTACAGTGTTGGATGTATTTCTGACCTGAGCGATTTGATTCCGGCCATGAGTTTGCAACCAACAAATACTGCTGAGATTTTCCTTTTCAATTCATTTTCCTAGAATCTTTGAGTTGATCTGCCACGGTGCAAACAGTTTATTGAGTACAAACTGCAAGCTGTGCCAGATAAAGGGATTGATGTTCTCGTCTTGTATCTTAACCCCCGTGACTATTTGATGCAAAATACTTTTTAACAAGGCAGTCGGATGTATCAGCAAATCAGCCAGTGGCAAAACCCCTGGTAACCTCTTCATAGACACAGCCACGGAGCATGATTGTGGTCTTTATACTACCAGCTTTTATGTTGCATTTGTCTGTGGCGGGTTCCTTTGTGTTGGATGGATGTGATGTAACCTCTCTGAACTGAAGCACATGAAAAAATGTATCAAGCACTGAGCAAATAGGATATCATTGAGTGGTGTTAAGCAGATGAGCACAGGCACATGCTTTAGTCACAGAATACATTGACATGGCAGAGTGGAAGAGAAGTGTATTTACTTAAATGGTTGCCAAAATCTATTTAGCTGCTACATATTCAGGTCCATGTTATTGTGCATGCTGCCTCGCTGTCACATGGCTTGCTGGGAAACTTAAATAGAATCCAGCCATTTAGGATTTTAAAACATGTTTAAATGTCTCCCGTAAAAAAGGGTCTATACTTTTATTATGTATGCATGTCAATGAAAGTAAATATTTGCACTCTTTGAAAAGTCCAAGTACCCAAAGCAACATGTTAATAATGATTTTTAATATTCGAAGTGATTTAGCACATTTGACTGTTAGCTGTCATTTGAAGTTCATCAGGTCAAACAACTGTAAGAAGGACTTATTTAACTGATCTCTGTCTAAAAATTGGTGGAGTTTTGAGAAAGCTCTCTAAATAAACACAACAAAACACAAGCTACACAATTGAGTTAAGGGTCCTAAAAAAAGTCTTAATCCAGCCCCTCTACGGAAATACCAGCAAACAAGCCTCATAAATCAAAAGGGTTTAGTGAAGTGAAGTTCTACTCACTTTTAAGACGGATCTACTTCATCATCGAGGTGTTTTTCTTTGAAACAATACACCTCAACTTTGGCTAGCTCTGCTCTTATCGCTCTTCAGTCCTCAGTCTCAGAATAACTGCATGCAAATACGTAAAGATCAATAAAGTAACAGCTCCTAGTGCTCATGAATCATGAGCACTAGGAGCTGTTACTTTATTTAATTCAGAATTGATTGGCTGTAAGTACTCACGTGTGCAGTGCTGCGAAACGTCACGTGTAAGTAGTTATACACATACCACTTTCGTCTCATTAGTATGCATAGAAAGTGACAGGTCACACCTCTCCCTACTTATTAAGCCCCGCCCACTTCCGGCTAAGCCCCACCCACTTCCGGCTAAGCCCCGCCCACTTCCGGCTAAGCCCCGCCCCTTCCGCCGGAAGTCCCGCCCCCACTTCCGGTTTTTCAAAAATAAAATTACAAAATATTTTAAAAATGATCAAAATAAAAATGCTGCCCCTACCGGTCACCCCCACTTCCGGTTTTTCAAAATAAAATTAAAAAATATTTTAAAAATGATAAAAATAAAAATGCTGCCCCTACCGGTCGCCCCCGCTTCCGGTTTTCAAAATAAAATAACATGAAATGTAACAACCATATATTTTAAAAGTAATGTCTCAACTCTAAAGAGCAAGGCCCCGCCACCTAACCACTTCCTGTGCCCCTGTATACAGCAGTATTGACTGTAACTTACAAATACTTGCAAATAACATGAAATATACAACCATATATTTTAAAAGTAATGTCTCAACTCTAAAGAGCAAGGCCCCGCCACCTAACCACTTCCTGTGCCCTGTATACAGCAGTATTGACTGTAACTTACAAATACTTGCAAATAACATGAAATATACAACCATATATTTGTAAAAGTACTGTCAATCTCACTAACTCTCTCTCTCTCTCTCTCTGCTATTCTCTGCCGTGAAAAGTTTGATGAACAGTCAAGACAGGTGTGGGGACCATAAAACCCCCCGACATCCTCTGCGGGGCAAATGGTGGGGCGATGGGGAGGGCACACACACACACACACACACACACACACACACACACACACACACACACACACACACACACACACACACACACACACACACACACACACACACACACACCCCCCACCACTCACCCCTCTTCCGTTAGGGTTAGATAAATAAGAGCCATTCGTCTTTCTCACTCTTCAATATTTTCTCAAGTCGAGAGAAATGGCCAAGAGACGTCTTGATATGGGTGTAATCTGCGAGACACCTGTGACAACCTACAGCCATCCGCTGGGTGCTCCAATCAAGAAAAGATTGCGGTTTGTATGCCGTGTCCAAACGCCTCCAACCGAAGAAGAACTTCAGGGAGAATGGACTCTGGAAAATGGCGACGTCTGGGTTATGCCTTCAACTATGTGGCGAATGAATTGCATTTCTACAACTTAAAGAAGGGGGAAATGTACGGACCACAGAGTGCTAATGCGACGCTAACCTCGACAGATTGGACTGTGTTAACTCTGGTGTCTGCCAGAGAGCTCCCCCACCCCACCACTGGATTGAAGGCAGAAGGAGTGCATCAAGAAAGCATAAGGGAACCAGCGGTGTACAAGATTTTTGCAGTGAAAAGTCAAGAAACGCAGACAGCAGGCGAGATCAAAAAAGAGGTTGCACCGTTGCCCATCAAGCTGGAGGAAGAGGAAGGAGATATTTCCCCGCAGCCAGAAGTGAAAAGAATCCTGTCAAGCACCGTATGGGAAACTAAAAGCGGACCCTCTGGGCGTTGGTATTACCGCTCAAGCCGTGTGGTGACGTTGGGTAAGCACCCCTCGGATGATTTTGTTTTGGAGTATTTCAACTCTACATGCGGGGTTTTCCAGACAGCCCTACGTGTGCCTCTGACTGCTTGGTTGAAAATGATTGATGAGAAATCTGTAAAGCTTAAAGAACTTTTTTAACAGAGTCAGACATCGATCGACATTATACTGCTGAAAAGGACCCTCACTTATGCAGACGACCCCGCCCCCCAAACAGCATAACAAGTCCCACCCCCACCTCACCAGATCATTTAAACGAAGGACCCATCAAGAACGGTCTGTGATCAACAACAGCCATGGATCTGAAAAACAACAACTCCATCACCGCGAGCTGCAGCCTGGATCAGACGCCTCCAGGACCACCATCCTCACCAACAATTTGGACACCAGATCTCGACAACTATATGGCGGGCATCGATATCACGGGATGGATGGATATGCCTCAACCTCCATCCGACTCTCCAGGGGAATGTGCAGCAGAAGGCGTTGACATATGCTATACGTGTGTTCCAGTGGTTCCTGATACAGAACGTGGAAGGACTTCATCATTCCTGAATACGGTAAAAGCTGTTGTAGCCCATCTGCTGGATAGGGTCGTGCAACTCTATAAAGAGGAAACATGCAATGGATGTCAAATCGCTCACCCCAGTCAGAGGCAGCACGAGTGTTTGTTGCCGACCCGAGATTACTTTCTGAACATCAATTATGACGAGGTGTTAAAGAGACTGTGGACCGTTCGTTTCATTCCAGCCATTCGGGATGCTCTGCACAAAAGCCAGCTTCATGTGTCAGAGAGGAGAGTCCTTGGAGCTACCGAGGCGATTCTGCACAATCTCAGAAACACCAGACTCTTTGAAGCTAAAATGGAGAAAATTTACGACCAGTTGATAGACAACGACGAGAACCGTCTGAAGACCATAAGAGCAGCCTGGGTCTTTTGGCAGCAGTAGGACAAACAAAAACAAATTTGATACTTTTTCGTTAAAGTATGTTTTATATTTACTTCTTTTAACATGTTTTTTGATACATGTGTGACATATCAATAAAATGATTTGCAAGAAAAACTTTTGTACTCATTACCTCAACGGTGTGTAACAGGAAAACATGT